>NC_089202.1:18712022-19312022 GCF_963930695.1 Labrus bergylta
TGGTTGAGAGACAACTAACTATACCAACTGAGCCACAGTCACCACTGTCTGTCTGTGGAGTTCAAATAGTAATCATCTATTTTACTAATGGGAGGAAGTATTGTACTTTATTTAAAAGTAAATACATTGTTAAATGGTCTAATCAGCTGGTTGGTGAGTCACGGCTCTACCAAGCGTCCCTTTAATCCAGACCGTTAGAGCAGATAGCTACCTACAGTATGTCTTAAACATTGACTCCCACCCTTTGCACCGTGATTTTCAGCATCTTCCCTCTGGACGGAGGTTTTTCAGTCCCAAGGGGCAGAACAAAGCCGAACAAAAATAACTATCTTTCTGCTGCTATCACTGAACTGAAAAAGCTGTAGCCATATTTGCAAATATCCTGGCTTAATTTTGTGATTAATTTTATTGTTTTTTTCATTCATTGGTGGAACCTTGAGCACTTTTCTACAATTCTACAATTCACATAGCAGACACTTTTATCCAAAGCGACTTTTATCATTGTTATAATTTATTCATTTTTTAAAATAATGTTTCCGTAGGTTATAAATAGATTGATCCTTCTCGAATGTGTTTTATCTTCTTACATCTGTTTTGTCATTTCTCTCATAGCTCGCTAGGTGTACAAATACAGTAACCTGCACCTGAACAATGTGTTATTTCTTTAAATCTCATAAAACAGGCGGGTGGAGACTAATAGGTGAGTATTACAAACATGTTAATTTAGTTCCAAAGATGAAAAATAGAAGAGAACAGAAGAATACATGTAATTGAGAAGAGTTGTGGCACTGTTATGAGCCATGATAGAAATGACTGTAAAATGATTGTAACACGCATGTTCACTACTGTGACTTCCTCGTGTAATTTACTGAAGAAGGCTGTTTGAAAAAGCAGCACACACTTTGAAGGAAACGTCCCTCCTCTGAACATCTTCACCTCTCTGCTCCAGAGGACCTGACAAGAATGTAAGTTTACATGATTTTGATAAGAAAAATATGAAAATCAGCACTTGATACATAATTCTAAAAATGTGTACTTTTTCTCAACTTGGATTTAGATCAATAAACTAATACCATAGGTTAAGGAAAAACAGACACTGTAAAAGGAGAAGCATTTTCTCTTTGATCTTGGACGTAATAAAGCTGTCGTTGTGTTTTTGTATATTGCTGGTGATTAAAGGAGCTGCCTATAAACAGATTATAGCGTTCATTTTAACTATAGACTGAAAATACATGAATGAAAAGTAGCATTATGTGTCACTTTTGCCTTCACAGACCACAAAGCTTCCTGTTTTTTTCTAATCATTTTATCATCTACAACATGATGCTGCAATAAGCAACTTCAGAAGTATGAAATAACTCAAATATACTTAGTATGAAACTGATGTGTACCCATGTGTACTCTCCAGACTTTCTGCCTATTCTGAAACACAAAGATGGCTGTAGCTCTCACTCTCCTTCTTGTTGGCTGTCTGCTCCCAGGTGAGATATTCACTCACATTAAGCCCACCACTGTAAAAAACAAAAAGTAATTTGAAATAATACCTCAAAAACTTAGCGTTACACATAGCTAGTCCAAAAATTCACAAATGATTAACACATTCTTCTTTATTTAAATGTTCTTTCTTGTGTTTCAGGTGCCCTGTGTGGACAGTTTGAGAGCATTATACCAAAGACTATAGAGGTTCTGAAGGGATCCTGTGTGACAATCCCCTGCTCCTTTGACGTAGAGGATCAATATAATGTCAACTTAGATAACACTTGTAAAGCATTATGGAGAGAAAGTACTTTTGGACCTGATGTGTTTGATAGCAGTAATCCACAACAGAAAGGACAATTGATCGGTGACCTAACACAAAAAGACTGCACCACAACCCTGAATGACATGCAACCTCAAAACAACAAAGTGCATAATTTTAGATTGGAATGTGACAATGATCTGAAATACTTTTTTGATGGCGTGAAAATTTCAGTCACAGGTAGGTTTCAAATTCAACTTTTTTACAGTTCAGTCATGTAGTAGTTCTCTGACCTTATTATTAATTACTTTAAAATAAAGATAAATCAAACCTTTGATAGTAGAGAGAAATGACTGCTTATACATGTTTATGTATCTTCTGAACAGATGATCCACCCAGACCGACTCTGACTCCGCCCACACTGAAGGTGAAAGAGGGAACCTCAGTGAGTTTGAGCTGCTCTGCTCCAGCTCCCTGTCTGTCTCTTCCTCCAAATCTGACATGGAGCCCCGGCCTGGGTGAAGGTCAGGAGACCCTGCAGGAGAATCAGGACAAAACTAAAGTCAAGATCTCTGTGCTGAACTTCAACGCATCACACCTCCATCACGGACAGGAAATCTCCTGTACTGCTGTCTACAGAAAACAAGATGGCAGCACTGAGTCATCTGTGAACACCAGTTTAACAGCTGACATTACATGTGAGTATGTTTGTCTTGTGATTAAGGAATTCAAACTTAAACTTTTAAATGCTCTCTCATCTCCTTAAAATCTTGACTAAATTAAATTAGGTGTGAAACAATAAGTCCTTGAAAGTAAATCTTTACCCAATTCTTTAGATTTTCTAATCAGTGTTGACATGACATCAATTTAATAAATCAAACACCTCAGTGTGAGATGCTTCTGTATTTTCTTGCTCACAAAGCTTCAACAGCAAGCCTTTAACTTGCTCTGCTTCATTTCTCTGAAGTGTTTCCTCATCCAAAATATTCTTTGCAGGCACAATTCTTGTTAATTGCATAAACTTCAAGCTGCTTTGAAATCAAGCTAAAGCAGAGACTGAGAAGAAAAGACAAAAGGGAACATCTACATCTGCATGCCATATATCTAATTCTGATTAAGATGCATTTTAGGATTAACATAATTCCCTTTAATGTACAGAAAACATGAAACTAATGGCAACCTTTCTTGTAAGTGCAAACATGCTGAAAAGCAAAGGCTTCAAATGTTGCTGAAGCAGAGTCAGTAATTTTCTTCATGATTTTTCTTCCAAATCAGCAAGAAAGTGACAGTTTACAATTCAATTATCAAAAGAACAAGTCTGTTTATTTTTTTCCTCCCAGATTCACCCAAAAAAACAACAGTGTCGGTCAGTCTGTCCGGTCCAATACGACAAGACAACATTGTGACTCTGACCTGTAGTAGCAGTACCAACCCAGCTGTAAAGGACTACACCTGGTACAGAGCTGATGGAGGCCAGGACACTTTCATGGGGACTGGACGTGTTTTAACTGTCAAAGCTTCAGATGTCAGCGGTCCTTTTTTCTGCAAGGCTGAAAATGAACTGGGGAGTGGACGATCTGACAAGAAAGACTTATATGTTCAGCGTATGTATACAAGTTAAACTGTGTGTTTTTAAACCTTTAAAGGTCTATAATTCCTCCAGAGCAGTGATTTACTGATTATAAGATGTTGTTAATGTTTCAGTTTTCAAGATTGATTTCCATCTTTGGCACTTTCTGTATTAGTATATAAAACATTACTAATTTGTCTTTTTCATCCAAATGTCCATGTGTGCCAATTTGGGCCAATCAATCATTCAGTTTCCCTTTCATAATCAACTCCTTCATGTGCCAGTGGGTTTAGTGTGTTTAAATTGTGCTTTTGAACATAACCACCATGAAACAATCAAAAATGAATATTGAATTTCTTCTGGCTCAGCGTTGTTCCTGCTGAAACCATTCCTCTTCTTTTAGTCTTTTGGTTGCTCAGCCTACACTCGTCTCTCTTGCTCGCTTTGCGGTCTTGATTTGAAAATATGATACAGCTTTGGTACTTCCTTCACTGTCAAACTGACAATGAAGTAGACTTTAGTGGTAAAAACCATCAAGTTGAAAAAGTGTCCCCCCCCCCAAACAGGGTTATGATATTATCATGTTATTTCTTATGACAGGTCTTCACTGTGGACCCTACGGTGGAGTTCTCTTCTGGGCTGTTACTGGAGTGTCTCTCACTGTGAACATCGTCCTCACACTCTGCATGGTGTTTCTTTGGTATGTTATTACACCGGAAGACTTTTTGGAATAAACTGTGCTGATGAAGATATGACAAATGAGTTGTTTGTAAAACCCTTTTTTAATCCTCATTTCTTCTTTTACTAAAGGAAACAAAGAGCGAGCATGAAGCCAAAAGAAGAGGACAGCACTTACATGGCATTGGATCACACTAACAGATCTCCAGACTATGATGTCATTGCCAAACGTCATACCTGATTATTTGAAGACTCTCTCTCTGTCTCCCTCTCTCGCTCTGCTCTTCCTGCATTGCTTTAAATATCGACTTTGAGATATGAATGTGATATTTCAATATTCTGCAGGGTGTTTGGCACAATACATGATTAATTCTCAGTAATTTCACATAATATTTTCTCCATGAAGCCTCTGATGTTCAAATCTGGAGAGATATTGATCATTAATTGTGGATAAGTTTGAGGTGATGGTTTTCACTTTTGTTTGTATTGAAGCTCTGCTAATCAAGATTTTTATTTTTTATTGAAAAAGTAAATGGTTTATCAAAAGAGATGCACATTGAATCAATCCAAGATATGGAAACATTGGTACAGTTGTATCCTCTGGGGCGCTGTTTTTATCTTTTTAGTGATTTTATACCATGCATTGCATTTAAGTTGCAGGTTTTTATACTGTGCTATGTATTTCATGTATCTTGTATTGTATTTTATGTCTTTTGGATTTTATTATTTGGACCCTGAGTCTGTAATAAAGTTTTGATTCATTCATTGCATGCTCTTGTTTTCCAATCAGATTAAAGAAAGCCTGTGAGGCCAGTTCCAGAGAACAGGGTTTAAATGGCCCTGAATCAAAGACGAGGTTAAGGAGGACAGTTTAAAGGTCCAATATGTAAGATATCTTCTGAATTAAATCTTGAAATGGTCTTTCTATATCATCAGACATTAAGGAAACATGATCTGTTTAAGTGCTGGTTTATCTGTAAATGTAGCAGTCGGTATGTCCTCCTTCTAGTTTTCCATTGTGGCGCAGAATCATTGTATTTTGAGCAGAGAAGGTGGGCGGTTGCTTCTGAAAAAAGGAGAGAGGTTAGAGAGCAGAAAAGTCTCTAGACCGATGCAGAGCTGGTTAAAAACTGAAGCTTCAGTGTCCACGACATAGCAACCTGTTTGAACATTGGCTCTATGAGGGAGGGGGCGGGGAAAGAAAGCTCTGTCCAATGTTTTGAAATTGAAGAAAAGTGTTGACGAGCTGATATCCTAAATCACACAAGAATGTTAAAACATTTCACGTTCAAAGTGACAGCAATAGGTCTCCTGGGTTAACAAACGCTAACAAACTGTAGTTGAAAGAAGAGGTGATGATGCAACAGAGTGGTAACAGATACATGTTTATCTCTGAATTTATAGTTTCCGCTCTTCTGGCGGTTGAGAAAGGCGTCCTAATACTGCTGGGGAAGTTCGTGGTCTCAGTTTCCATCAACATGTTTTAACCAGCTTGATTTTATCATTGAAAGATAGTCCTTGTTCAGTCACGTTTACAAATCAACAAGCTCAGGTTTTTACTTCTACTCAATTTAATCTGAGAAAACCCAGACAGGAGGACATTGTTGATGAATGGTATTAGAGGTGTTCCTGTTCCTCGAGGAAACAAAATAACGGCCTTCTCCTAATCCTGCCATGAATTATTTAGTTGAGTTTATCAGTATCACCGTGGGACTGTGTCTCAATATCTTACAACTTACATTCAACATTACCCCAACAAACAGGACAACATCCAGTATTCGGGTTGCATCATATAAAATGACAGCACTAACAGGACATTCATTTTTTTTCACACATTACGGACAGCCTCTGGACACAGAAATGATAAGATAAAGTGAATGCAGTGACATCAGTGTGTAACAGCCAGTGTTGGGTAGTGATATTGATATTAGGTAGGAAAAAAAAGCTGAGACTGATATTTCAATCAGGAGAGACTTAATTGAGAATGAACAATTATTTATTTAACAATAAATGTGCGACAATTTAGATTTGAATGTGCAAAGTCTTTGGAGGATTAAACTCCATCGTGACGACTTCATGTACTCGGAAGGGTAATGAGGCCGACAGCAGGATAGGATACCCCCCTATGGAGTCTAGACACTGGTGGTGGTGAAGAGGAATGGAGGCTATAATGAGCCTGAATCTGGACTCTGCTGAGCTGGAATGGAGGTGACTGGGGCGGTGGTGGGTTGCAGCAGTTGCCTTGAAATGACAGAATGATTGTGGAAGAGAGAGAACTGTTTTAGCATTTTGTCGCAGCAGTATGATTGGTTGAGAGAGGTTGTGCCCGACTCTGGTTGGTTAATTACTTAAAGAATAAACACCCATTAACAGCTGATCACCAGAGCAGGTAGACAGAGGAAGTAGTTTAAGTTGAAATGAAAGAATGAATGAATTTGTGAAAGAATATAAGCAGTCTTCCTTCCCTTACGCTGAGCTCCATATCCGCCAATGTCTCTCTGATATCTAATAATAATAATAATAATAATAATACATTTTATTCATAAGCACTTTTCAAAAACTCTTACACACTAAACATTTGATAAAAAAGACAAAAGAAACAGCACAGTAAGGAAAGACTAACAGACATTGCAGCATTCCACACAAATCATAAAGACAACAACATAAAGGTACAGCTACAGATAAACAGAACACATATCACAATCATACATCAAAAGATTGTTTGAAGAGGTGAGTTTTGATCAGTGATTTGCAATTAACCCAGATGCAATTTGTCCTGCAGAAACATGATGTTGTAATAGAGTGTCCAGAGGTGGCACCTGTCTGTTCTGATGAAATAAATAAGTTTTTGTAGTAGTTCAAGCAAGAAAGCTAGGGCTTGAGTGGCTTGTCAAGAGGTCGACTTTGTGTCAGTTTGATCTCATCATTGAGACAGAAAGTTTGGTTCCTATTTGGGCACTACACCATTTTGACATGTATGTTAGTGCCACTGTTGTGCCTCTGATTTTGTATGATAGTTACTAGCCTTGTCAATAGAGCATTGGCCACTGGTGTTAAAAGATGCTTAATTCAGACTGATCTCTATAAGGAACATTTAGCTAGCCTGCTAATCACAGTTTGTTTTCCTACTCTTAACGTGGTCCTAGGACCTGATCCAGGCGGCTGAGAGGGAAACTGAAACTAACATTGGGAAAGTTTAAGTAATGTTGGGTTTGGTCAAATATGTATGTTATTGCTTATGTTTGGTTAACTAAATTTGGTAAATATAGTAATTTGTTTATGGGTACTGGGTGGGACCCAGTATTTTAGGGGGAGGGTGTGATGACCCCTGACTGTCAGTGATCTTCCTGCTGCTTTGTATCGCTCCCCACTTAAGTTCAGGTAGAAAGGGGCGGAGCCAGTTCAATTTATATACACCTGGGCAGGCTGGGCCTTAGTTTTTAAACTGGCTTCTCAATCTGTCACTCTCTTGTCAACACTTAACACATTCACCATTACAACCACCACTGATTTACAGATTGCACATTCTTTGAACAGGATGATTTGCCTTAGTTTGCAATAAATTATCATTTAATAAATTAAAAAATGTGTGGTCTCCCTGTTTGTCCAGCTCACTGAGCCTGGGTTGTGAAAACAGTGTGACAACTATTCAAAGAAAAAGTGCTGAACATTCAATGTGAACATGAATGTTCACTTTTCTGTCTTCCTCATTTTCAAGTCAAATTTTGAATGCTGTTTAAGAAGGCGACCAAATGATGAGGAACTTCACTTCTCTAAACATCCTTCACCTCTCTGCTCAAAAAGACCTGATAAAAATGTAAGTTTATATCACTTTTAAATCTATTTTAATATCATATTCAAATATCATAAAGGCTTTTTTTTAAGAAGTGCATTTTTTCTGAAGTTGATCAAACAAACTTTGTTACAGGGGAAAGAACAAAAAAATTCACTTTGATAAAATTTTAAACATCTTAAAGCTCTCATGCAGATTTTCTTCTGGGCGTTATTACTGATCAAATAGTTTCCTTAAAGAGGTTGTAAACAAGATGAACTCAAGAAAAAACAAAGAATATTTGTCTCTTTTCTTTGAGGCAGGCAGTCAAACTTCCTGTTTTTTATTTTATTATCATTTCATCATCTACATTTTAATAATGAGCTACTTTACATGAATTGATTGAAATGCAGATAGATTTAAATTTAAACCTTAAAATGAGAAGCTTCAAACATTTTAGTTTTATTGGGATAAGATTATTAGAATTAGAATTAGAATTATTAGGATTAGATTAGAAATTTCTCTTAAAATCTAAGTTTATTTGGAGGGAACTACACTAAAAATAAATCTACATTTATTCTCTCCAGACTTTCTGCCTCTTCTGACACACAAAGATTGATGCAGCTCTGACTCTCCTCCTCATTGGCTGTCTGCTGCAATGTGAGATGCTCACTTATATTTGTCACAGTGGAAAAAATATAATTTTATTCATTATAACATTTAAAAAATCCAGAAATATCCATACAATGTACAACAGAGTAAAAAAGTATGTGAAACAAATGAGGGGGAAAAAATGTGCATCATGAGCTAAAATGTGTTCTGCTTTCTTTTAACGATATCATAATGTAGAGATTTGGTGTTAAATTTACAACTTTAATCTATAAAAAAAAGCTTCCCTCTTCATTTGCTGCCCGGCAGAAAAAAGGTCCTCTCTCCCTAGAAGCTTTGATGTTTAAAACACGTCCAGTCCCCATGAAAGTCTCCTGGCCTCCATCAGCTCTGTACCAGGTGTAGTTCTTTACAGCTGGGTTTGCATTAGCACTGCAAGTCAGTGTCACACTTTTGTCTTCTTGCACTGGACCAGAGGGACTGACTGACACTGTGGTGAAAAGAGAATAGTGAATAAACTTCTTATCTTGACGAATAAAATGTAAGCTTTCTCAGCAAAATTTCACAAGTTATCAAAAAACAACAGTTAAGTTTGCTTCCACCAAACTGTCTGACTGTTTAGAATAAGTAGTTTATTTGTGATGAGGGATAGAGAAGAGAGTTATGCCTTTATTCTGAACAAGCCCTGCTAAACATCAACAGAAACAGCTAGTAGCACTGTTAATATGCAAATATGTGTGTTTTGTTTTTTTAATTGCTCAGGGGGTTGCACAATTCATTTTGAACATGTTGCATTTGTAAAAATGGCTGCAGTTGTTCAGTCGTCCGTACATGTTTGTGTTCAGTAAAGTTTGATCAGACTGAAACACCATCAGTTCAGATTGTGAGGTGCATGCAGCCTTTTTCTTTCATCACAGTGTTGGTCAGTCTGTGGGCTCGACTCCCATTGTGTAGAAATGAACAGACAGAAGTGAGACAAAAAGACTGAGAATTTTTCCTTATTTGACAAAACAGTTCTTGATTTAGTTTAATTTTGTGTACATAATATGCAGTTAAAAAAATGAGATTCAAAATATCACAATTCTCAGCCTGTCGCAAAATGTTTAAAATCGCAATAATATCGTATCGTGACTCAAACATCGTTATAATATCGTAGCTTGGGGCCTCTGGTGATTCCCACCCCTAATACCAATGTAAGTCTATCACGTTCACGGTACAGTGTTGCTTCCTCAGCGGATAAACAGTTGGTGAAAATATGTAAATATGAACTTTACTATGTTTGTCACCATCTTAATTTGTTTTTGAAATGGGAGATTTAAGTCCAGTGTTACATTCATTTATAATCAGATACAACTGTGACCTTTAACCCTGTGATGAAAACACTGAGTGTGAAATGATCTGTTGACCTCTTTGTGAAAAACATGCAGATTGTTTTCTTTCTGTTTAAATATTGACAGGAGTTATTAAACCACTGTGTGACATTAGTCATCACTGCTGTTAGTTTACGTGCAGCTTGCTGGTTTGTTGTTGCATGTTCAGAAATGATAGTATCATCAGCGTACATTAGGATGTCTGACCTAATAGCATTCATTTATTAGATCATTTATGTAGAGGCTAAACAACAAACCCTGTTCATACAATGAATACATCTACAATCAAACATCTGAGTGGAGAGAAAAAAAGGTAATCACACATGGCAGTATGCACACCCCAGGTGACGGCCATGCTCGTAACTGTTTGTAAGGTACATAAACATGTATAAGCAGTCATTTCTCTCTACTATCAAAGGTTTGATTTATTTTCATTTGAAGTAATCAACGATAAGGTCAGAGAACTACTACATGACTGAACTGCTAATAAATTTAATTTTGACTGAAATTTCAATTTGTTGAGGAAAATAATATTTGACACCATCACAATCCAATCTAAAATAATACACTTTGCTGTTTTGAGGTTGCATGTCATTCAGGGTTGTGGTGCAGTCTTTTTTTCTTAGGTCACCGATCTCAAACTGTCCACACAGGGCGCCTGAAACACAAGAAACAAATCCTTATTACAATTATACATTTACAATACAATCCTTATTCATATTGAGTTTATAGTGTCTATATTTGTATAGTATCACTGTTTCTTTGTTTCTTTAAGTCTAATGATAATAAATAGTAAATAAAAAAGTCTTCATGTAAAACTCAGAGGATTCATCATTTTCACACAGCTTTTTTTATACATTAAAGTTGTAAATTTAACACCAAATCTCTACATTCTGATATGGTTACAAGAAAGCAGAACACATTTTAGCTCATTGCACACATTTTTTGCCTCATTTGTTTCACATACTTTTGTGTAAATTGTATGGTTATCTCTGTTTTTTATTGATTTTTCTTCCACTGTTACAAATATAGAGGCAGAAAGTCTGGAGAGAATACATGTAGATTTACACTTTAGTGTATTTCGCTCCAAATAAACTTTGATTTTAGAAGTAATTTCCTTTTGAGGAAAAGGTTGGATCCAGAGTTTAGTTACTTAAACTCATCCCAACAAAACTAAAAGACTTCAAGGTGTGTAGCTTCTCATTTTAAGGCTGAAATTGAAATCTTAATGATGAAATGATAATAAAACAAAAAACAGGAAGTTTGACTGCCTGCCTCAAGGAAAAGAGACAAAACAGAAAAATATAAAAATATTTTGTCTGAGTTCATTTTGTTTACAACCTCTTTAAGAAAACTATTTGATAATTTGCAATAATGCCCAGAAGCAAAACTGCATGAGAGCTTTAAAATGTTCAAAACTTGATCAGAGTGAATGTTTTGTTTCCCCTGTAACAAAGTTTGTTTGATCAACTTCAGAAAAAATGCACTTACCGTATTAACAAATAGCCTGTATGATATTTAAATATGATAATTTATTTAAAAGTGATTTTAAAGTGATATACTGTAAATCTAAGTTTTTGTCAGGTCCTTTTGAGCAGAGAGATGAAGAATGTTTAGAGAAGTGAAGTTCCTCATCATTTGGCGCCTTTCCAAACAGCGTGCAAAAGTTGACTTGTAAATGAGGAAGTCAAAAAAGTGAACATTCCTGTTAACATTGAATTATCAGTACTTTTTATGTAAATTGTTGTCATGGTGTCACTCCTCACCGTTCATGCCAACATCTCTCTCTGTGCAAATGATTTCTATCTTTAGACCTTAAAAAAACATCGTCGTCATGGGGATGTCAGCATTTGATTAAAATGCAAAAACCAATGAAAAGCCTGTACTGTCAAAAGAATGTTTAGAATTCATTTTAATGCAATAACATCTTGATGTTTTTTTTATATTTACAACCCATCAGTTTGACTAGAATGTTAGTATTTGAGATCCACATACAGGAGGTGACAACGTATAAAAAACATTGTTGTCAAAGCTTCTGCCTAATCATGAAGCAATGAAATAAGCAGGCTACTCTATAAATTACTTTTTTAATCACAACAACACAATTGTGAAAAAAAAAAAACTTTCATTCTCACTCAAGGTCGGCTAACTCTTCCAGGTCAAACTAAATAAAAGTGTATAAAAATATGTAAGATGCATTCAAAGCTTAAAAGATGTTGTGTTCTTTGTGTTCAGACTGGGCTTTGAACCTGGAATCTGCTGATACTAAAAATAGATGCAAAACAGAGTACAGAGTGAAAGTTTCAAGGTTTCTACAAAGACTTTCTCAGGCAGAGCTCAAGGCAACAAAGTCAAACGATTTTGTGATGGACTGTCGAGAAATTGAAGATTCTTGGCTCTCATGTCACATCTGTCCTCATGTCTTTACACACTGAGGCCATATAACACCAGCAGGTCCCTGAAGTCCTCTGACCAGGGTCTGCTGGTTGTTCCTCTGTGGACACTTTTAAAAAGTAGTTAAAGACCCACCTGTTCAGACTGGTTTGATCCGTCTATATTTGATTTTATGTAATTGTCTGTTAATAATGTCTCTGCTCAATCCTTTATTGTGAAGCACTTTGTGACGTCTGTTCTTGAAAGGTGCTATATAAATAAACTTTACTTACTTAGTCATCTGAGATCTCACACTTGTCTCACTTTTTTTTAAACTCAGATCTTTGAATGAGACACCCCAAGATGATTTAAAGAACTTGGACTGTGTCTCATACTTGTCACATCGTTTTCTTAGCTGAGATCTAAAAATGACACATCTGAACAGCCTGGCTCAGACTGCAGGATAATCGGGCTGATTTGAAGTCCGATTCTGCCTTACCGTCAACCGTGTGCGCGTTTCCGATTCGAGGCTGATCAGAAGTGATTATCTGGTGGACTATTTTGTAGTGTGAGTGGTGTAAAGATCCAATCTTAACCTCCCCAATCTGCTCTGAGAGCATCGGGCCGCCCCGCAACATTTCAGATTTCAGATTAGATCAGCTGAGCTGCTCTGCTTCTTGTGCTGCAGACTGCTGAGAGTTTTTTTAAACTGTTGAAATAACACTCCCCCTGCTGGACAAACTATGTATTGGCAC
This sequence comes from Labrus bergylta, assembly GCF_963930695.1. Taxonomy (NCBI): domain Eukaryota; kingdom Metazoa; phylum Chordata; class Actinopteri; order Labriformes; family Labridae; genus Labrus; species Labrus bergylta. The sequence continues at coordinate 18,724,888 of NC_089202.1, forward strand.
TGTCTCTTAATTTCCTCAAGATTTTTTTTCTGTAATAAATCATCTGCGAAAAAATCGTATTGAGACGTATAGAGAAAAAAATATGTATAGCTTTAGTCACGTGACCGGCGTGCGGGCCTGAAGGGAAAAGCTAAAGAAAGTATCGACCACCATTGAACAAACTTCATTTAATTTTCCATCTCTTCAAAACGACGCATGTTCTTGTGGTAGACAACACAACACTGAGGTCTTGAATGCAGCCTCTCACCTGTCCCACTCACTAGTCAGTGAAGCTTATTTAAAGGCACCTGGATGTCAGGTACAGGCCTCCTGCTCCTGCCTGGCATGTGCCTTTGCTGTTGCTGCTGGTATGTACAACCTTGTTTTGATGTACAGCTTGCTGGTTTGAATGTTTAAATGACCTCCTTGTTTGGTTGTTGCTGCAGCTTGACTAGTTTGCCCATGGCTCCTCACCCCCCAGATCAGTCCTGACTGAAACCCTGTAGTGGTGAGTAGGTGGCTCAGTTTTAACTTTAGAAGTTGAAGCATTGATTGTTTTTTTTTATTAATAGCTGTTTTCATTTTAGGTTGCTAAAATTCTACTTTTCTTTCAGCCACTTAGTTGGGAGGCTAGGCACCCAGGGTGAGGGCCCTCCACTTGTTTGCATGTGAGTTTAAGAGCACTGGGACACAAATGGACTACACCAAAAGTTGTTGAGGATTGCTGTGTGATTTGCTGTTCCTTCCCCAAAGCTTTGGTCCACCTTGTTTTTTACATTGATTAATTCAGAGAAATTCCTTAAATTCTTTTGAAACCACGTCTCTGCCTCATCAGTTTTCGAGTCTGTGTGTCTTACCTATTTACAAGAGTAATAAGTTGTGTATTTCCTGGGGTGTGCTGTCTGTTCTTATTTTACATCATTAGTTATTACCACCACCAACTCTTGCCACATTTCCATCACCAGACAACCACAGAAAAAACAAAAGATATTAAAATAAAATGTAAGTTTTAGGCACGTGTGACTGTTTAGCATTCATCAGAATGACAGCCTGGGGGAACAAACTGTTGTTGTTTTGGTGTACAGTGATCCGTATCAGAGGGGAAGAGTTTGTAGTACTTCCACCTGCTCGTTTCCTGATAGGGGGCAGGTTGACACCAATGATATTTTTTCTGCAGTCCTGATTATCCGTTGCAATCTGTGTCTGTCCAGTTTGGTTGCAGTCCATTTTGCTCAATTTAACATAATATAGACTGAGGGTTTGGCTTAAAGGGATAAAACATAATTAGTTCTGAGTGTCAGACAAATATTGTGATGTACGAAACCAAGCTCCTGGATTTTATCTTATATAGTAGACTATCCTGAAAGAATCAAATAGCTGGATATCATTCAGTTTAACCTGGAAAGAAATGAGTTGGCTGACTCTGAGTGAGAATGAAAGTACTTTTTGTCATAACTGATAATTGATTGATAATTGTGTTGTGATTAAAAAGTAATTTATAGAGTAGCCTGCTTATTTCATTGCTTCATGATTAGGCAGAAGCTTTGACAACAATGTTTTTTATACGTTGTCACCTCCTGTATGTGGATCTCAAATAGTAACATTCTAGTCAAACTGATGGGTTGTAAATATTGAAACACATCAAGATGTTATTGCATTAAAATGAATTATAAACATTCTTTTGACAGTACAGGCTTTTCATTGGTTTTTGCATTTTAATCAAATGCTGACATCCCCATGACGACGATGTTTTATTTAAGATGTAAAGATAGAAATAATTGGTGCAGAGAGATGTTTGTTATCAATAGTAAATAAAATGTAAAGAAGGATGTGACCCTGTATGAAAACTATTCCCATGAAATGTACTGAACATTTCATGTGAACATGAATGTTCACTTTTTTTTGACTTCCTCATTTTCAAAACAAATTTTGAATGCTCTTTATGAAGGTGGCCAAATGATGAGGAACTTCACTTCTTTAAACATCCTTCACCTCTCTGCTCAAAAAGACCTGACAAAAACGTAAGTTTAAAAAACTTTTATATCACTTTTAAATAACTTTATACTTTTTCAGGAGATAAAACAAATCAACATGTTTAATATCATAAAGGCTAATTTTTAAGAAGTGCATTTTTTCTGAAGTTAATCAAACAAACTTTGTTACAGGGGAAAGAAAACATTCACTCTGATCAAGTTTTGAACATTTTAAAGCTCTCATGCAGTTTTTCTTCTGGGCGTTATTACTGATCAAATAGTTTCCTTAAAGAGCTTGTAAACAAAATGAACTCAGACAAAATATATATATATTTTTCTGTTTTGTCTCTTTTCTTTGAGGCAGGCAGTCAAACTTCTTGTTTTTTATTTTATTATCATTTCATCTTCTATGTTTTAATAATGAGCATCTTTACTTGAATTGAATGAAATGCAGAAAGATTTAAATTTAAACCTTAAAATGAGAAGCTGCACACCTTGAAGTCTTTTAGTTTTGTTGGGATCAATTTAGTTAACTAAACTCTGGATCCAACCTTTTCCACATTGATGAAGATTTAAACATTTCAAGATATTTCTCCATCTGCAACTTCTGCAAAGATCACATTCAACAACAGCCTCAAAATGAAATCTAAGTTTATTTGGAGCGAAATACACTAAACTGTAAATCTACATGTATTCTCTCCAGACTTTCTGCCTCTTCTGAAACACAAAGATGGCTGCAGCTCTGACTCTCCTCCTCATTGGCTGTCTGCTGCAAGGTGAGATGCTCACTTATATTTGTCAAAGAAATTAGCTACTAATGTGTTCTACTTTCTTTTAACGATATCATAATGTAGAGATTTGGTGTTAAATTTACAACTTTCATGTAAAAAAGCTGTGTGAAAATGATGAATCCTGAGTTATATGTGAAGACTATTTTATCTTTGAAAGCATACTGATAAGATTTTTAGAAACAGAGCCAACAATAAAATGTATCATGACTTCATTTTTTTTGTTTGTTTATTTAACAGAGACACGTGCAATGAACATTGCTGTTTTTAGTAATATAGTCATTATAAACTCAATATGAATAAGGATTGTATTGTTAATGTATAATTGTAATAAGGATTTGTTTCTTGTGTTTCAGGTGACCTGTGTGGACAGTTTGAGATCATTATACCAAAGACTATAGAGGTTCTGAAGGGATCCTGTGTGACAATCCCCTGCTCCTTTGACGTACAGGATCAATATAATGTAAACTTAGATAACACTTGTAAAGCATTATGGAAAGATTATTATAGGGGACCTGTTGTGTTTGATAGCAGTAATCCACAACACAAACAAAAGGGACAATTGATCGGTGACCTAACAAAAAAAGACTGCACCACAACCCTGAATGACATGCAACCTCAAAACAACAAAGTGCATTATTTTAGATTGCAATGTGACAATAGTCTGAAATACTTTTTTGCTGGCGTGAAAATTTCAGTCACAGGTAGGTTTCAAATTAAACTTATTAACAGTTCAGTCATGTAGTAGTTCTCTGACCTTATCATTGATTACTTTAAAATAAAGATAAATCAAACCTTTGATAGTAGAGAGAAATGACTGCTTATACATGTTTATGTATCTTCTGAACAGATGATCCACCCAGACCGACTCTGACTCCGCCCACACTGAAGGTGAAAGAGGGAACCTCAGTGAGTTTGAACTGCTCTGCTCCAGCTCCCTGTCTGTCTCTTCCTCCAAATCTGACATGGAGCCCCGGCCTGGGTGAAGGTCAGGAGACCCTGCAGGAGAATCAGGACAAAACTAAAGTCAAGATCTCTGTGCTGAACTTCAACGCATCACACCTCCATCACAGACAGGAAATCTCCTGTACTGCTGTCTACAGAAAACAAGATGGCAGCACTGAGTCATCTGTGAACACCAGTTTAACAGCTGACATTACATGTGAGTATGTTTGTCTTGTGATTAAATTGATTACATAAAATACATGCTTCTTCTTCGTTGTTTGTTGTTTTGTAATCATTTAGCAAACAGTTACGAGCATGGCCGTCACCTGGGGTGTGCATACTGCCATGTGTGATTACCTTTTTTTCTCTCCACTCAGATGTTTGATTGTAGATGTATTCATTGTATGAACAGGGTTTGTTGTTTAGCCTCTACATAAATGATCTAATAAATGAATGCTATTAGGTCAGACATCCTAATGTACGCTGATGATACTATCATTTTTGAACATGCAACAACAAACCAGCAAGCTGCACATAAGCTAACAGCAGTGATGACTAATGTCACACAGTGGTTTAATAACTCCTGTCAATACTTAAACATAAAGAAAACAATCTGCATGTTTTTCACAAAGAGGTCAACAGATCATTTCACACTCAGTGTTTTCATCACAGGGTTAAAGGTCACAGTTGTATCTGATTATAAATGAATGTAACACTGGACTTTAATCTCCCATTTCAAAAACAAATTAAGAATGCAGTGAGGTTCACAAATGACAAACAGTTTGTAAATGCAGACTGAACAGTTTATATATTTGTGGATTTCTATTAGTCTACGTATACAAAACTATAAATATTTGTGTGTGAATCAGAAATACATTTGTGAATCTTATTTTTTTATTTGTGGATTTGTTTTACATTTATATAGAATGAAATATATTTGTGTGTGCATTGAAATACATTTATGAATCATTCTGTGTGCATTTGTGAATATTGAGACTGATATAACTCCATAACAGCTGTCCTCCACAGCTCATTGGTGGGGTTTATTTACACGAGCTTCATGTTCTTGTGTTGTCGTCAGATGTTGTAAGTGCTTAAGGAGTTTTGAAGTCCTGTTTTTTGCAGTATAAAGAGTCCTGGTACTGGGACACAATTTACATTTGACAGTGATGTTCTTGTTATCTTTCCTGTCGACAAAACTTAAGTAATGGGAATTTTTCCAGCCACTGAATGTAAACTTCCATCTTTCAAGCTAGCCAGGGTTGCCAGGTATGTGTGACAACAAATGACAAAACAAGCCCAATGGCCAAAAAAAAACTACCCTCTGGGGCACCTAAAAAAAAGCCCAAATCCGCGGGACAACCACATATCTGGCAACCATGAAGCTCGCTACCTTCCTGCTTGTCTGAGGTGCGCAACAAATTTAATCTGGGGTTTGTTGCATAAATCTGAAGTGGGGTAATAACAACAACAGTAATGTAGTAACAAGTTTTTTTTTGTGTGGGTAACTGTAATATTATTACTGGAATTTCATTAGTAATTCGTTACTCTACTCGTTACTTGTAAAAGTAATATCATTACTGTAACGCGTTACTAGTGATACGTTACAGCCCAACACTGGTCCTACTAGCTGTTTCTATTGATGTTTAGCAGGGCTTGTTCAGGATAAAGGCATAACATTCTCTATCCCTCATCACAAATAAACTACATTTTCAAAAAATACAACTTTATTTTTTCTCTTTTCAGATTCACCCAAAGGGACCACAGTGTCAGTCAGTCCCTCTGGTCCAGTGCAAGAAGACACAAATGTGACACTGACTTGCAATGCTAATGCCAACCCAGCTGTAAAGAACTACACCTGGTACAGAGCTGATGGAGGCCAGGAGACTTTCATGGGGACTGGACGTGTTTTAAACATCAAAGCTTCTAGGGAGAGAGGACCTTTTTTCTGCCGTGCAGCAAATGAAGAGGGAAGTGGAAGATCGAACAACACACAGATGGATGTTCAGTGTAGGTATCGTTTGAAACATTTGCATAAATGCAGGTAGGTCAGGCTTCTTTTGTGCAGCGTTTTACAAATGAGGAATGTAAATAATCTTTGTTAATAAGCTTCGAGAAAGAGAGCCCCGTTTTTCTGCAAGGCTGAAAATAAACTGGGAAGTTTTCAATCAAACACAAGGCAAATAGAAGTACATTGTAGGTGTCATTCATCAGTTACATTTTTCAAAATGTATGAAAGTCTCTTTGTTTATCTTTAATTTGCTTTGATTGGAAACTTCATATCCATAAAATCTTTCTTTTGTAGAGGATTAACTTTGTTGTAAATAAAGGGAGAAAAGAGTTATAGATAATGGATGGATGGATAATTTACATAGATAAAGTATTTAGTGCCTTTCTTTTAGGGTGGTGGGAGATCACTTTGGGTAATCCACCCTGAACGACCTGAATGGTAGGGGAAACACTGTGTTATATATGAGGTTCTATAATTAAATTAGAGACGAGCAAATGTTAACTTTACCCCCAAAAAGGTCTGCTTAGTAAGAATGTGCATATCAAGTAAAATTACAATCATTCAAATGAAATTGCTTGCGAGAGCAATATTGTATCCTGAGAGGACAAAACCATGCTTTGAGCGCAAAAAGAAAAATCCCCTCGCGAGCGAGCAGGAGAGAGCACTGTAGTTACACGCTCAGGGTGAGATTTTGCTCGTGCTCAAAGCATGGTTTTCTCCTTGCAGGATACAATATTGCTCGTGCGAGCAGATGAATTCTGCATGAGAATGCTGTGCAAACGCTTGCAAAAATAATATGCGTGTGGCTGTTTGAGTTGCACAGATCTCATGTGCGCGCGCAATTTTATTGGCTGGGATAAAACGCCATAGGTTGGTGATGGAGATGTGACATAGAAGAGTGTAGTGCGTAGTTTTCAACTGAGAGCTGAGTGAATGCGGCCTCAAGAAACGTATGAAGCTGAGTGCTGAAAACACTGAACTACATTGGTTTTGTATTGAAAATAGGCGCTGCCAGCGTTAAAAGCGCCCTCTGTGGACACAGGCCCAGAATGAAAACCAATTGACATGGAGGAAACTGAATTTTTCTTTGCCTCATTCACTTCATTCACAACGCACAGCTGGTCAACTTTTATTTTTTTATTTTTATAGCCATAAGCCTTATCTTTTCCTTTTGCAAATTTGATACAGCATGGCTTTACTTGACTCTCTACTTGTCTCTCTTCCCTACATCCATTACAGATGCTCCACAGATCATGTCCTCTTCTGATTGCACCAAAACTGCTAACCAGGTCAACTGTTCCTGTGAGTCTACGGGAAATCCTCCTCCCACTTTACAATGGAGTTTGGATGAATCACTGGTCAATCGTTCAGAAGAGTTTGCAGTCAGTTATGAGCATCGAAATGGTACAGGCGTGAGCTTCATCACCATGAGTCAAGCCCAAAGGAAGGATCACTTCACTGTGCTTTGTCGCAGCTCAAACTCTCTGGGATCTGTTGCTCAACGATTTATTTTCTACAGCCTTCCAACATCTGCAGACAGTCAAGGTTTGTCTCTGAACTGAGTATAACTTTTATTGGTAAGCGGCACATTTCACAATTTGTTCTCATAATTATTAAGTATTAACAAGAAAGCTTTATGAATGGGTAAGTGGTGAAGAAAACGTCCTCTGGAGAGCTTAAATATGTGAAAAACGAGTTATTATTACATTATGTCTGAATTTACTAAAATAATAATCTCGTTTGAAGTGGAGCTTGAACCATAATCCCATATTGTCCTTTGTATGTTTCAGTGATTTTGCCAGTCTTCATCGCCACCATTGTCGTCTTCCTGGTGCTAGTATGTGCTCTACTCTTTGTTATCAGGTAGGGTAACAGCAAATCAAACCAAACCGTACAGAATACCACTATGCAAAATATTTAAAAACCTCCTACTGGGATTTTTATTTTCTTTATTTGAGTGAAGATACAGATTCTGTGGTGTTCCTCTGGTCTTTAACATTTTAAGTATTTTTTTGGATTATGAGCAGACCAAGTCTTATCCAGGTCTGGGCCAGCTGATTGCACGTTCAGCTGGCGGCTTCACTGCTGTCACTTCTGCAAGCGCGCTAGCTACACTCAAATTGTACACTTGCACACAGATTTTAGCGCAGGTTTTCTCTACTAAAACACACGTTTGGTAAAATGGTTTTAAAATCATCATATCCTAACAAAAGCCGAGATAAAATCAGCATTCAAAGAAAAAAAATCACCAGAAAAGTTGAGTGACAGCAGGGCATGACGAAAACTGAATGGAGAAAAGTTTCAGCCACAGTGGCAGACAGCTGGAGGAGCTGGAACACACTGCAGCTAAATTTCCCCTTAAAGTTAAAGACTAGATCCTTGTAAAGATAAAAGTTATTCACAAAGCATCTTAGCTCTTAAGAGAGCTCCGAAAGTAAAGATCTAAGGAGGAAGAGTTTCTCACAGAGAAGAAAGAAGGAGAGAAAGGTGATCAGAAGAATTCCAGCTCTATCACAGTCTCATATTAATATCAGATTAAGTAGACTCTTACAGTTACCAGCATGGTGAATAAACAGGAGCATATAAATATGAGAAAAATACAAAATATTTTTATTTTCTATAATTAGAGCTCAATTAATTAAATAAAAGTCGTAATTGACTTTTGCATCACAATGGTTCAAGAGTAAATTGGTGACTGTTATTCTTCGATCAAAAGTTCCTGGGCCAGTGATTACAATGGTCGGGTGATATTTTTTTTATACATTGGAGATTCAGTTTTATAGGCTACATTTATAAACTTTAATACGATAAATATCGAATCATATCGAATATCGACATTAGTCAAAAAAAATATTGTGATATCAAATTGAGGCCATATCGCCCAGCACTACTCTCTGCCGAGACTGTTGTTTGTAGGATGGAGAATGAATACAGACACACAGACTCCTTCACAGACTTTCACATGTGTATGACCACTTACCTCCTCTGTAAACATCATGCTGGTAAATATCCAGTGTTTCGTGGCCGATGATGATGCTCGCAAGGGAGAGCGAGCAACAGGTTACTGGTGCAGTTCGCCTGCATGCGGTGTCACTACTAACGCAGTATTTTTGAAAAGTTACATATAGGCCCTTTAACCTGCATGGAGGACCAAAGGCTGGTAGTGCTAGCAATGCGAATGCTAGCCACACTTGGCACAACATTATGATATAATTATTCCTGCAGACGCTGTGATCCTGTGTTTCGAGAGCTGTGAGACATCTTAAAACAACTCAATTTAGTTTTCTGAATTTTTTTCTCAACTTTAAACTACCAGTGGGAACAACAAAACTGTTTACAGTATATTCATGTAGGTTTATACTATGCTGTTTTTTTCAGGGCTCAGAGGACTCAACACAACCTGGTTAAGAGTCAGGGGTCAGGTAATGCCAGCACAGTTGCCATGAGCCAACTTCTACCAAGTGGAGAAGGAAACGAGGTACTTTATCTTGGAATCCAGCAGTTTTCTACTTAATGTGACTTACATAAGCACAATAACCAACCAACATTTTATTTTCAATTGTAGGAACCCAACAAAACAGGTGAGGACATTTATGTCAACACCTATGAGCTGAAGAAACCAGGTGTCACCCAACCTGCAACTACCTCTGAGCCAATCAGCACCAACTTACCAAGCTCAAGCAGAAACAACACAGAAGACGCCAGTACAAGTTCAGAGAAGAAAAACGAGGAAAGCAAAGATGTGATTTACACTAGTGTGACTTGGAGGAGCAAAGGGAAGAAGGAGGGAGGAAGCTCTGGGGACACAAATCAGTCAGGTCGCTCCTATCTGGAGGAGAAGCGCTTAGAGGGAGCATTGAATTTTGTGAGCAATGCAGTAGAGATGTTAAATCTATATGACGAAGTGAAGCCTAGAAATGTGAGGAAGGACTCTGAATGTGAATATGCTCGGGTTAAATTTAGAGAAAAGAGTGTGATGCAGACATAGATTACAGTTCAGTCAGGACCACTTTGTCAAGAAAATGTACTTCATTCAAATTATTTATATTCGGCGGTATGGCTCTGTTTTGGGATCTCCCTGACCTTCCACGTTCTTAAGTTGAATGCGTAAGGCAGGAGCAGCACACATCCCTGCCCTTCCTGTGCATACAAGGAAAGCTTTAGGCAGAGATAAGCAGCAAAGCCAAACAGAGCAGACATCAATGACATGCATGACATTGATTGATGCAAGTCATTGCAGCATAAAAGGAGGAGCTGGGGTGGAGGAGGGCTGCAAATGTGGCTCGCAGAGGGAGCAGCAAAGAGTAGGCAGGCTAGAGCAGTTTAAATAAGCGGCATAAGAACTTTTGGCCAATAGAATGCTTTGAAGTAAATCAGCTGGCCATCAGCTGATGAGGCTTGTGTGAGATCAGCTGTTACCAAAACTCTGGCATGATAGTAGAGCGTGACTCCATTCCCTGCCTGAACTAACGCTACGCTAAATTTCTATTGCTGATTTAAGAACTTTTGATATTGTTTTGCTCTCTTGAATGTATATTTTCTTTTTTTTCAAAAGAAAAGTTGAAACTAGGGCTGGGTGATATGGCCTTGAAATAAAATCTTAGATGTTTTTTCCACACCGAACTTGACTGACGACTTTAACTTGATTTTCATTTAAAATGTGCCTCTGTTTTGTGCTCACAGTTTGGTTAATTCTTTGCATTGAGACCAAGGACAACTAGTCATTCTTCATCACCCTGCAGGTTATGGGTCTGCAGTAGTTGCTGCAAATTCATTGAGGATGAAATGCCTTCAGCGTTGACACAACTTATAAAAAAAAAAAAAATTCAGCTATCCAGCACAAGAGAACTGAAGTCACTATGTTTCTTCGTTTCAGGTTCAGGAAGGGAATCAACACAATGCTCTATATGTCAACCAAATTAAGTGAAGCTTTTGAAAGCCCCTTAGCAACATCTTTCAGCTATCTTCAAATTGTGTGTCTTTATACCATTGCCAAAACTACCACATAGCATATAACACAAGTGTAACAGGAAATAGAAAAGCAAACTAACATTCTGTCAGGTACAAAGCCTTGTTAAAAAAGTTAGAATTTAGAGTGCCTTAATGTTTATGTTCTTTAAGCTAGTGACAGGTTTTGTTTATTAATGAATAAAATTATTCAAATTTCCACTTTTTTTTAACCAATAATAACAAACAAAAAGTTAATTCGGGGTCTCAGTTGTTAATTTTGTGTGAACTTAGGAAGAACAGATGTTACTAAGGAAATGACTAATGAGCAGCTTGTGTAAATAAATGAATAAATGTCCCAGTAACAAAGGTTTGACTCGAGTCTGATCTGTTTGATGCAAGTCATCGCTTCTTTTTCACTCTAGATTCCTCTTTCTATCTTTGGCTGTTACTTTACAATATGCGCATTTACTGCGCAAAAATAAAAGAGTAACGTATGTGACCATTGATATTTATGATGCACAAAGACTCACAATACTATGGCTCCCAAATATATACTCATTTATTTGCTATAAGTACATGAAATAAAATTGTTTTGAGCCTGACAGGGAATATCTAGAGACTTTTTCGACCCAGCACCTAAATAACTGATGTGCATGTTCGCTGACTTTTTCAGCATTGATATTTACTCATATACTGATGCCTAAGGCATGTCTTATATGAGAGAGCTCTTAGTTTTTTATGCTATTTGACTAAGTAGCATGGATATTTTATAGCCTCTTTTGTGAACTAAGGGTGCATCGAATTTAAAGTTTCACAGGTCAGATTGTCACAAATCGCTTTGCAGAATGGCCGACGAATCACAATACATCTTCTGCATCTTAACAACATATCATATTCTCATATTTCATCACTTTACCCACATTGCTACCATTTTCATTATGATAATTCAAAGGCAAGTCAAGTTTGCATGTTTAAAAACAGCCTCAACTAACCAATGTGCTTTACTTACAAGGCGTAAAAACAACAGCAGCTTCAAAGAAAGACAATAAAATATATATACACACATGAAGAGGGTTTTACATAAGATGACAGTGGGCCAAGTGTTTTACAGATAAAGCTGGTTGGAGTCAGGGGGGCCAAACAGAACTACCTCATTTTTTACTCATTTAGTATTAAAACGTTTTGTGCCATCCAGTCTTTCGAGTAGTATTTGCAGGGAGTGGGGGTTATTGCTTTTGAGAGGGGTATATATTTACATGTCATCTGCAAACCAGTGGAAGGATAAGCCGTGCTTCCTTATTAGGGAGACCAGTGGCAGCATGAACAGGGAAAAACAAAAAAGAGGTGATAAAACTGAGCCCTGAGGAACCCCACAGGTGAGGGCAGCAGAGGGAGAAAAGCTGTATCCTAGGCATACTTTAAAACTTCTGTTTTCCGAGTATGATTTGAGCATATTTAGCCTGGATCTCAACCAAGTCTTTAAGCCTGGTGATAATTATTTTGTGGTCAACCGTCTAAAATGCGGCACTGAGATCTCCACTCTAAAAGTATTAAAATTGCATAGTCCCCATTGTCTACTGCTAAAAACAAATCATCAAGAACTTTTAAAAGGGCTGTTCAGTGCTGTGCTTTTCTCTAAAACCTGATTGGAGTGCTTTAAATATTTGATTATTGCTTAAAAATTGATTCATTTGTTTATTGATTACTCTTTCGAGAATTTTGGATAGTAATGGGAGTTTCGAAATGGGTTAAAATTTGATCAAATGTTAGGATCTAGGTTAGGTTTTTTTAAAGAGGCTAAACCACTGCATGTTTAAAATCGGTCTGGAAGCATCCCGTGGAGAGGCAGCTGTTGATGAAGGAGAGGATGCTAATAATTTAAAATGTTTCTTTAAAAAGGCAACGGAGAATACAAGCAGATGTCCATGATGTGGGCTTCAAATAAAGGATTATTTCTTGCAGAGAGGAGAGAGATAATGGATCAAATCGATTAAAGAATTGCACAGCTGACCGAGGGTCTGGCTGTGGTACAGAGGGTGGTAAAATTTGCTTTTTTATATCAATTGTTTTTTCCACAAAGAATTCTAAAAAATCTCGCAATTTTCTGTGCAAGAGACTGGAGAGATGTAGTCAGTGAGTCAGGCCCCATCCACACGTATACGATTTTTTTGAAAACGTAGTATTTTCTCTCCCTTTTGGCGACCCGTCCACATGAAAACAATTGAAAACTGAGTTTTTGGTCACTGCAAACAAAGTCTTTGAAAAAACACATTCCAAGGTGGAGATTTTTAAAAAATCACGTTTACTTGTATTCGTGTGAACAGTTAAAACAGTTAAAACGGAGCTTTTTGTAATAGTGACGTAATTATGTCGACTTGCGTGTTGAGCATGCGTCATAACCAAGATGGCGGGCTACCAGTTTGTTTACATCTGTTCGCTGCTGTTAGTCGACATTCTCCTGGCACTTATTCAAGTGTAACTCAAAGCAGCAACTCCACTTCGTCGTCCGTCCAAACGAATGAATCGGCTTTGTGTTTGTTGACTTGTTTCGCCATCTTTCCAAATTGCCGCTGTCAAAAGGACGCTTAATACGCATGCTCGCAATGTTCTTTTACAGTGTTTGATGTGAATGAGACACAGCTATTATCGCCACCTACTGGTCTGGCATGCTTATGGCATGCTTATGTGAGCGTTTTCCATCGTTTTTGCGTTGCCATGTGGACTGAGAGATTTTTTTAAAACTGTTGGTGTGGACAGGATTTTTTTTGCAACCGGAGGGGGAGGAAACAGGTTTTTAGAAATATCCGTATGCGTGTGGACGTGGCCTCAGTGAGTTTACGGTTTTTATTAACCTTGGGTCTGTTAAAGTTTTGTGTTGTGAGATCGCATAAGTATTTTTTCCTTGCTAAAAAAAGTCCTTTGCTCAATACCAAGACTCTGTCAAAGCAGCAAGTCATAAGAGACTTGGAGTTTGACTTTTTTCCATTTTCTTTCTGCCTTTCTACAGCTTCAAACAATTAGATAAACCTAAACTCCCCTTTTATTTTTAAAGTACTTTTAAAATCTGATAACATCAGACTGAAATATAAAAGGCGTGTGTGTTGAGGAACTGCATCTTCAGTTTTTGGACTGAACACACCCCTCTGTAACATAGTTTGGCTACGTTTACAGATACAGACTACAGCAGGCTGAAACGTTACCTAGTGAAGCTACTGATTGTTGTCACACACAGCCACCATCTGATCCCTGCGTGAGAGCAGACGGGGTGGAGGGAACGGAGAAAAGACGAAGCAGTGTTTGAAACAAAGAAACGATACCCAATTAAACAGCAAAAGTTTGTAATGTCCTCCTATTTGTACAGCAGGTACGACTTAAGCCTGGCTCACACTGCAGGATAATCGGATCTCAAATCGGCCTGATTCCTCCTTTCCGATAATCGTGGGGTCGCTCCCGACTCAAGACTGATCGGAACCGATTATCTACCAACATTATCTTGTAGTGTGAGTTGTAATAAAGATCCAATCTTAACGTCCCCAATCTGCTCGGTGATCGTCGGGGACTCCCCGATTTATTTCAAACATGTTTGATATTGAAAGGGTCTGGCAGAAGTCGTGTGTGACTACAGAGACGAGGGAGGACAGTAATATGTGTAGTAGTAGTGACCAGCGGCAGGAGGGAACCCGCACAGGACACCTGTATGCATCTGACAGGTACAATCTGACCTCCAGCTCTCACTGAAGATTAAGCAATCCATGTTTTCCGCGTTTCCCAAGAAATTTCTTCTACCAAAACTTTAAAAAACATGTTTTTGTATTTTATTCTCTGTGCAAATCAGTATAATCGCAAATTTAACCGCGGCTCCATTGTTAACGTGAGGCCAGGTGAGGTGGTGCGTTCCTCCGTCGGGCACGATAATCCTAATAAAATCCTGAAGATTGTGATGTGAAAAGATTTCATATCTTGTAGTATGAGCATATTTGAGATTATGGAGAAGAATATCTGTTAGGATTCTCTGTCTGATGCTGCCCGAATTCAAAATTGGGAAGGAGTTTAAAACTCCTGCAGTGTGAGCCATGCTTTAAATGCTGCCTTCTTTTCACTGAGACTTAGCGGTAGTTGTTACACCATATTCATGCATTTTCCATCTATCTGCAGATCACGTGCACATATATATATTATACAGTATATATATCTTAACTCATTCTGTGAATAAATCATACAGCCATAAAAGATCTAGAACTAGGAAACAACGTCAGTTAGTTCAAACAAACAACTTTAAGCCTATTGGACACACAGGTGCTGCACTACAAGAAGTTTATATAATCAATATCAGAAAAGCTACAAATACTTCAGAATGTTTTCGATTGGTCATCATCTCTAATAATAAAAGGTTTTTTTTTAGATGTTTTTATTCTGAACCATAACCTCACCAAAGGAAACGAGTGTGAGTGACAGCTCTCATAATGTTACTTTGTATGACAAATGGCTGTACAGTAAACTCTGCTTTCAAAAGCAGCTTTCACTGTTGTTCATTTCCTGTTGCATGACACATACTTTTCTTTGACATCAGCCTTACTTCACTGAACAATAAACATTTGTTGTCAACTTTGCTGACCTTTTCACCCTCCCTTCCTCTTCCTCCTCTCCCCCACACAAAGGCTTCTCTGTGCTGCAGCAGGTGAGAAGCTGGAACATCACTGTACCTAAAACAGTGACTGCAGTGGAGGGGAGCTGTGCTGTGGTACCATGTCAGACAAAAGCTCATGTCCAGGTCACCTGGTATCAATACAATAAGATGTATTATCCTGTGGTGTATGACGGATATCCTCCTACAGTGGAACAACAGTTCAGAGGACGCACCTCAGTAAAGGGAGCAGCCACAGAGGGTAGCTGCACCCTGAAGATTAAAACTTTAAGAAGAACAGACAACAACCTTAAAGTCTATGTGTGGATCAATCCAGACTCAATAACAAGTCAGACATTCTTTGATCGAACTGTTACGATCAATGAATAGAGCACTTGACTCTGAAACCTTAAGCAAAAGAAGATGGGGATTGGCTTGGCAACCTTGTAGTATTTACTGCCATGGTTTATGTGGAACACAGTTGCCATTGTTGTTTGTTTATTCTTGCAAATAATATTCCTAATGTTGCTGACTACAACTAAAGGCTACAAAGATGCTGATCCTATAAACACCACAAATTTGAATATGTCCCTTATGAAATACATTTGTACACTGTAAGAAAACAATTGTACCTAATGTGAAAACACCTTTAAATAATTTAATATTTACTGTCCTTCAATTTCACTTGAAAAAAAAATACAATTGCTGACTTTGAGTAAGAATTAAAGTGCTTTTTTCACAATTGTGTTATGATTAAAAATGTAATTTATAGAGTCGCCTGCTTATTCCATGCTTCATGATTAGGCAGGACGCTTTGACAGAAAAGTTTGAGTTGTCACCTCCTGTATGTGGATCACAAATAGTAACTTTCTAGTCAAACTGATGGGTTGTAAATATAAGATGTTATTGCATTGAAAATAACTCATAAAAAGTACAGAACATTCTGTGCTAACATGAATGTTGCTGTTTTTTTACTTCCTCATTTTTAAAAAAAAAATTAAGATTTATTTTTTGGGCCTTTTTTTAATGGAGAATAGACAGTGGATAGAGTCGGAAATCAGGGAGAGAGAGTGGGGAACGACATGCGGGAAAGAAGCCACAGGTGGGATGTGAACCTGGGCCACCCGCTTGAGACGACAATCTCCATACATGGGGCGCGCGCACAAACCACTGCACCCCAACTTCCTCATTTTTAAGTCAATTATTGCACGCTGTTTATGAAGGTGGCCAAATGATGAGGAACTTCACTTCTCTAAACATCCTTCACCTCTCTGCTCAAAAAGACCTGAAAAAAAAGGAAGTTTATAAAACTTTTATATAACTTTTAAGTAGCTTTTAAATAACTTTATCCTTTTTCGGGAAATAAAACAAATCAACATGTTTGATGTCATTAAGCTACTTTTTAACAAGTGCATCTTTTTTGCACTTTCAGGTTGATCAAACAAACTTTGTTACAGGGGAAAGAAAAAAAACATTCACTCTGATCAAGTTTTGAACATTTTAAAGTTCTCATGCAGTTTTTCTTCTGGGCATTATTACTGATTATTAATTATTGAATAGTTTCCTTAAAGAGGTTGTAAACAAACTGAACTCAAGTAAAAAACATAAAACACTTGTCTCTTTTCTTTGAGGCAGGCAGTCAAACTTCCTGTTTTTTTATTTTATAATAATTTCATCTATGTTTTAATAGTGAGCATCTTTACTTGAAATGAATGAAATGCAGAAAGATTTCAATTTAAACCTTAAAATTAGAAGCTGCACACCTTGAAGTCTTTTAGTTTTGTTGGGATCAATTTAGTTAACTAAACTCTGGATCCAACCTTTTCCACATTGATGAAGATTCAAATATTGCAACATATTTCTCCATCTGCAACTTCTGCAAAGATCACATTCAACAACAGCCTCAAAATGAAATCTAAGTTTATTTGGAGCGAAATACACTAAACTGTAAATCTACATGTATTCTCTCCAGACTTTCTGCCTCTTCTGAAACACAAAGATGGCTGCAGCTCTGACTCTCCTCCTCATTGGCTGTCTGCTGCAAGGTGAGATGCTCACTTATATTTGTCAAAGAAATTAGCTACTAATGTGTTCTGCTATCTTTTAACAATATCATAATTTAGAGATTTGGTGTTAAATTTACACCTTTAATGTAAAAAATAACTGTGAAAATGATGAATCCTGAGTTTTATGTGAAGACTATTTTATCTTTGAAAGCATACTGATAAGATTTTTAGAAACAGAGCCAACAATAAAATGTATCATGACTTTATTTATTTGTTTGTTTATTTAACAGAGACACATGCAATGAACATTGCTGTTTTTAGCAATATAGACATTATAAACTCAATATGAATAAGGATTGTATTGTTAATGTATAATTGTAATAAGGATTTGTTTCTTGTGTTTCAGGTGCCCTGTGTGGACAGTTTGAGATCATTATACCACAGACTATAGAGGTTCTGAAGGGATCCTGTGTGACAATCCCCTGCTCCTTTGACGTAGAGGATCAATATAATGTAAACTTAGATAACACTTGTAAAGCATTATGGAAAGAAAGTATTAAAGGACCTGATGTGTTTGATAGCAGTAATCCACAACAGAAAGGACAATTGATCGGTGACCTAACAAAAAAAGACTGCACCACAACCCTGAATGACATGCAAAACAACAAAACGTGTTTATTTAGATTGGAATGTGACAATAGACTGAAATATAATTTTGATGGCATGAAAATTTCAGTCAAAGGTAGGTTTCAAATTAAACTTATTTACAGTTCAGTTATGTAGTAGTTCTCTGACCTTATCATTGATTACTTTAAAATAAAGATAAATCAAACCTTTGATAGTAGAGAGAAATGACTGCTTATACATGTTTATGTATCTTCTGAACAGATGATCCACCCAGACCGACTCTGACTCCGCCCACACTGAAGGTGAAAGAGGGAACCTCAGTGAGTTTGAACTGCTCTGCTCCAGCTCCCTGTCTGTCTCTTCCTCCAAATCTGACATGGAGCCCCGGCCTGGGTGAAGGTCAGGAGACCCTGCAGGAGAATCAGGACAAAACTAAAGTCAAGATCTCTGTGCTGAACTTCAACGCATCACACCTCCATCACGGACAGGAAATCTCCTGTACTGCTGTCTACAGAAAACAAGATGGCAGCACTGAGTCATCTGTGAAAACCAGTTTAACAGCTGACATTACATGTGAGTATGTGTGTCTTGTGATTAAAGAAGTCAAACTTAAACTTTTAAATGCTCTCTCATCTCCTTAAAATCTTGACTAAATTAAATTAGGTCCTTTGAAGGATATCTTTACGCAATTCTTTAGATTTTGAATCAGTGTTGACATTTAATGACATAAATTAAATTTATTAAACACCTAAGTGTGAGATGCTTATGGATCAAATTAAATTAAATTAAATTAAATTAAATTAAATTATCCTTTATTAATCCCACGAGGGGAAATTCAGTTTTGCACTCTGTCTAATGAACATGCTACACAAACATAGGCTAGTCTGGAGTACTGTGTTCAAAAGTAGTCATAGACAAAGCATACACATACATACAAAGCACACAGAGGGGAGAGACAACAGCAGGAAGAATATGAAGAAAATGCCCTGCCAACTTTAGTGACAAGGTTGGCTGTGGGAAATGTGAGGACGCTACTACCTAAGGAATGTAAGCAGCAGCTAGGCTCATAGGGTATTAGTAAATCTGTGATGTAGGAAGGGGCAAGTCTGTGTTTGAGAGAAAGACCATAATGTGGGAAAGTTCATCATTGCTCTGTGTGAGTACTGTTTTGTATCACCTGTTGTCTTGATGTGCGTTCCTAACAGAGTGTTAGCCCTGCCTACAGGTAATGTTATGGATTATCATTCTCCTGTATTTCACTTTGGTCGGGTAAATAAAGTTGCGCACCGAAGCCTGAAAACAAATCCTGATATGATGGGCAGTGCACGCTGATGTTCTCTACCACAATAAAAGCCTACTATACACCGAGCAGACTTCATGTAGCAGATCAAAGTTCTGACTTTATATTCAAAATGCCACACAAACACAAAACTACAATTGCGTTACAGGATTCAGATAAATGCCTGACATTAAAAACCGCAGTTTGCACGCGAGGGTAGGGCTATGTCATTAACCCATTTTGCTCGACTTTTATTTGTCCGATTGACACCGACTAAAATTATTACAATAGTGAAATTGACGGAAATCCGTCGTAGCGACGGAGAACTTTAATCCCTGTAATAATTTTTCAGATTCACCCAAAGGGACCACAGTGCAAGGAGACACAAATGGGACACTGACTTGCAGTACTAATGCAAACCCAGCTGTAAAGAACTACACCTGGTACAGAGCTGATGGAGGCCAGGAGACTTTCATGGGGACTGGACGCGTTTTATCTGTTAAAGCTTCAGATGTCAGCGGTCC
The DNA here is from genome assembly GCF_963930695.1 of Labrus bergylta. NCBI lineage: Eukaryota > Metazoa > Chordata > Actinopteri > Labriformes > Labridae > Labrus > Labrus bergylta. The sequence continues at coordinate 18,744,594 of NC_089202.1, forward strand.
TTTTTTCTGCAAGGCTGAAAATGAACTGGGGAGTGGACGATCCAACAACAAACACATAGATATTCAGCGTATGTTTACAAGTTAAACTGTGTGTTTTTAAACCTTTAAAGGTCTATAATTCCTCCAGAGCAGTGATTTACTGATTATAAAATGTTGTTAATGTTTCAGTTTTCAAGATTGATTTCCATCTTTGGCACTTTCTGTATTAGTATATAAAACATTACTAATTTGTCTTTTTCATCCAAATGTCCATGTGTGCCAATTTGGGCCAATCAATCATTCAGTTTCCCTTTCATAATCAACTCCTTCATGTGCCAGTGGGTTTAATGTGTTTAAATTGTGCTTTTGAACATAACCACCATGAAACAATCAGAAATGAATATTGAATTTCTTCTGGCTCAGTGTTGTTCCTGCTGAAACCACTCCTCTTCTTTTAGTCTTTTGGTTGCTCAGCCTACACTCGTCTCTCTCGCTCGCTTTGCAGTCTTGATTTGGAAATATGATACAGCTTTGGTACTTCCTTCACTGTCAAACTGACAATGAAGTAGACTTTAGTAGTAAAAACCATCAAGTTGAAAAAGTGTCCCCCCCCAAACAGGGTTATGATATTATCATGTTATTTCTTATGACAGGTCTTGAGGATAACTGTGGACCCTACGGTGGAGTTCTCTTCTGGGCTGTTACTGGAGTGTCTCTCACTGTGAACATCGTCCTCACACTCTGCATGGTGTTTCTTTGGTATGTTATTACACCGGAAGACTTTTTAGAATAAACTGTGCTGATGAAGATATGACAAATGGAGCAGACTTGTGTATAAAACAGTTTTTAATCCTCATTTCTTCTTTTACTAAAGGAAACAAAGAGAGAGCATGAAGCCAAAAGAAGAGGACAGCACTTACATGAATCTGGATCACACTAACAGATCTCCAGACTATGATGTCATTGCCAAACGTCATACCTGATTATTTGAAGACTCTCTCTCTGTCTCCCTCTCTGCTCTTCCTGCATTGCTTTAAATATCGACTTTGAGATATGAATGTGATATTTCAATATTCTGCAGGGTGTTTGGCACAATACATGATTAATTCTCAGTAATTTCACATAATATTTTCTCCATGAAGCCTCTGATGTTTAAATCTGGAGAGATATTGATCATGAATTATGGATAAGTTTGAGGTGATGGTTTTCACTTTTGTTTGTATTGAAGCTCTGCTAATCAAGATTTTTTTTTTTATTGAAAAAGTAAATGGTTTATCAAAAGAGATGCACATTGAATCAATCCAAGATATGGAAACATTGGTACAGTTGTATCCTCTGGGGCGCTGTTTTTATCTATTTAGTGATTTTATACCATGCATTGCATTTAAGTTGCAGGTTTTTATACTGTGCTTTGTATTTCATGGATCTTGTATTGTATTTTATGTCTTTTGGATTTAATTATTTGGACCCTGAGTCTGTAATAAAGTTTTGATTCATTCATTGCATGCTCTTGTTTTCCAATCAGATTAAAGAAAGCCTGTGAGGCCAGTTCATGAGGACAGGGTTTAAATGGCCCTGAATCAAAGATGAGGTTAAGGAGGATAGTTTAAAGGTCCAATATGTAAGACATCTTCTGAATTAAATCTTGAAATGGTCTTTCTATATCATCAGACATTAAGGAAACATGATCTGTTTAAGTGCTGGTTTATCTGTAAATGTAGCAGTCGGTATGTCCTCCTTCTAGTTTTCCATTGTGGCGCAGAATCATTGTATTTTGAGCAGAGAAGGTAGGCGGTTGCTTCTGAAAAAAGGAGAGAGGTTAGAGAGCAGAAAAGTCTCTCGACTGATGCAGAGCTGGTTAAAAACTGAAGCTTCAGTGTCCACGACATAGCAACCTGTTTGCACATTGGCTCTAGGAGGGAGGGGGCGGGGGGAGGAAAGCTCTATCCAATGTTTTGAAATTGAAGAAAAGTGTTGACGAGCTGATATCCTAAATCACACAAGAGCGTTAAAACATTTCATGTTCAAAGTGACAGCAACAGGTCTCCTGGGTTAACAAACGCTAACAGGCTGTAGTTGAAAGAAGAGGTGATGATGCAACAGAGTGGTAACAGATACATGTTTATCTCTGAATTTATAGTTTCCGCTCTTCTGGCAGTTGAGAAAGAAGTCCTAATACTGCTGGGGACGTTTGTGGTCTCAGTTTCCATCAACGTGTTTTAACCAGCTTGATTTTATCATTGAAAGATAGTCCTTGTTCAGTCACGTTTACAAATCAACAAGCTCAGGTTTTTACTTCTACTCAATTTAATCTGAGAAAACCCAGACAGGAGGACATTGTTGATGAATGCTATTAGAGGTGTTCCAGTTCCTCGAGGAAACAAAATAACGGCCTTCTCCTAATCCTGCCATGAATTATTTAGTTAAGTTTATCAGTATCACCGTGGGACTGTGTCTCAATATCTTACAACTTACATTCAACATTACCCCAACAAACAGGACAACATCCAGTATTCGGGTTGCATCATATAAAATGACAGCACTAACAGGACATTCATTTTTTTCACACATTACGGACAGCCTCTGGACACAGAAATGATAAGATAAAATGAATGCAGTGACATCAGTGTGTAACAGCCAGTGTTGGGTAGTGATATTGATATTAGGTAGGAAAAAAAAGCTGAGACTGATATTTCAATCAGGAGAGACTTAATTGAGAATGAACAATTATTTATTTAACAATAAATGTGCGACAATTTAGATTTGAATGTGCAAAGTCTTTGGAGGATTAAACTCCATCGTGACGACTTCATGTACTCGGAAGGGTAATGAGGCCGACAGCAGGATAGGATACCCCCCTATGGAGTCTAGACACTGGTGGTGGTGAAGAGGAATGGAGGCTATAATGAGCCTGAATCTGGACTCTGCTGAGCTGGAATGGAGGTGACTGGGGCGGTGGTGGGTTGCAGCAGTTGCCTTGAAATGACAGAATGACTGTGGAAGAGAAAGAACTATTTTAGCATTTTGTCGCAGCAGGATGATTGGTTGAGAGAGGTTGTGCCCGACACTGGTTGGTTAATCATTTAAAGAATAAACACCCGTTAACAGCTGATCACCAGAGCAGGTAGACAGAGGAAGTAGCTTAAGTTGAAGTGAAAGAATGAATGAATTTGTGAAAGAATATAAGCAGTCTTCCTTCCCTTACGCTGAGCTCCATATCGGCCAATGTCTCTCTTATATCTAATAATAATAATAATAATAATAATAATAATACATTTTATTCATAAGCGCTTTTCAAAAACTCTTACACACTAAACATTTGATAAAAAAGACAAAAGAAACAGCACAGTAAGGAAAGACTAACAGACATTGCAGCATTCCACACAAATCATAAAGACAACAACATAAAGGTACAGCTACAGATAAACAGAACACATATCACAATCATACATCAAAAGATTGTTTGAAGAGGTGAGTTTTGATCAGTGATTTGCAATTAACCCAGATAAATTTGTCCTGCAGAAACATGATGTTGTAAAAGAGTGTCCAGAGGTGGCACCTGTCTGTTCTGACAAAATAAATAAGTTTTTGTAGTAGTTCAAGCAAGAAAGCTAGGGCTTGAGTGGCTTGTCAAGAGGTCGACTTTGTGTCAGTTTGATCTCATCATTGAGACAGAAAGTTTGGTTCCTATTTGGGCACTACACCATTTTGACATGTATGTTGGTGCCACTGTTGTGCCTCTGATTTTGTATGATAGTTACTAGCCTTGTCAATAGAGCATTGGCCACTGGTGTTAAAAGATGCTTAATTCAGACTGATCTCTATAAGGAACATTTAGTTAGCCTGCTAATCACAGTTTGTTTTCCTACTCTTGAAGTGGTCCTAGGACCTGATCCAGGCGGCTGAGAGGGAAACTGAAACTAACATTGGGAAAGTATAAGTGATGTTGGGTTTGGTCAAATATGTATGTTATTGCTTATGTTTGGTTAACTAAATTTGGTAAATATAGTCATTTGTTTATGGGTACTGGGTGGGACCCAGTATTTTAGGGGGAGGGTGTGATGACCCCTGACTGTCAGTGCTCTTCCTGCTGCTTTGTATCGCTCCCCACTTAAGTTCAGGTAGAAAGGGGCGGAGCCAGTTAAATTTATATACACCTGGGCAGGCTGGGCCTTAGTATTTAAACTGGCTTCTCAATCTGTCACTCTCTTGTCAACACTTAACACATTCACCATTACAACCACCACTGATTTACAGATTGCACATTCTTTGAACAGGATGATTTGCCTTAGTTTGCAATAAATTATTATTTAATAAATTAAAAAATGTGTGGTCTCCCTGTTTGTCCAGCTCACTGAGCCTGGGTTGTGAAAACAGTGTGACAACTATTCAAACAAAAAGTGCTGAACATTCAATGTGAACATGAATGTTCACTTTTCTGTCTTCCTCATTTACAAGTCAAATTTTGAATGCTGTTTAAGAAGGCGACCAAATGATGAGGAACTTCACTTCTCTAAACATCCTTCACCTCTCTGCTCAAAAAGACCTGAGAAAAATGTAAGTTTATATCACTTTTAAATCTATTTTAATATCATATTCAAATATCATAAAGGCTTTTTTTTAAGAAGTGCATTTTTTCTGAAGTTGATCAAACAAACTTTGTGACAGGGGCAAGAATAAAAACATTCACTTTGATCAAGTTTTGAACATTTTAAAGCTCTCATGCAGTTTTTCTTCTGGGCGTTATTACTGATCAAATAGTTTCCTTAAAGAGGTTGTAAACAAGATGAACTTAAGAAAAAACAAAGAATATTTGTCTCTTTTCTTTGAGGCAGGCAGTCAAACTTCCTGTTTTTTATTTTATTATCATTTCATCATCTACGTTTTAATAATGAGCATCTTTACATGAATTGAATGAAATGCAGAAAGATTTAAATTTAAACCTTAAAATGAGAAGCTGCACACCTTGAAGTCTTTTAGTTTTATTGGGATCAGATAAGTTAACTCAACTCTGGATCCAACCTTTTCCTCAAAAGGAAATTATTCTTAAAATCTAAATTCATTTGGAGTGAAATACACTAAAAATAAATCTACATTTATTCTCCCCAGACTTTCTGCCTCTTCTGAAACACAAAGATGGATGCAGCTCTGACTCTCCTCCTCATTGGCTGTCTGCTGCAAGGTGAGATGCTCACTTATATTTGTCACAGTGGAAAAAATATCATTTTATTCATTATAACATTTAAAAAATCCAGAAATATCCATACAATGTACAACAGAGTAAAAAAGTATGTGAAACAAATGAGGTGAAAAAAATGTGCATCATGAGCTAAAATGTGTTCTGCTTTCTTTTAACGATATCATAATGTAGAGATTTGGTGTTAAATTTACAACTTTAATGTATAAAAAAAGCTTCCCTCTTCATTTGCTGCACGGCAGAAAAAAGGTCCTCTCTCTCTAGAAGCTTTGATGTTTAAAACACGTCCAGTCCCCATGAAAGTCTCCTGGCCTCCATCAGCTCTGTACCAGGTGTAGTTCTTTACAGCTGGGTTGGCATTAGCACTGCAAGTCAGTGTCACATTTGTGTCTTCTTGCACTGCACCAGAGGGACTGACTGACACTGTGGTGAAAAGAGAAGAGTGAATAAACTTCTTATCTTGACAAATAAATTATAAGCTTTCTCAGCAAAATTTCACAAGTTATCAAAAAACAACAGTTAAGTTTGCTTCCACCAAACTGTCTGACTGTTTAGAATAAGTAGTTTATTTGTGATGAGGGATAGAGAAGAGAGTTATGCCTTTATTCTGAACAAGCCCTGCTAAACATCAACAGAAACAGCTAGTAGCACTGTAAATATGCAAATATGTGTGTTTTGTTTTTTTAATTGCTGAAGGGGTTGCACAATTCATTTTGAACAAGTTGCATTTGCAAAAATTACTGCAGTTGTTCAGTCGTCCGTTCATGTTTGTGTTCAGTAAAGTTTGATCAGACTGAAACACCATCAGTTCAGATTGTGAGGTGCATGCAGCCTTTTACTTTTATCACAGTGTTGGTCAGTCTGTGGGCTCGACTCCCATTGTGTAGAAATGAACAGACAGAAGTGAGACTGTGAGACAGTGAAGAAAAGATTGAGAATTTTTCCTTATTTGACAAAACAGTTCTTGATTTAGTTTAATTTTGTGTACATAATATGCAGTTAAAAAAATGATATTCAAAATATCACAATTCTCAGCCTGTCGCAAAATGTTTAAAATCGCTATAATATTGTGTCGTGACTCAAGCATCGTTATAATATCATATCAAAGGGCCTCTGGTGATTCCCACCTCTCATTACAATGTAGACCTACAGTACAGTGTTGCTTCCTCAGCGGATAAACAGTTGGTGGAAATATGAAAATATGAACTTTACTATGTTTGTCACCATCTTAATTTGTTTTTGAAATGGGAGATTAAAGTCCAGTGTTACATTCATTTATAATCAGATGCAACTGTGACCTTTAACCCTGTGATGAAAACACTGAGTGTGAAATGATCTGTTGACCTCTTTGTGAAAAACATGCAGATTGTTTTCTTTATGTTTAAGTATTGACAGGAGTTATTAAACCACTGTGTGACATTAGTCATCACTGCTGTTAGCTTACGTGCAGCTTGCTGGTTTGTTGTTGCATGTTCAAAAATGATAGTATCATCAGCGTACATTAGGATGTCTGACCTAATATCATTCATTTATTAGATCATTTATGTAGAGGCTAAACAACAAACCCTGTTCATACAATGAATACATCTACAATCAAACATCTGAGTGGAGAGAAAAAAAGGTAATCACACATGGCAGTATGCACACCCCAGGTGACGGCCATGCTCGTAACTGTTTGTAAGGTACATAAACATGTATAAGCAGTCATTTCTCTCTACTATCAAAGGTTTGATTTATTTTCATTTGAAGTAATCAACGATAAGGTCAGAAAACTACTACATGACTGAACTGCTAATGAATTTAATTTTGACTGAAATTTCAATTTGTTGAGGAAAATAATATTTGACACCATCACAATCTAATCTAAAATAATACACTTTGCTGTTTTGAGGTTGCATGTCATTCAGGGTTGTGGTGCAGTCTTTTTTTCTTAGGTCACCGATCTCAAACTGTCCACACAGGGCGCCTGAAACACAAGAAACAAATCCTTATTACAATTATACATTTACAATACAATCCTTATTCATATTGAGTTTATAGTGTCTATATTTGTATAGTATCACTGTTTCTTTATTTCTTTAAGTCTAATGATAATAAATAGTAAATAAAAAAGTCTTCACGTAAAACTCAGAGGATTCATCATTTTCACACAGCTTTTTTTATACATTAAAGTTGTAAATTTAACACCAAATCTCTACATTATGATATGGTTACAAGAAAGCAGAACACATTTTAGCTCATTGCACACATTTTTTGCCTCATTTGTTTCACATACTTTTGTGTAAATTGTATGGTTATCTCTGTTTTTTATTGATTTTTCTTCCACTGTGACAAATATAAGTGAGCATCTCACCTTGCAGCAGACAGACAATGAGGAGGAGAGTCAGAGCTGCAGCCATCTTTGTGTTTCAGAAGAGACAGAAAGTCTGGAGAGAATACATGTAGATTTACAGTTTAGTGTATTTCGCTCCAAATAAACTTTGATTTTAGGAGTAATTTCCTTTTGAGGAAAAGGTTGGATCCAGAGTTTAGTTACTTAAACTGATCCCAACAAAACTAAAAGACTTCAAGGTGTGTAGCTTCTCATTTTAAGGCTGAAATTGAAATCTTAATGATGAAATGATAATAAAACAAAAAACAGGAAGTTTGACTGCCTGCCTCAAGGAAAAGAGACAAAACAGAAAAATATAAAAATATTTTGTCTGAGTTCATTTTGTTTACAACCTCTTTAAGGAAACTATTTGATAATTTGCAATAACACCAGCAGGTCCCTGAAGTCCTCTGACCAGGGTCTGCTGGTTGTTCCTCTGTGGACACTTTTAAAAAGCAGTTAAAGACCCACCTGTTCAGACTGGTTTGATCCGTCTATATTTGATTTTGTGTAATTGTCTGTTAATAATGTCTCTGCTCAATCCTTTATTGTGAAGCACTTTGTGACGTCTGTTCTTGAAAGCTGCTATATAAATAAACTTTACTTACTTAGTCATCTGAGATCTCACACTTGTCTCACTTTTTTTTAAACTCAGATCTTTGAATGAGACACCACAAGATGATTTAAAGAACTTGGACTGTGTCTCATACTTGTCTCATCGTTTTCTTAGCTGAGATCTAAAAATGACACATCTGAACAGCCTGGCTCAGACTGCAGGATAATCGGGCTGATTTGAAGTCCGATTCTGCCTTACCGTCAACCGCGTGGGCGTTTCCGATTCGAGGCTGATCAGAAGTGATTATCTGGTGGACTATTTTGTTGTGTGAGTGATGTAAAGATCCAATCTTAACCTCCCCAATCTGCTCTGAGAGCATCGTGCCGCCCCGCAACATTTCAGATTTCAGATTTGATCAGCTGAGCTGCTCTGCTTCTTGTGCTGCAGACTGCTGAGTTTTTTTAAACTTCGCACTCCCCCTGCTGGACAAACTATGTATTGGCACTGTCTCTTAATTTCCTCAAGAAGTGTTTTCTGTAATAAATCATCTGCGAAAACTCGTATTGAGATGTATAGAGAAAAAAATATGTATAGCTTTAGTCACATGACCGGCGTGCGGGCCTCAAGGGAAAAGCTAAAGAAAGTATCGACCACCATTGAACAAACTTCATTTTCCATCTCTTCAAAACGACGCAACACTGAGGTCTTGAATGCAGCCTCTCACCTGTCCCACTCACTAGTCAGTTAAGCTTATTTAATGCACCTGGATGTCAGGTACAGGCCTCCTGCTCCTGCCTGGCATGTGCCTTTGCTGTTGCTGCTGATATGTACAACCTTGTTTTGATGTACAGCTTGCTGGTTTGAAGGGTGAGGGCCCTCCACTTGTTTGCATGTGAGTTTAAGAGCACTGGGACACAAATGGACTACACCAAAAGTTGTTGAGGATTGCTGTGTGATTTGCTGTTCCTTCCCCAAAGCTTTGGTCCACCTTGTTTTTTACATTGATTCATTCAAATAAATTCCTTAAATTCTTTTGAAACCACGTCTCTGCCTCATCAGTTTTCGAGTCTGTGTGTCTTACCTATTTACAAGAGTAATAAGTTGTGTATTTCCTGGGGTGTGCTGTCTGTTCTTATTTTACATCATTAGTTATTACCACCACCAACTCTTGCAACATTTCCATCACCGGACAACCACAGAAAAAACAAAAGATATTAAAATAAAATGTAAGTTTTAGGCACGTGTGACTGTTTAGCGTTCATCAGAATGACAGCCTGGGGGAACAAACTGTTGTTGTTTAGGTGTACAGTGATCCGTATCAGAGGGGAAGAGTTTGTAGTACTTCTACCTGCTCGTTTCCTGATAGGGGGCAGGTTGACACCAATGATATTTTTTCTGCAGTCCTGATTATCCGTTGCAATCTGTGTCTGTCCAGTTTGGTTGCAGTCCATTTTGCTCAATTTAACATAATATAGACTGAGGGTTTGGCTTAAAGGGATAAAACATAATTAGTTCTGAGTGTCAGACAAATATCATGATGCACGAAACCAAGCTCCTGGATTTTATCTTACATAGTAGACTATCCTGAAAGAATCAAATAGCTGGATATCATTCAGTTTCACCTGGAAAGAAATGAGTTGGCTGACTTTGAGTGAGAATGAAAGTACTTTTTGTCATAACTGATAATTGATTGATAATTGTGTTCTGATTAAAAAAGTAATTTATAGAGTAGCCTGCTTATTTCATTGCTTCATGATTAGGCAGAAGCTTTGACAACAATGTTTTTTATAAGTTGTCACCTCCTGTATGTGGATCTCAAATAGTAACATTCTAGTCAAACTGATGGGTTGTAAATATTGAAACACATCAAGATGTTATTGCATTAAAATGAATTATAAACATTCTTTTGACAGTACAGGCTTTTTATTGGTTTTTGCATTTTAATCAAATGCTGACATCCCCAAAATGTCAATGTTTTATTTAAGGTCTAAAGATAGAAATAATTTGCATAAAGAGATGTTTGTTATCAATAGTAAATAAAATGTAAAGAAGGATGTGACCCTGTATGAAAACTATTCCCATGAAATGTACTGAACATTTCATGGGAACATGAATGTTCACTTTTTTTTGACTTCCTCATTTTCAAAACAAATTTTTTTTTTTTTAATATATATTTTATTCATTTTTTAAACATAACAAGCACAGAACAAGACAGCACAGATGTAATCAAATTACTGAATAATTTTTTTTTTTTTCAATATATATATATTTAAAAAATAAAAAATAAAAAATAAAAATAACATACATGGGTTGTAATAACATATATCATATCAGATACAATCTTATCTACCTAAATTACATGTCAAAGGGAAAAAAAAAAAAAAAAAAAAAAAAACATGACTATGATGTATTTTTGAAGATAAAGTGTGGGCACCCTTTCTGCAATAAGCCAACCAGATCAGTGGGAAGATAATCTATGAAGGGTTGCCAAATATTATAAAATAAGTTGTTATTGCCCTTTAATTTAGCACTGAGGTGTTCCATAGGAAGAACCTTAAATGTTTCTCTGTACCACTGCGTAACTGACGGAGGCTTCTCCTGAATCCACTGAAACAGAATACATCTCCTCGCTAGGAGCAGAAGTTTACCCAGTAGAACGAGCTGTCCTGTTGATAGAGAAAACTGTTGCGTAGGTAAGTTCAGGAGAAACAATGCTGGCTCTAGTTTTATTGTTCTGTGAAAAATTAAGCCAAGCTCCTGGGCAACATTTTTCCAATACCTGGATATTAAGGGACATTGCCATACACAGTGATAATAAGTTCCTACTTCTTTTTTACACTTCACACAGAGGGCGGAGATCTGAGGACTCATTTTGTTTAAAAATTGTGGTGTTCGCTGAAGTCTATGTAATATTCTGTATTGGCTCTCTTTGAGTCGATTACATGTAAAGATTTTCCTAGCTGAAACAAAGGTACCTGACCACGCCTCTGCACTAAGTTCAACCTCCAAGTCCCTTTCCCATAATTCCCTAGTTCTCTCAACCCTATCACAATTAATAGGATGTAATTTGTCATAAAAAAGGGAAATTATTTTTCTGTCGTTGAGCGCATTTAAACTAAAATTGAGAAGAAAACTTTCAATTGAGCTCAACAATGATTGATCAGTGGGGAAAATCAGATCTGATTTGACAAAGTGTCTAACTTGGAGAAAACCAAAGAAGTGACTATTTGGTATTCTGTATTTGGTCTTGAGTTGATTGAATGACATAAAATCACCATTTTGAAATAAATCAGCCACAAATCTTAGACCCTTTGAATACCAGTCATTGAAAATACTTTTCCCTATACCTGGAGAGAAGGCTTTATTTTGAGTCAGAGGTTGTAATGCTGATGAAAAACCTCTCCGGCCAATGTGTTTAGTAATATCTCTCCAGATTCTAAGTGTGCTAAACATGACAGCGTTGTTTTTAACATCTGCTGGCAGTTCGCCAGCATCAGTTGAGAGGAGACTGAAAGGAGAGAGAGGGGAACAGCACCATGAATCTGTTAGAGGCTCCCCTTGATGTAAAAAATGGTTTAGCCAGCGTGATATTATCCTGCCGTGGCAGGCCCAATTGTAATATAGAAAGTTAGGAAGTGCTTGACCCCCCCTGTCTATTGGCAACTGTAAGGTCTTCATCTTTAGCCTAGATTTCTTGCCATGCCATATAAATTTTGAAAGAGATCTTTCGATATCCAAAATAACTCTTCTATTGATCTTAAGTGGCAGCATTTGCATTGGGTACAACATCCTGGGAAGTACATTCATCTTAACCAAGCTTATTCTACCCATCCATGACAGAGGAAGATCAAACCATCTGCTGATGTCATTTTTAACTGCTTTCAAAGTTGGAATAAAATTGAGTTTATACAATTCTTTTATGTCTGCTGATACTCTAATCCCCAGATAGGTAAAGCCTGAAATTGACCACCTGAACGGAAAATTAACAAGGGTATCCGGGACACCAAAGTCTCCGAGAGGCAAGGCCTCTGATTTGTCATAATTAATTTTGTAACCTGAAATTTGGCCAAATTCACTTATAATCGATTCCAATACCGGTATGGAGCTCTCTGGATTAGTAATAAACAACAATATATCATCAGCATAAAGCGAGATCCTGTATTCTGTGTCTCCCAATGTGACACCAGAAAAAAAACGGTGGGTTCTAATGGCCTCTGCGAGAGGCTCAAGCGCAAGTGCGAATAAAAGCGGCGAAAGGGGACAGCCCTGCCGTGTGCCTCTATTCAGAGGGAACATCTCAGACACTGAACCATTTACCAGAACTCTTGCAGACGGAGATCTATATAGGAGCTTAACCCATGTAGTAAAACCAGAACCTAAACCAAACCTGTTAAGAACATCAAATAGATACTCCCACTCCACCCGATCAAAAGCTTTTTCTGCATCCAATGAAACAGCAAGAATCCTTTTTTTTGTATTTTGTGAAAATTGTATAACATTCAGTAGCCGACGGACATTGGAGTGGGAGTACCTACCTTTTATAAACCCTGTCTGGTCTGACCCAACCAAGATGGGCAAGACCTCCTCCAGTCTTCGAGCCAGAAGCTTGGATAATATTTTGCTATCAACTCCGAGTAAGCTTATTGGTCTGTAAGAAGCACAGCTATCTGAGGGTTTATCTTTTTTTAAAATCAAGGAGATGTGGGCAAGATTTAGAGTTGGTGGAAGTGTTCCCCTTTCAAAAGATTCTATAAACATTTTAGTTAAAGGTCCAACCACCAACCTGGACATTTTTTTATAAAATTCAGGGCCGAACCCGTCAGGACCTGGGGCTTTTCCACTTTGTAGAGATTTAATAGTATCTAAAACTTCCTGTGTTGTGATTGGTCTGCATAGATCATTTCTGTTTGTTTCAGACAGAGTTGGGAGATTTATTTTATCAAAAAATCGTTTTCTCAGCATCGAAGTGTTTTGACACTCAGAAGAGTAAAGGTTTTGGTAAAATGTTTTCATTATTTTACTGATAACTTTGGTTTCAAAATGTTGTTTCCCCTTGAAATCTTTGAGTGATGGGATTACACAAGACCCTGCCCGGCCTCTTGCAAGACTGGCAAGGAGCCTGCCAGGTTTGTTTCCAGATTCAAATAATCTATGCTTAGCAAAAAAAATAGCTGATTCTGCTTTTTGGGTTAGAAGTTGATCTAAGGCAGAGCGCGCTGCTTCTAATTTTTTAAACACCGAAACGGAGGAAGAGGTTTTAAAGACTCTATCCAAGGTTTTAATTTGCTGCTCAAGCTCTAACTGTTTCGCTAGTGCATTTTTCCTCTTAGCAGCTGTATAAGAAATGATGCCCCCCCTCAGAAAAGCCTTGCCTGTTTCCCATAAAGTAGATGCAGATACATCAGGTGATTCATTAGTGGAAATAAAAAGTTCCCATTGTTTTTCTAAGTATGTTACAAATTCAGGATCGCTGAGAAGAGATGAATTTAGGCGCCAGTGTCTAGATAAAGGGTCATAATAAGGTGGTAGGAGTTCTATAGAAACTAATGAATGATCCGAAAGGATACATGCATCAATAGAGCAGGATTTAGTCCTGTCGAGTGTTGATCTTGAAACAAATAAATAGTCAATTCTTGAGAAAGACCGATGAGGGCGAGAGAAAAAAGTGAAATCTTTCTCTCGAGGATTAATGATTCTCCATGCATCAAATAAGCCTAGATCTAGACATAGATCCTTTGTGGCTTTTGCCATCCTGGATAGAGGTAAAGTTTTAGATGGACTGTGGTCCATTTCTGGAACCAATCCGCAATTGAAATCTCCTCCTAATATAACAAAAGGGGGGCAAATAGAAGATATATCAGCCAGTAACTTTGAATAAAATGAGCTGTCAAAAGTATTGGGGGCATAAGCACTTCCCATGAGAACATGTTCTCCATATAAAAACCCAGTAATTACAACATACCTTCCTTCTGTATCGTGAATAACTTTTTCAAGTTTAAAACTCATATTTTTGTGGATGAGAATTGCCACCCCTCTACTTTTTGAGTTGAATGAGGAATAAAAGATTTGGCCGACCCAATCACGTTTTAACTTCAGGTGTTCAAGGTCTGTAAGGTGGGTCTCTTGTAATAGTGCCACTTGTACCTTGTCTTTTTTGAGCATAGAAAGTATTTTACGTCTCTTTACCACATTATTGATCCCTTTGACATTTAATGTGATAATTTTAATGTTACTCATTATGTAGCGTGTTTATCTGACAAGAAAAAATAAAATAAGACAATTTAGCCTGATATACAACCCACTGTATGTAAAAAAAGATCAATTCAGTATCATTTGACATAGAAACTGTGCTGACATAAACATATCCATCACCTAAAGATGGAAGAACCAGAACCTTCTCCATGCTCAGAGCACCATGCAAATATAAAGCCAGCATAAGAGCATGAAGTGTATAAAGTAACAAAACAGAACAAAAACCAAACGCTACCAGATGGGTAGTACTATAGGAGCACGTGCTGCCAGAAGGAGTCATCACCTCTGGAGGGGAGAAAGCAAAACAAAACAAAAATCCCTCCATATCCACTCCCGTCCCCACAACATAAAGTTATTACATGCCTGTTATATTTGGCATTTAATTACCATAAAGCTTCTATGGCCATAATATTTGAGAAATAAAAAGAGAAAGAAGAGGGCCCCTTGATTGTTATCAATATTTTAGCCAGACAAAAGAAAGGCTGCTTCACACCAAGAGACACACTTGGGAAAGACAAAATATAGTTTAGCCATGCCAGTATTTAGATTATTACAGTCTTATATTTAGGTAGAAGAGAGCTATGGTTAACAAGTAACTACTGACCAGATTTATTCCAGTGTGTTGATAAAGTTATCTGCATCTCTCGGTGTTTCAAACTTGTGCTCTGCGCCGTTGTAGTTCACTGTCAGTGTAGCCGGGAAGCGCATGTTAAACCGTATGCCCTTGTGGATTAGAGCTTGACATACATTGTTAAATGCGCGTCGCCTCTCTCGAACCACAGACGATAAATCCTGGTGTATAAAGATCCGCTGTCCTTCGTATTCCAGGTTAGGCGTTGCCCTCACTGCTGCCATTATTCTCGGCTTATCCCTGGAGTTGTGCAGACGGATGATCACCGGGCGAGGGCGTGCGCCTCGCGGTCCCAAACTCCGATGTGCCCGGTCAATTTTAATACGGCTTTTGGTACCGGGGCTCGCTTCTAGGCTGAGAACGGTGGGCAGCCAAGATTCAAAGAAGTCTATCGGGCGCTTCCCCTCCATGCCCTCTTTCAAATTGAGTACGCGGATATTATCCCGCCTGCTCCGGTTTTCCATGTCAACTATGCCATCAGCCATCACCTTCATTTTCTTCTCTGCGTCGGCGAGTCTTGCCTCCAGACCGGCCACCGTGTCCTCCACATCCGATACTCTCTGTTCAGCCGCGGTAATGCGTTTGGACTGGCTTTCCAGGGTCGTGGAAATTTTTTCCAAAGTCTCAGAGAACTTAAAAAGTTTATTTTCCAAAACGTCGCTAAAGTTCTGAGTTACCTCATGAATTAAAGCTGTGGCATCCATTGTAGGCAGGGTTTTGCCTCCTTCGTGCGCAGTGCTCGTTTGGCTAGCAGTTGTAGCAGCTGTTGACTTGCGTGGTTGAATTTTCGTCTGTTTCGACATCTCTTGTCACTTAAGGGTGTACCTTTCTTCTCGTTACAAGTTGTTACAACAATGTGTTGACATAATAAGCTAAACTGGATACATTAGACCGTATCAAATATAATCAAAATAGAGTGGGAGCGGGAGCTCGGTGAAAACACGTCCTCTAGCCAACCATCGTCACGTGACCCCCCTTCAAAACAAATTTTGAATGCTCTTTATGAAGGTGGCCAAATGATGAGGAACTTCACTTCTCTAAACATCCTTCACCTCTCTGCTCAAAAAGACCTGACAAAAACGTAAGTTTAAAAAACTTTTATATCACTTTTGAATAACTTTATACTTTTTCAGGAGATATAACAAATCAACATGTTTAATATCATGAAGGTAACTTTTTAAGAAGTGCATTTTTTCTGAAGTTGATCAAACAAACTTTGTTACATGGGAAAGTAAAAAAAACATTCACTCTGATCAAGTTTTAAACATCTTAAAGCTCTCATGCAGTTTTTCTTCTGGGCGTTATTACTGATCAAATAGTTTCCTTAAAGAGGTTGTAAACAAAGAAAGAAAAAAAAGAAAAAACACAACATTTGTCTCTTTTCTTTGAGGCAGGCAGTCAAACTTCCTGTTTTTTATTTTATTATAATTTGATTTTTTACGTTTTAATAATGTCCTACTTTAATTGAATTGAATGAAATGCAGAAATATTTCAATTTAAACCTTAAAATGAGAAGCTGCACACCTTGAAGTCTGTTAGTTTTGTTGGGATCAATTTAGTTAACTAAACTCTGGATCCAACCTTTTCCACATTGATGAAGATTTAAACATTTCAAGATATTTCTCCATCTGCAACTTCTGCAAAGATCACATTCAACAACAGCCTCAAAATGAAATCTAAGTTTATTTGGAGCGAAATACACTAAACTGTAAATCTACATGTATTCTCTCCAGACTTTCTGCCTCTTCTGAAACACAAAGATGGCTGCAGCTCTGACTCTCCTCCTCATTGGCTGTCTGCTGCAAGGTGAGATGCTCACTTATATTTGTCAAAGAAATTAGCTACTAATGTGTTCTGCTTTCTTTTAACGATATCATAATGTAGAGATTTGGTGTTAAATTTACAACTTTCATGTAAAAAAGCTGTGTGAAAATGATGACTCCTGAGTTATATGTGAAGACTATTTTATCTTTGAAAGCATACTGATAAGATTTTTAGAAATAGAGCCAACAATAAAATGTATCATGACTTCATTTTTTTTGTTTGTTTATTTAACAGAGACACATGCAATGAACATTGCTGTTTTTAGTAATATAGACATTATAAACTCAACATGAATAAGGATTGTATTGTTAATGTATAATTGTAATAAGGATTTGTTTCTTGTGTTTCAGGTGCCCTGTGTGGACAGTTTGAGAGCATTATACCACAGACTATAGAGGTTCTGAAGGGATCCTGTGTGACAATCCCCTGCTCCTTTGACGTACAGGATCAATATAATGTGAACTTAGATAACACTTGTAAAGCATTATGGAAAGATTATTATTGGGGACCTGTTGTGTTTGATAGCAGTAATCCACAACACAAACAAAAGGGACAATTGATCGGTGACCTAACAAAAAAAGACTGCACCACAACCCTGAATGACATGCAACCTCAAAACAACAAAGTGCATAATTTTAGATTGGAATGTGACAATAGACTGAAATATAATTTTGATGGCGTGAAAATTTCAGTCAAAGGTAGGTTTCAAATTAAACTTATTAACAGTTCAGTCATGTAGTAGTTCTCTGACCTTATCATTGATTACTTTAAAATAAAGATAAATCAAACCTTTGATAGTAGAGAGAAATGACTGCTTATACATGTTTATGTATCTTCTGAACAGATGATCCACCCAGACCGACTCTGACTCCGCCCACACTGAAGGTGAAAGAGGGAACCTCAGTGAGTTTGAACTGCTCTGCTCCAGCTCCCTGTCTGTCTCTTCCTCCAAATCTGACATGGAGCCCCGGCCTGGGTGAAGGTCAGGAGACCCTGCAGGAGAATCAGGACAAAACTAAAGTCAAGATCTCTGTGCTGAACTTCAAAGCATCACACCTCCATCACAGACAGGAAATCTCCTGTACTGCTGTCTACAGAAAACAAGATGGCAGCACTGAGTCATCTGTGAACACCAGTTTAACAGCTGACATTACATGTGAGTATGTGTGTCTTGTGATTAAATTGATTACATAAAATACATGCTTCTTCTTCTTTGTTTGTTGTTTTGTAATCATTTAGCAAACAGTTACGAGCATGGCCGTCACCTGGGGTGTGCATACTGCCATGTGTGATTACCTTTTTTTCTCTCCACTCAGATGTTTGATTGTAGATGTATTCATTGTATGAACAGGGTTTGTTGTTTAGCCTCTACATAAATGATCTAATAAATGAATGCTATTAGGTCAGACATCCTAATGTACGCTGATGATACTATCATTTTTGAACATGCAACAACAAACCAGCAAGCTGCACGTAAACTAACAGCAGTGATGACTAATGTCACACAGTGGTTTAATAACTCCTGTCAATACTTAAACATAAAGAAAACAATCTGCATGTTTTTCACAAAGAGGTCAACAGATCATTTCACACTCAATGTTTTCATCACAGGGTTAAAGGTCACAGTTGTGTCTGATTATAAATGAATGTAACACTGGACTTTAATCTCCCATTTCAAAAACAAAGTAAGATGGTGACAAACATAGTAAAGTTTATATTTTCATATTTCTACCAACTGTTTATCCGCTGAGGAAGCAACACTGTACTGTAGGTCTACACTGTAATGAGAGGTGGGAATCACCAGAGGCCCCAAGCTACGATATTATAACGATGCTTGAGTCAATATTATAGCGATTTTAAACATTTTGCGACAGGCTGAGAATTGTGATATTTTGAATATTATTTTTTTAACTGCATATACACAAAATTAAACTAAATCAAGAACTGTTTTGTCAAATGAGGAAAAATTCTCAGTCTTTTTGTCTCATTTCTGTCTGTTCATTTCTACACAATGGGAGTCGAGCCCACAGACTGACCAACACTGTGATAAAAGAAAAAGCCTGCATGCACTTCACAATCTGAACTGATGGTGTTTCAGTCTGATCAAACTTTACTGAACACAAACATGTACGGGCGACTGAACAACTGCAGCCATTTTTGACAATGCAACTTGCTCAAAATGAATTGTGCAACCCCTTCAGCAATTAAAAATAAAAACATATCGCTAGCAGAATATTGTGATTCTATGCTGTATCTATTTTCCCCCACCTCTAATTGGTATGCTGTCTCATGTAGGCCTACGTCTCCTGCTTTGATGTCCTGCTTTTAGGTATCTTATTTGTTTTACCAGGAGAACAGGTCTACTGTCCTGTTTTAATGCACATCTCTCTTTTAAGTGTTTCATATGCTTCTAGATTTACAATTTTTTCAGATGTTGTAAGTGCTTAAGGAGTTTTGAAGTCTTGTGTTTTGCAGTATAAAGAGTCCTGGTACTGGGACACAATTTACATCTGACAGTGATGTTCTTGTTATCTTTCCTGTCGACAAAACTTAAGTAATGGGAATATTTCCATCCGCTGAAAGTAAACATGTATGCTTCCATCTTTCAAGCTAGCCAGGGTTGCCAGGTATGTGTGACAACAAACGACAAAACAAGCCCATTGGCCAGACTGTTAGGTGCCCCCTCTGGGGCACCTAAAAAGATGCCCAAATCCGCATATCTGGCAACCATGTTGGCTTTCCTGCTTGTCTGAAGTGCAAAACAAAATTAATCTGGGGTTTGTTGCATAAATCTGAAGCGGTGTAATAACAACAACAGTAATGTAGTAACAAGTTTTTTTTTGTGTGGGTAACTGTAATATTATTACTGGAATTTCATTAGTAATTTGTTACACTACTCGTTACTTGTAAAAGTAATATCATTACTGGACCGCGTTACTAGTGATACGTTACAGACCAACACTGGTCCTACTAGCTGTTTCTATTGATGTTTAGCAGGGCTTGTTCAGGATAAAGGCATAACATTCTCTATCCCTCATCACAAATAAACTACATATTCAAAAAATACAACTTTATTTTTTCTCTTTTCAGATTCACCCAAAGGGACCACAGTGTCAGTCAGTCCCTCTGGTCCAGTGCAAGAAGACACAAATGTGACACTGACTTGCAGTGCTAATGCAAACCCAGCTGTAAAGAACTACACCTGGTACAGAGCTGATGGAGGCCAGGAGACTTTCATGGGGACTGGACGTGTTTTAAACATCAAAGCTTCTAGGGAGAGAGGACCTTTTTTCTGCCGTGCAGCAAATGAAGAGGGAAGTGGAAGATCGAACAACACACAGATGGATGTTCAGTGTAGGTATTGTTTGAAAAATTTGCATGAACACAGGTAAAAAAAAATGGAACTGATGCAGAAGAAAAAAGAACCAGAAGTCCCATACACACCCCGTATTATAATGTCCATTGTGACAGCAGAAATGGACATGTTTATGGCCTGGTAAAAAATATATTTTGTTCTGATAAGTTATTGTCTTTATCGACTCACACTGTAAGCGGAGTGAATTTTCTCATTACTCACCACTTTGGATTTTATGATGGTTATAAGGCCTGAAATGGTATTTGTACCACCTCATGGTTCAGTACATGCAGTGATAAGACAAAGACGACTGAGTGGAGAAAAAAGGCAATCCCTCATGGCAGTATTCACACCCTAATCCACTTTCCAGTAATGCTCCAGACTATAAGCTATTGATTTTTTCTCAACAAACAAAAGGAAGTAGCAGACACAAGAAAAAATAAAAAGTAATATTGTACACAGCAAAGCTAGAAGACCCGCCTAGTTTTTTAAATCAGTTGTGGGGGAAACTTTGGGTTTGCAGTGCATTTGAACATATTGAACATTTTAATGAAGACACCATTTCCCAGAGGTGCCCATTACCAGAGCTAGGCAAAAGAAAAGACGTGTCCAACAACAATGTATCCCCACTGTTTTTAAAAAGCCTCTGGATGTGAAAGCATAGAGGGTGGAAGACTACTAAACTTTTCAGGTTACACGCTAAATCTGTAGTAGTAGAGGACCCTGGCTTCAAATGTGTATTAAAAGTGTCCCATCCAGTGTGCACATAAACTAGTCTGAAGTACTGTGTTCAAAAGTAGTCATAGACAAAGCATACACATACATACAAAGCACACAGAGGGGAGAGACAACAGCAGCAAGAATATGAAGAAAATGCCCTGCCAACTTTAGTGACAAGGTTGGCTGTGGGAAAAAGTGAGGACGCTACTACCTAAGGAACGTAAGCAGCAGCTAGGCTCATAGGGTATTAGTAAATCTGTGATGTGGGAAGGGGCAAGTCTGTGTTTGAGAGAAAGACCATAATGTGGGAAAGTTCATCATTGCTCTGTGTGAGTACTGTTTTGTATCACCTGTTGTCTTGATGTGCGTTCCTAACAGAGTGTTAGCCCTGCCTACAGGTAATGTTACGGATTATCATTCTCCTGTATTTCACTTTGGTCGGGTAAATAAAGTTGCGCACCAAAGCCTGAAAACAAATCCTGATATGATGGGCAGTGCACGCTGATGTTC
The DNA here is from genome assembly GCF_963930695.1 of Labrus bergylta. Taxonomy (NCBI): domain Eukaryota; kingdom Metazoa; phylum Chordata; class Actinopteri; order Labriformes; family Labridae; genus Labrus; species Labrus bergylta. Next base: position 18,765,989 of record NC_089202.1, read on the forward strand.
GCTACCACAATAAAAGCCTACTACACACCGAGCAGACTTCATGTAGCAGATCAAAGTTCTGAATTTATATTTAAAATGCCACACAAACATATGTGGATAAATGCCTGACATTAAAAACCGCAGTTTGCACGTGAGGGTAGGGCTATGTCATCAACCCATTTTGCTCGACTTTTATTTGTCCGATTGACACCGACTAAAATTATTACAATAGTGAAAGTGACGGAAATCTGTCGTAGCAACGGAGAACTTTAATCCCTGTAATAATTTTTCAGATTCACCCAAAGGGACCACAGTGCAAGGAGACACAAATGGGACACTGACTTGCAGTACTAATGCAAACCCAGCTGTAAAGAACTACACCTGGTACAGAGCTGATGGAGGCCAGGAGACTTTCATGGGGACTGGACGTGTTTTAACTGTTAAAGCTTCAGATGTCAGCGGTCCTTTTTTCTGCAAGGCTGAAAATGAACTGGGGAGTGGACGATCCAACAACAAACACATAGATATTCAGCGTATGTTTACAAGTTAAACTGTGTGTTTTTAAACCTTTAAAGGTCTATAATTCATCCAGAGCAGTGATTTACTGATTATAAAATGTTGTTAATGTTTCAGTTTTCAAGATTGATTTCCATCTTTGGCACTTTCTGTATTAGTATATAAAACATTACTAATTTGTCTTTTTCATCCAAATGTCCATGTGTGCCAATTTGGGCCAATCAATCATTCAGTTTCCCTTTCATAATCAACTCCTTCATGTGCCAGTGGGTTTAATGTGTTTAAATTGTGCTTTTGAACATAACCACCATGAAACAATCAGAAATGAATATTGAATTTCTTCTGGCTCAGTGTTGTTCCTGCTGAAACCACTCCTCTTCTTTTAGTCTTTTGGTTGCTCAGCCTACACTCGTCTCTCTCGCTCGCTTTGCGGTCTTGATTTGGAAATATGATACAGCTTTGGTACTTCCTTCACTGTCAAACTGACAATGAAGTAGACTTTAGTGGTAAAAACCATCAAGTTGAAAAAGTGTCCCCCCCCCCCAAACAGGGTTATGATATTATCATGTTATTTCTTATGACAGGTCTTGAGGATAACTGTGGACCCTACGGTGGAGTTCTCTTCTGGGCTGTTACTGGAGTGTCTCTCACTGTGAACATCGTCCTCACACTCTGCATGGTGTTTCTTTGGTATGTTATTACACCGGAGGACTTTTTAGAATAAACTGTGCTGATGAAGATATGACAAATGGAGCAGACTTGTGTATAAAACAATTTTTAATCCTCATTTCTTCTTTTACTAAAGGAAACAAAGAGAGAGCATGAAGCCAAAAGAAGAGGACAGCACTTACATGAATCTGGATCACACTAACAGATCTCCAGACTATGATGTCATTGCCAAACGTCATACCTGATTATTTGAAGACTCTCTCTCTGTCTCCCTCTCTGCTCTTCCTGCATTGCTTTAAATATCGACTTTGAGATATGAATGTGATATTTCAATATTCTGCAGGGTGTTTGGCACAATACATGATTCATTCTCAGTAATTTCACATAATATTTTCTCCATGAAGCCTCTGATGTTCAAATCTGGAGAGATATTGATCGTGAATTATGGATAAGTTTGAGGTGATGGTTTTCACTTTTGTTTGTATTGAAGCTCTGCTAATCAAGATTTTTATTTTTTATTGAAAAAGTAAATGGTTTATCAAAAGAGATGCACATTGAATCAATCCAAGATATGGAAACATTGGTACAGTTGTATCCTCTGGGGGCGCTGTTTTAATCTTTTTAGTGATTTTATACCATGCATTGCATTTAAGTTGCAGATTTTTATACTATGCTTTGCATTTCATGTATCTTGTATTGTATTTTATGTCTTTTGGATTTTATTATTTGGACCCTGAGTCTGTAATAAAGTTTTGATTCATTCATTGCATGCTCTTGTTTTCCAATCAGATTAAAGAAAGCCTGTGAGGCAGTTCCAGAGGACAGGGTTTAAATGGCACTGAATCAAAGACGAGGTTAAGGAGGACAGTTTAAAGGTCCAATATGTAAGACATCTTCTGAATTAAATCTTGAAATGGTCTTTCTATATCATCAGACATTAAGGAAACATGATCTGTTTAAGTGCTGGTTTATCTGTAAATGTAGCAGTCGGTATGTCCTCCTTCTAGTTTTCCATTGTGGCGCAGAATCATTGTATTTTGAGCAGAGAAGGTAGGCGGTTGCTTCTGAAAAAAGGAGAGAGGTTAGAGAGCAGAAAAGTCTCTAGACCGATGCAGAGCTGGTTAAAAACTGAAGCTTCAGTGTCCACGACATAGTAACCTGTTTGCACATTGGCTCTAGGAGGGAGGGGGCGGGGGAAGAAAGCTCTGTCCAATGTTTTGAAATTGAAGAAAAGTGTTGACGAGTTTATATCCTAAATCACACAAGAATGTTAAAACATTATTACAGTGGTAACAGATACATGTTTATCTCTGAATTTATAGTTTCCGCTCTTCTGGCAGTTGAGAAAGGCGTCCTAATACTGCTGGGGAAGTTCGTGGTCTCAGTTTCCATCAACGTGTTTTAACCAGCTTGATTTTATCATTGAAAGATAGTCCTTGTTCAGTCACGTTTACAAATCAACAAGCTCAGGTTTTTACTTCTACTCAATTTAATCTGAGAAAACCCAGACAGGAGGACATTGTTGATGAATGCTATTAGAGGTGTTCCTGTTCCTCGAGGAAACAAAATAACGGCCTTCTCCTAATCCTGCCATGAATTATTTAGTTGAGTTTATCAGTATCACCGTGGGACTGTGTCTCAATATCTTACAACTTACATTCAACATTACCCCAACAAACAGGACAACATCCAGTATTCGGGTTGCATCATATAAAATGACAGCACTAACAGGACATTCATTTTTTTTCACACATTACGGACAGCCTCTGGACACAGAAATGATAAGATAAAATGAATGCAGTGACATCAGTGTGTAACAGCCAGTGTTGGGTAGTGATATTGATATTAGGTAGGAAAAAAAAGCTGAGACTGATATTTCAATCAGGAGAGACTTAATTGAGAATGAACAATTATTTATTTAACAATAAATGTGCGACAAATTAGATTTGAATGTGCAAAGTCTTTGGAGGATTAGACTCCATCGTGACGACTTCATGTACTCGGAAGGGTAATGAGGCCGACAGCAGGATAGGATACCCCCCTATGGAGTCTAGACACTGGTGGTGGTGAAGAGGAATGGAGGCTATAATGAGCCTGAATCTGGACTCTGCTGAGCTGGAATGGAGGTGACTGGGGCGGTGGTGGGTTGCAGCAGTTGCCTTGAAATGACAGAATGACTGTGGAAGAGAAAGAACTATTTTAGCATTTTGTCGCAGCAGGATGATTGGTTGAGAGAGGTTGTGCCCGACTCTGGTTGGTTAATCACTTAAAGAATAAACACCCATTAACAGCTGATCACCAGAGCAGGTAGACAGAGGAAGTAGTTTAAGTTGTTGTGAAAGAATATAAGCAGTCTTCCTTCCCTTACGCTGAGCTCCATTTCGGCCAATGTCTCTCTTATATCTAATAATAATAATAATAATAATACATTTTATTCATAAGCGCTTTTCAAAAACTCTTACACACTAAACATTTGATAAAAAAGACAAAAGCAACAGCACAGTAAGGAAAGACTAACAGACATTGCAGCATTCCACACAAATCATAAAGACAACAACATAAAGGTACAGCTACAGATAAACAGAACACATATCACAATCATACATCAAAAGATTGTTTGAAGAGGTGAGTTTTGATCAGTGATTTGCAATTAACCCAGATGCAATTTGTCCTGCAGAAACATGATGTTGTAACAGAGTGTCCAGAGGTGGCACCTGTCTGTTCTGATGAAATAAATACGTTTTTGTAGTAGTTCAAGCAAGAAAGCTAGGGCTTGAGTGGCTTGTCAAGAGGTCGACTTTGTGCCAGTTTGATCTCATCATTGAGACAGAAAGTTTGGTTCCTATTTGGGCACTACACCATTTTGACATGTATGTTGGTGCCACTGTTGTGCCTCTGATTTTGTATGATAGTTACTAGCCTTGTCAATAGAGCATTGGCCACTGGTGTTAAAAGATGCTTAATTCAGACTGATCTCTATAAGGAACATTTAGTTAGCCTGCTAATCACAGTTTGTTTTCCTACTCTTGAAGTGGTCCTAGGACCTGATCCAGGCGGCTGAGAGGGAAACTGAAACTAACATTGGGAAAGTATAAGTGATGTTGGGTTTGGTCAAATATGTATGTTATTGCTTATGTTTGGTTAACTAAATTTGGTAAATATAGTAATTTGTTTATGGGTACTGGGTGGGACCCAGTATTTTAGGGGGAGGGTGTGATGACCCCTGACTGTCAGTGCTCTTCCTGCTGCTTTGTATCGCTCCCCACTTAAATTCAGGTAGAAAGGGGCGGAGCCAGTTAAATTTATATACACCTGGGCAGGCTGGGCCTTAGTATTTAAACTGGCTTCTCAGTCTGTCACTCTCTTGTCAACACTTAACACATTCACCATTACAACCACCACTGATTTACAGATTGCACATTCTTTGAACAGGATGATTTGCCTTAGTTTGCAAAAAATTATTATTTGATAAATTAAAAAATGTGTGGTCTCCCTGTTTGTCCAGCTCACTGAGCCTGGGTTGTGAAAACAGTGTGACAACTATTCAAAGAAAAAGTGCTGAACATTCAATGTGAACATGAATATTCACTTTTCTGTCTTCCTCATTTTCAAGTCAAATTTTGAATGCTGTTTAAGAAGGCGACCAAATGATGAGGAACTTCACTTCTCTAAACATCCTTCACCTCTCTGCTCAAAAAGACCTGAGACAAATGTAAGTTTATATCACTTTTAAATCTATTTTAATGTCATATTCAAATATCATAAAGGCTTTTTTTTAAGAAGTGCATTTTTTCTGAAGTTGATCAAACAAACTTTGTGACAGGGGCAAGAATAAAAACATTCACTTTGATCAAATTTTAAACATCTTAAAGCTCTCATGCAGTTTTTCTTCTGGGCGTTATTACTGATCAAATAGTTTCCTTAAAGAGGTTGTAAACAAAGAAAGAAACCAAAAAAAAACAACAACATTTGTCTCTTTTCTTTGAGGCAGGCAGTCAAACTTCCTGTTTTTTATTTTATTATCATTTGATCTTCTATGTTTTAATAATGAGCATCTTTACATAAATTGAATGAAATGCAGAAATATTTCAATTTAAACCTTAAAATGAGAAGCTGCACACCTTGAAGTCTTTTAGTTTTATTGGGATTGCTTTAGTTAACTAAACTCTGGATCCAACCTTTTCCACATTGATGAAAATTTAAACATTTCAACATATTTCTCCATCTGCAACTTCTGCAAAGATCACATTCAACAACAGCCTCAAAATGAAATCTAAGTTTATTTGGAGCGAAATACACTAAACTGTAAATCTACATGTATTCTCTCCAGACTTTCTGCCTCTTCTGAAACACAAAGATGGCTGCAGCTCTGACTCTCCTCCTCATTGGCTGTCTGCTGCAAGGTGAGATGCTGACTTATATTTGTCAAAGAAATTAGCTACTAATGTGTTCTGCTTTCTTTTCACAATATCATAATGTAGAGATTTGGTGTTAAATTTACAACTTTCATGTAAAAAAGCTGTGTGAAAATGATGAATCCTGAGTTTTATGTGAAGACTATTTTATCTTTGAAAGCATACTGATAAGATTTTTAGAAACAGAGCCATCAATAAAATGCATCATGACTTCATTTTTTTTGTTTGTTTATTTAACAGAGACACATGCAATGAACATTGCTGTTTTTAGTAATATAGACATTATAAACTCAACATGAATAAGGATTGTATTGTAAATGTATAATTGTAATAAGGATTTGTTTCTTGTGTTTCAGGTGCCCTGTGTGGACAGTTTGAGATCATTATACCAAAGACTATAGAGGTTCTGAAGGGATCCTGTGTGACAATCCCCTGCTCCTTTGACGTACAGGATCAATATAATGTGAACTTAGATAACACTTGTAAAGCATTATGGAAAGATTATTATAGGGGACCTGTTGTGTTTGATAGCAGTAATCCACAACACAAACAAAAGGGACAATTGATCGGTGACTTAACAAAAAAAGACTGCACCACAACCCTGAATGACATGCAACCTCAAAACAACAAAGTGCATAATTTTAGATTGCAATGTGACAATGATCTGAAATACTTTTTTGCTGGCGTGAAAATTTCAGTCAAAGGTAGGTTTCAAATTAAACTTATTAACAGTTCAGTCATGTAGTAGTTCTCTGACCTTATCATTGATTACTTTAAAATAAAGATAAATCAAACCTTTGATAGTAGAGAGAAATGACTGCTTATACATGTTTATGTACCTTCTGAACAGATGATCCACCCAGACCGACTCTGACTCCGCCCACACTGAAGGTGAAAGAGGGAACCTCAGTGAGTTTGAACTGCTCTGCTCCAGCTCCCTGTCTGTCTCTTCCTCCAAATCTGACATGGAGCCCCGGCCTGGGTGAAGGTCAGGAGACCCTGCAGGAGAATCAGGACAAAACTAAAGTCAAGATCTCTGTGCTGAACTTCAAAGCATCACACCTCCATCACGGACAGGAAATCTCCTGTACTGCTGTCTACAGAAAACAAGATGGCAGCACTAAGTCATCTGTGAACACCAGTTTATCAGCTGACATTACATGTGAGTATGTGTGTCTTGTGATTAAATTGATTACATAAAATTCATGCTTCCTCTTCTTTGTTTGTTGTTTTGTAATCATTTAGCAAACAGTTACGAGCATGGCCGTCACCTGGGGTGTGCATACTGCCATGTGTGATTACCTTTTTTTCTCTCCACTCAGATGTTTGATTGTGGATGTATTCATTGTATGAACAGGGTTTGTTGTTTAGCCTCTACATAAATGATCTAATAAATGAATGCTATTAGGTCAGACATCCTAATGTACGCTGATGATACTATCATTTTTGAACATGCAACAACAAACCAGCAAGCTGCACGTAAGCTAACAGCAGTGATGACTAATGTCACACAGTGGTTTAATAACTCCTGTCAATACTTAAACATAAAGAAAACAATCTGCATGTTTTTCACAAAGAGGTCAACAGATCATTTCACACTCAGTGTTTTCATCACAGGGTTAAAGGTCACAGTTGTATCTGATTATAAATGAATGTAACACTGGACTTTAATCTCCCATTTCAAAAACAAAGTAAGATGGTGACAAACATAGTAAAGTTCATATTTTCATATTTCCACCAAATGTTTATCCGCTGAGGAAGCAACACTGTACTGTAGGTCTACACTGTAATGAGAGGTGGGAATCACCAGAGGCCCTTTGATACGATATTATAACGATGCTTGAGTCACGTTACGATATTATTGCGATTTTAAATATTTTGCGTCAGGCTGAAAATTGTGATATAATATATTGAATTTCAATTTTTTTAACTGCATATTATGTACACAAAATTAAACTTGTTTTGTCAAATGAGGAAAAAATCTCAGTCTTTTTGTCTCACTTCTGTCTGTTCATTTCTACACAATGGGAGTCGAGCCCACAGACTGACCAACACTGTGATAAAAGAAAAAGGCTGCAAGCACCTCACAATCTGAACTGATGGTGTTTCAGTCTGATCAAACTTTACTGAACACAAACATGTACGGATGACTGAACAACTGCAGTCATTTTTAACAAAGCAACTTGCTCAAAATGAATTGTGCAACCCCTCAGCAATTAAAAATAAAAACATATCGCGAGCAGAATATTGTGATTCTATGCTGTATCTATTTTCCCCCACCTCTAATTGGTATGCTGTCTCATGTAGGCCTACGTCTCCTGCTTTGATGTCCTGCTTTTAGGTATCTTGTTTGTTTTACCAGGAGAACAGGATTACTGTCCTGTTTTAATGCACATCTCTCTTTTAAGTGTTTCATATGCTTCTAGAATTACAATTTTGTTGTCCCACTTTAGTCTGTTTTACATATTGCTGCTGTCTATGACGGCTAAACTTGTGCATTACAGAAACGATATGAATGTGCATTGTCTTTATAACTTTAAATTTTATTAATAAAAATAAATAAAAATGAATACACTGAACGGTGAAGACCAAACCGTGATGGCTCTGCATGAGTACACATACTGTTATAGTCCTACTCAGTGTTGGGCTCGTTATTTAAAAAAAGGAATATATTACTCATTACTCTTTAAGTACTTTAATTACTTTACTTATTACTCCCTGCCATCAGTAATATGTTACACTACTTGTTATATTACTTTTCGTAATAAGCCACAACTTTCATTAGTTCTTTTTCGCTTTTAGCTGTGCTCGATTAAAATCCAGTCTTGGTTGATTTGTAGACATTGTAGGGCTACAGCTGTCCTCCACAGCTCATTGGTGGGGTTTATTTACACGAGCTTCATGTTGTTGTGTTGTCGTCAGATGTTGTAAGTGCTTAAGGAGTTTTGAAGTCCTGTTTTTTACAGTATAAAGAGTCCTGGTACTGGGACACAATTTACATTTGACAGTGATGTTCTTGTTATCTTTCCTGTCGACAAAACTTAAGTAATGGGAATTTTTCAAGCCACTGAATGTAAACTTCCATCTTTCAAGCTAGCCAGGGTTGCCAGGTATGTGTGACAACAAATGACAAAACAAGCCCAATGGCCAAAAAAAAACTACTCTCGGCGGCACCTAAAAAAAAGCCCAAATCCGTATATCTGGCAACCATGAAGCTCGCTACCTTCCTGCTTGTCTGAGATGCGCAACAAAATTAATCTGGGGTTTGTTGCATAAATCTGAAGTGGGGTAATAACAACAACAGTAATGTAGTAACAAGTTGTTTTTTTTGTGTGGATAACTGTAATATTATTACTGGAATTTCATTAGTAATTCGTTACACTACTCGTTACTTGTAAAAGTAATATCATTACTGTAACGCGTTACTAGTGATACGTTACAGCCCAACACTGGTCCTACTAGCTGTTTCTATTGATGTTTAGCAGGGCTTGTTCAGGATAAAGGCATAACATTCTCTATCCCTCATCACAAATAAACTATATATTCAAAAAATACAACTTTATTTTTTCTCTTTTCAGATTCACCCAAAGGGACCACAGTGTCAGTCAGTCCCTCTGGTCCAGTGCAAGAAGACACAAATGTGACACTGACTTGCAGTGCTAATGCAAACCCAGCTGTAAAGAACTACACCTGGTACAGAGCTGATGGAGGCCAGGAGACTTTCATGGGGACTGGACGTGTTTTAAACATCAAAGCTTCTAGGGAGAGAGGACCTTTTTTCTGCCGTGCAGCAAATGAAGAGGGAAGTGGAAGATCGAACAACACACAGATGGATGTTCAGTGTAGGTATTGTTTGAAACATTTGCATGAACACAGGTAAAAAAAATGGAACTGATGCAGAAGAATAAAGAACCAGAAGTCCCATACACACCCCGTATTATAATGTCCATTGTGACAGCAGAAATGGACATGTTTATGGCCTGGTAAAAAATATATTTTGTTCTGATAAGTTATCGTCTTTATCGACTCACATTGTAAGCGGAGTGAATTTTCTCATTACTCACCAGTTTGGATTTTATGATAGTTAGAAGGCCTGAAATGGTATTTGTACCACCTCATGGTTCAGTACATGCAGTGATAAGACAAAGACGACTGAGTGGAGAAAAAAGGCAATCCCTCATGGCAGTATTCACACCCTAATCCACTTTCCAGTAATGCTCCAGACTATAAACTATTGATTTTTTCCTTAACAAACAAAAGGAAGTAGCAGACACAAGAAAACACAAGAAAAAATAAAAAGTAATATTGTACACAGCAAAGGTAGAAGACCTAGAGCTAGTTTTTAAAATCAGTTGTGGGGGAAACTTTGGGTTTGCAGTGTATTTGAACATATTGAACATTTTCCCAGAGGTGCCCATTACCAGAGCAAATAATAGACTGAGAATTGACCCTTGGGGAACACCAAATGTGAGGTGGAAAGGGGATGGGGAAAATTGTATCGCCGAAACAGAAAGATCTGCCAGATAAATAAGATTGAAACCAGTACAGAGCAGTGTTTTTAATGCCAATGTACTCTTTCAGGAAATTCAGGAGGATATCATAGTCTTTCGTATTAAAAGCAAAGCTAAAGTCCAGGAGGATTCAAATTGAACAAGAACTCAACTGGAGATGTTCTGGGTTAAGGTGCAAATCATCTACGAGCGGTAGACCCCAGCTGATGACCCTGCAGATAACAAGTGGGCATTGGTGGAGATTTGGAAGGGAAGCAAGGGAAGAGCGTTTTGTTTGGTTTGATTTATTCTGAAAGGGGCAATGTCATCAAGGATTGCCTCACATGTTTTAGAATCACATGAAAAAAATCAGTAACCAAATAAAGGGTAATATGAAATCAGGAGATAAGCACATCGTCTGGGACAGCCTAATATTCATGTTGTGTTAATAACAGGGATTAAAGCAAAAAACGTTGTGTCTGAAAATTCTCAACGTATAAAACAACAAATAACCAATTTCAATTGGTGTTTTTGATCTAGGTATAAAAAGCTCAAAATCTAGACTGACAGATATGGCCTTGCTTCTTTTTGACAAATATGACCAATGTCAAATGCATTGTATGCCTAGATAAAGTTAAGTTACTAAGTTAAGTTAAAGTAAAGAGTAATAAAAAATATATAGGCATATTTATTTATTTACATATATAGCCAGCAGGGCACATAAAGATATTTTGACATCATAAATCTGAATCTGAGAAGCAACTAGCAAACAAACTGAACATTTTCTATAAATTCAGTGGAGTAAGAAGTTTTTTTCTTTTTAAAATGTGTACAGCACTAATGTAGTACTGTACTTCATAACTTTCACCCACTCAGTCGTTAAATGTATCAGAGAAAACTAGTGATAGCTTGTTAAGCTAATAAGACATGTTAGAATTGTGTTGTCAAACGGTCCAGTTTAACGGTGACTCATGTCGCGCGTTGCTCTGTGAGTACTGTTTTGTATCACCTGTTGTCTTGATGTGCGTTCCTAACAGAGTGTTAGCCCTGCCTGCAGGTAATGTTACGGATTATCATTCTCCTGTATTTCACTTTGGTCAGGTAAATAAAGTTGCGCACCGAAGCCTAAAAACAAATCCTGATATGATGGGCAGTGCACGCTGATGTTCTCTACCACAATAAAAGCCTACTATACACCGAGCAGACTTCATGTAGCAGATCAAAGTTCTGACTTTATATTCAAAATGCCACACAAACACAAAACTACAATTGTAGTCATCACAAATAAACTACATATTCAAAAAATACAACTTTTTTTTTTCTCTTTTCAGATTCACCCAAAGGGACCACAGTGTCAGTCAGTCCCTCTGGTCCAGTGCAAGAAGACACAAATGTGACACTGACTTGCAGTGCTAATGCCAACCCAGCTGTAAAGAACTACACCTGGTACAGAGCTGATGGAGGCCAGGAGACTTTCATGGGGACTGGACGTGTTTTAAACATCAAAGCTTCTAGGGAGAGAGGACCTTTTTTCTGCAAGGCTGAAAATGAAGAGGGAAGTGGAAGATCGAACAACACACAGATGGATGTTCAGTGTAGGTATCGTTTGAAACATTTGCATAAATGCAGGTAGGTCAGGCTTCTTTTGTGCAGCGTTTTACAAATGAGGAATGTAAATAATCTTTGTTAATAAGCTTCTTGAAAGAGAGGCCCGTTTTTCTGCAAGGCTGAAAATGAACTGGGAAGTTTTCAATCAAACACAAGACAAATAGATGTACATTGTAGGTGTCATTCATCAGTTACATTTTAAAAAATGTATGAAAATCTCTTTGTTTAACTTTAATTTCCTTTGATTGGAAACTTCAAATCCATAAAATCTTTCTTTTGTAGAGGATTAACTTTGTTGTAAATAAAGGGAGAAAAGAGTTATAGATAATGGATGGATGGATAGTTTACATAGATAAAGTATTTAGTGCCTTTCTTTTAGGGTGGTGGGAGATCACTTTGGGTAATCCACCCTGAACGACCTGAATGGTAGGGGAAACACTGTGTTATATATGAGGTTCTATAATTAAATTAGAGACGAGCAAATGTTAACTTTACCCCCAAAAAGGTCTGCTTAGTAAGAATGTGCATATCAAGTAAAATTACAATCATTCAAATGAAATTGCTTGCGCGAGCAATATTGTATCCTGAGAGGACAAAACCATGCTTTGAGGGCAAAAAGAAAAATCCCAGAGAGCACTGTAGTTACGCGCTCAGGGTGAGATTTTGCTCGTGCTCAAAGCATGGTTTTCTCCTTACAGGATACAATATTGCTCGCGCGAGCAGATAAATTCTGCAAGTGAATGCTGTGCAAGTGCTCACAAAAATAATATGCGCGTGGCTGTTTGAGTTGCACGCACAGCTCCTTTAAATTCGCACATGGATCTCGTCCGCACGCAATTTTATTGGCTGGGATAAAACGCCATAGGTTGGTTATGGAGATGTGACATAGAAGAGCGTAGTGCTGTTTCATAAGTGGAATTGTTTTCAACTGAGAGCTGAGTGAATGCGGCCTCAAGAAACTTATGAGTGCTGAAAACACTGAACTATACTGGTTTTGTATTGAAAATAGGCGCTGCCAGCGTTAAAAGCGCCCTCTGTGGACACAGGCCCAGAATGAAAACCGATTGACATGGAGGAAATTGAATTTTTCTTTGCCTCATTCACTTGGACACGCACAGCTGGTCAACTTTTTTTCTTTTTTTTTACAGCCATAAGCCTTATCTTTTACTTTTTCAAATTTGATACAGCATGGCTTTACTTGACTCTCTACTTGTCTCTCTTCCCTACATCCATTACAGATGCTCCACAGATCATGTCCTCATCTGATTGCACCAAAACTGCTAACCAGGTCAACTGTTCCTGTGAGTCTACGGGAAATCCTCCTCCCACTTTACAATGGACTTTGGATGAATCACTGGTCAATCGTTCAGAAGAGTTTGCAATCAGTTATGAGCATCGAAATGGTACAGGCGTGAGCTTCATCACCATGAGTCAAGCCCAAAGGAAGGATCACTTCACTGTGCTTTGTCGCAGCTCAAACTCTCTGGGATCTGTTGCTCAGCGATTTATTTTCTACAGCCTTCCAACATCTGCAGAAAGTCAAGGTTTGTCTCTGAACTGAGTATAACTTATTGGTAAGCGGCACATTTCATCATTTGTTCTCATAATTACTAAGTATTAACAAGAAAGCTTTATGAATGGGTAAGTGGTGAACATAAATTCCTCTTGAAAGCTTTAATATGTCCTGATTTAACAATTTACAAAATGAATAATTAATACGTGATGTCCGAATTTATTCAAATAATAATCTCTTCTGAATAAGAGCTTGAACCATAATCCCTTATTGTCCTTTGTATTTTTCAGTGATTTTGCCAGTCTTCATCGCCACCATTGTCGTCTTCCTGGTGCTAGTATGTGCTCTACTCTTTGTTATCAGGTAGGGTAACAGCAAATCAAGCCAAACCGTACAGAATACCACTATGCAAAATGTTTAAAAACCTCCAACTTGGACTTTTATATTCTTTATTTGAGTGAAGATACAGATTCTATGTGGTGCTCCTCTGGTCTTCAATTTAAAATCTTTGAAATGTTTAATATTTTTTGGTATTATGAGCAAAGTCTTATCCAGGTAATTAATATTTTTCAATTGAGGCCCACAATTTCAATCAAATGTTGTGGATCGAAAATGTTGCCAATGTATTTGTGTTATTTATAGTGTCCTCTGCTCTGCGTCTGTTTGTGAGACATAAACATGAATATGCAGCTTTATGAGACACCTAAAGGACTGGAGAAACATCAATATTTGCTGATCTGTGAATTTCAGATGTACCGCTGATCTCTTACTCTCTTTTTTGCTCAAAGCAACTTTGGGATTAAAAATGACTGAAGATATGTAGTTATTTAAAGCTTTGTGTACTTTTGGGTACTATCGATCATTAGAATAAAGGAGATTTGGAAGAGTATTGTTTTAAAAGAGGTCGAAAGTATCAAATTATGAAAAAAAATGTTGATAACCTTACTCTGAAGAGAGGATGCCCACAGGTGGTTCATTATGTGGTGTTTTACTGTTCTTTACTGATTGGTGTGCTGTGATACAGTTTGCAGCTTCTCAATAAGCCCCATGTTTGCAGGCGGCTGTAGCAAAGTCCGAGTGGAAAACCTGCTAGTTTTGCTCCAGTATGTTGCAACAAAAAAGTTATGGCATGAAGTAATCATGAATATTTCCTCTACTTGACAGAGTATGTCCTGTACTGTGACCTTTGCACATGCACACATAAAAATGTTGATGCTGAAATGCTGCCCGCCACCAGCCAAAGCTATAGGCGGGCACGAATGCTCTACTACCTAGATGTAAACCAGCATAGTAGACAAGTGGCATGTCATAGCGCAAAGAGGTTTGACTGTATTTTGATCTAGAAAATGGAGTAAAAGTTGGATGTAGGCTGTCTCGTGTTAAAGTGGTGTATCTTGACCAGAGCAATGCGTAAAAAGCACAGACATGTGGAAGTAAACCTGCAAGGAGGACCAAAGGCTGGCAGTGCTAGTACTGCTAATGCTAGTACTGCTAATGCTCGCCACACTCGGCACAACATGTTGACATCATTTTTCCTGCAGACGCTGTGATCCTGTGATCTGTTACCAGTGTTAAAATAACTAAATATGGACTGTTCCCTGAGTTTTTTCTCAACTTTAGACTAGGGAAAAACAAAGATATTGTCAGTATATTCTTGTAGGTTTATACTCTGCTGGTTTTTTCAGGGCTCAGAGGACTCAACACAACCTGCTTAAGAGTCAGGGGTCAGGTAACGCCAGCACAGTTGCTATGAGCCAACATCTACCAAGTGGAAAAGGAGATGAGGTACTTTACCTTGGAATCCAACAGTTTTCTACTTAGTGTCACTTAAATAAGCAGAATAACCTTACAACCAACATTTCCTTTTGATTTGTAGGAACTCAACAAAACAAATGAGGGCATTTATGCTAACACCACTCAGCTGAAGAAACCAGGTGTCACCCAACCTGCAACTACCTCTGAGCCAATCAGCACCAACTTACCAAGCTCAGGCCAAAACAACACAGAAGATGCCCGGACAAGTTCAGAGAAGAAAAACGAGGAAAGCAAAGATGTGATTTACACTAGTGTGACTTGGAGGAGCAAAGGGAAGAAGGAGGGAGGAAGCTCTGGCTACACAAATCAGTCAGGTCGCTCCTATCTGGAGGAGAAGAGCTTAGAGGGAGGATTGGGCAGAAATGTTGCGAGCAATGCAGTAGAGATGTTAAATCTATACAATGAAGTGAAGCCTAGAAATGTGAAGAAGGACTCTGAATGTGAATATGCCCAGGTTAAATTTAGAGACTAGAGTGTGATGCATAATTAGATTACAGTTCTATTGCTGGTTTTAGAACTTTTAAGAATGCTGTGGTCTCTTGAATGTATATTTTCTTTCAAAATAAATGTTGAAACTAGGGCTGGGTGATATGGCCTAAAAATAAAATTTTGATTTCTTACCACACCAAACTTGATTGATGATTTGAAATCGATGTTTTTTAAGCTGGAGCGTTAGATAACAAGTGTCTGCAGGCATTAGTGAAGCATGGTGGAGGTTCCTTTCAAGTTTGGGCCTCTCTGCAAATGGAGTTGGGGATTTGGTCAGAATTAATGGTGTCCTCAATGCTGAGAAATACAAGCAGGTACTTATCCATCATGTAATACCATCAGGGTAATACCATCAGGGAAGCGTCTGATTGGTGCCAAATCTATTCTGTAGCAGGACAATGACCCAAAACATACAGCCAATGTCATTAAGGGCGATCTTCAGCGTAAAGAAGAACAAGGAGTCCTGGGAGTGATGGTATGGCCTGCACAGAGTCCTGATCTCAACATTATCGAGTGTGTCTGAGATTGCATGAAGAACAACCCACCTGCCGAGATATTTCAAGTGTACCTACAAGCATTGATGCTGTTTTGAAGGCAAAGGGTGGTCACGCCAAATATTGATTTGATTTAGATGTTTCTTCTGTTCATTCACAAAATGCTTTTTGTTAATTGATCAAAAATAATTACTTCTATTTGTGAAAGCATTCTTATTTTACAGCATTTTTTCACACCTGCCTAAAACTTTTGCACAGTACTGTATCTAAATCAGACAGCCAAAAGGCAAAGAAACTCAACTTAACATCAGAAGAACCGATAATAACAAAGACAAAAAGTTCAAATGGGAAAATAATTTATAATTTAAAAAAGGGGCTGATTAGGAGAGGCTGTAGGTTTGGAAGTTGCCTATTTACTACAGATATTGAGACTTCATATCATTGTACAGCCTAACAAGTTTCTCTTTAAGTTTAGGGGGATTTTGCTGTTTCTATGTCTCTGTCACCTGACTGTTGAAGTTCATCATGTTATTCTCCTGATTTCCTGCCTTTGCTTTGTAGTTCAAAGCACTTTGTAAACATCTATTTTTAAAGGTGCTATAACAATAATGTTTGTAATGTATTATTATTAAAAACCAAGAAATAAGGACTTCTCTTAAATCAAGTTAAAAAAAGTAATTCCTGGTAGTCCTGCTAGTTTAGCCAAATGTCATTCATAACCGTAATGAGTAGCTTTTACTACCATGTAATGTAGAGGCATATTGTGGTAATAAACTTTATTGATATACTATTTTTTTTAAATTTAATGACATATTGGCATGATATTGAATTTTTATATGAATTTATGTTAACTCACATTCTTTATGAAGAGCAAATGAAAATAATCCTAAGAAGGCTGCATCAAAAGCTAGGGTGGAAAAACAAAGACAGAAGATTTACAACAACACAGAACTTCTACAGGAGTATAGGAGAAAAGAAAGAGAAAGGTAGCCCTAATTCTCTCACTCATTCATTCACTCACGTAATCACTCCCACATTCATTCAGACACACACACTTACACTAGCAATCTGGACCATGCCTCACAAAATCACACTCATTCACTCACTGATTCACTCAGACTCTCACACTCATTCACTCACTGACTCAGACTCTCACACTTATACACTCGTGTTCATTGGCTCACAGACTTATTCACATACTTGTTCACACACTCACACTTACATAATTACTCACAACTTTACTCAATACATTAATTTATGGTGAGGAATGATGTGGCACTCTATGAAAACTATATGTAAAAAGTGCTGAACATTCAATGTGAACATGATAGTTCCTTTTTTTTTTGACTTCCTAAATTTCAAGTCAAATTTTCAATGCTGTTTATGAAGGTGACCAAATGATGAGGAGCTTCACTTCTCTAAACATCCTTCACCTCTCTGCTCAAAACTACCTGACAAAAACGTAAGTTTATAAAACTTTTATATCACTTTTAAATAACTTTTTTCAGGAGATATAACAAATCAACATGTCTATTATCATAAAGGTTACTTTATGATCAAACAAACTTTGTTACAGGGGAAAGAAAAAAACATTCACTTTGATCAAGTTTTGAACATCTTAAAGCTCTCATGCAGTTTTTCTTCTGGGCGTTATTACTGATCAAATAGTTTCCTTTAAGAGGTTGTAAACAAAATTAACTCAAGAAAAAAAATATATTTTTCAATTTTGTTTCTTTTCCTTGAGGCAGGCAGTCAAACTTCTTGTTTTTTTATTTTATTATCATTTCATCTTCTATGTTTTAATAATGAGCATCTTTACTTGAATTGAATGAAATGCAGAAATATTTCAATTTAAACCTTAAAATGAGAAGCTGCACACCTTGAAGTCTGTTAGTTTTGTTGGGATCAATTTAGTTAACTAAACTCTGGATCCAACCTTTTCCACATTGATGAAGATATTTCTCCATCTGCAACTTCTGCAAAGATCACATTCAACAACAGCCACAAAATGAAATCTAAGTTTATTTGGAGCGAAATACACTAAACTGTATATCTACATGTATTCTCTCCAGACTTTCTGCCTCTTCTGAAACACAAAGATGGCTGCAGCTCTGACTCTCCTCCTCATTGGCTGTCTGCTGCAAGGTGAGATGCTCACTTATATTTGTCAAAGAAATTAGCTACTATTGTGTTCTGCTTTCTTTTATTGATATCATAATGTAGAGATTTGGTGTTAAATTTACAACTTTAATGTAAAAAATAACTGTGAAAATGATGAATCCTGAGTTTTATGTGAAGACTATTTTATCTTTGAAAGCATACTGATAAGATTTTTAGAAACAGAGCCAACAATAAAATGTATCATGACTTTATTTTTTTGTTTGTTTATTTAACAGAGACACATGCAATGAACATTGCTGTTTTTAGTAATATAGACATTATAAACTCAATATGAATAAGGATTGTATTGTTAATGTATAATTGTAATAAGGATTTGTTTCTTGTGTTTCAGGTGCCCAGTGTGGACAGTTTAAGGTCTTTATACCACAGACTATAGAGGTTCTGAAGGGATCCTGTGTGACAATCCCCTGCTCCTTTGACATACAGGATCAATATAATGTAAACTTAGATAACACTTGTAAAGCATTATGGAAAGATTATTATGGGGGACCTGTTGTGTTTGATAGCAGTAATCCACAACACAAACAAAAGGGACAATTGATCGGTGACCTAACAAAAAAAGACTGCACCACAACCCTGAATGACATGCAACCTCAAAACAACAAAGTGCATAATTTTAGATTGCAATGTGACAATGATCTGAAATACTTTTTTGCTGGCGTGAAAATTTCTGTCAAAGGTAGGTTTCAAATTAAACTTATTAACAGTTCACTCATGTAGTAGTTCTCTGACCTTATCATTGATTACTTTAAAATAAAGATAAATCAAACCTTTGATAGTAGAGAGAAATGACTGCTTATACATGTTTATGTATCTTCTGAACAGATGATCCACCCAGACCGACTCTGACTCCGCCCACACTGAAGGTGAAAGAGGGAACCTCAGTGAGTTTGAACTGCTCTGCTCCAGCTCCCTGTCTGTCTCTTCCTCCAAATCTGACATGGAGCCCCGGCCTGGGTGAAGGTCAGGAGACCCTGCAGGAGAATCAGGACAAAACTAAAGTCAAGATCTCTGTGCTGAACTTCAAAGCATCACACCTCCATCACAGACAGGAAATCTCCTGTACTGCTGTCTACAGAAAACAAGATGGCAGCACTAAGTCATATGTGAACACCAGTTTAACAGCTGACATTACATGTGAGTATGTGTGTCTTGTGATAAATTGATTACATAAAATACATGCTTCTTCTTCTTTGTTTGTTGTTTTGTAATCATTTAGCAAACAGTTACGAGCATGGCCGTCACCTGGGGTGTGCATACTGCCATGTGTGATTACCTTTTTTTCTCTCCACTCAGATGTTTGATTGTAGATGTATTCATTGTATGAACAGGGTTTGTTGTTTAGCCTCTACATAAATGATCTAATAAATGAATGCTATTAGGTCAGACATCCTAATGTACGCTGATGATACTATCATTTTTGAACATGCAACAACAAACCAGCAAGCTGCACGTAAGCTAACAGCAGTGATGACTAATGTCACACAGTGGTTTAATAACTCCTGTCAATACTTAAACATAAAGAAAACAAGCTGCATGTTTTTCACAAAGAGGTCAACAGATCATTTCACACTCAGTGTTTTCATCACAGGGTTAAAGGTCACAGTTGTATCTGATTATAAATGAATGTAACACTGGACTTTAATCTCCCATTTCAAAAACAAAGTAAGATGATAACAAACATAGTAAAGTTTATATTTACATATTTCCACCAACTGTTTATCCACTGAGGAAGCAACACTGTACTGTAGGTCTACACTGTAATGAGAGGTGGGAATCACCAGAGGCCCTTCGATACGATATTATAACGATGCTTGAGTCACGATACGATATTATTGCGATTTTAAACATTTTGCGACAAGCTGAGAATTGTGATATAATATATTGAATTTCATATTTTTAACTGCATATACACAAAATTAAACTAAATCAAGAAGTGTTTTGTCAAATAAGAAAAAATTCTCAGTCTTTTTGTCTCACTTCTGTCTGTTCATTTCTACACAATGGGAGTCGAGCCCACAGACTGACCAACACTGTGATGAAAGTAAAAGGCTGCAAGCACCTCACAATCTGAACTGATGGTGTTTCAGTCTGATCAAACTTTACTGAACACAAACATGTACGGATGACTGAACAACTGCAGCCATTTTTAACAAAGCAACTTGCTCAAAATGAATTGTGCAACCCCTCCAGCAATTAAAAATAAAAACATATCGCTAGCAGAATATTGTGATTCTATGCTGTATCTATTTTCCCCCACCTCTAATTGGTATGCTGTCTCATGTAGGCCTACGTCTCCTGCGTTGATGTCCTGCTTTTAGGTATCTTATTTGTTTTACCAGGAGAACAGGATTACTGTCCTGTTTTAATACACATCTCTCTTTTAAGTGTTTCATATGCTTCTAGATTTACAATTTTGTTGTCCCACTTTAGTCTGTTTTACATATTGCTGCTGTCTATGATGGCTAAACTTGTGCATTACAGAAATGTTATGAATGTGCATTGTCTTTATAACTTTACATTTTATTAATAAAAATAAATAAAAATGAATGCACTGAACGGTGAAGACCAAACCGTGATGGCTCTGCATGAGTACACATACTGTTATAGTCCTACTCAGTGTTGGGCTCGTTATTGAAAAAAAGGAATATATTACTCATTACCCTTTAAGTAATTTAATTACTTTACTTATTACTCCCTGCCATCAGTAATATGTTACACTACTTGTTATATTACTTTTCGTAATAAGCCACAACTTTCATTAGTTCTTTTTCGCTTTTAAAAAAATTAAAATCCAGTCTTGGTTGATTTGTAGACATTGTAGGGCTACAGCTGTCCTCCACAGCTCATTGGTGGGGTTTATTTACACGAGCTTCATGTTGTTGTGTTGTCGTCAGATGTTGTAAGTGCTTAAGGAGTTTTGAAGTCTTGTGTTTTGCAGTATAAAGAGTCCTGGTACTGGGACACAATTTACATCTGACAATGATGTTCTTGTTATCTTTCTTGTCGACAAAACTTAAGTAATGGGAATATTTCCAGCCGCTGAATGTAAACTTCCATCTTTCAAGCTAGCCAAGGTTGCCAGGTATGTGTGACAACAAATGACAAAACAAGCCCAATGGCCAAAAAAAAACTACTCTCGGCGGCACCTAAAAAAAAGCCCAAATCTGCATATCTGGCAACCATGAAGCTCATTACTTTCCTGCTTGTCTGAGGTGCGCAACAAAATTAATCTGGGGTTTGTTTCATAAATCTGAAGTGGGGTAATAACAACAACAGTAATGTAGTAACAAGTTATTTTTTGTGTGGGTAACTGTAATATTATTACTGGAATTTCATTAGTAATTCGTTACACTACTCGTTACTTGTAAAAGTAATATCATTACTGTAACGCGTTACTAGTGATACGTTACAGCCCAACACTGGTCCTACTAGCTGTTTCTATTGATGTTTAGCAGGGCTTGTTCAGGATAAAGGCATAACATTCTCTATCCCTCATCACAAATAAACTATATATTCAAAAAATACAACTTTATTTTTTCTCTTTTCAGATTCACCCAAAGGGACCACAGTGTCAGTCAGTCCCTCTGGTCCAGTGCAAGAAGACACAAATGTGACACTGACTTGCAGTGCTAATGCCAACCCAGCTGTAAAGAACTACACCTGGTACAGAGCTGATGGAGGCCAGGAGACTTTCATGGGGACTGGACGTGTTTTAAACATCAAAGCTTCTAGGGAGAGAGGACCTTTTTTCTGCCGTGCAGCAAATGAAGAGGGAAGTGGAAGATCGAACAACACACAGATGGATGTTCAGTGTAGGTATTGTTTGAAATATTTGCATGAACACAGGTAAAAAAAATGGAACTGATGCAGAAGAAAAAAGAACCAGAAGTCCCATACACACCCCGTATTATAATGTCCATTGTGACAGCAGAAATTGACATGTTTATGGCCTGGTAAAAAATATATTTTGTTCTGATAAGTTATCGTCTTTATCGACTCACATTGTAAGCGGAGTGAATTTTCTCATTACTCACCACTTTGGATTTTATGATGGTTATAAGGCCTGAAATGGTATTTGTACCACCTCATGGTTCAGTACATGCAGTGATAAGACAAAGACGACTGAGTGGAGAAAAAAGGCAATCCCTCATGGCAGTATTCACACCCTAATCCACTTTCCAGTAATGCTCCAGACTATAAGCTATTGATTTTTTCCTTAACAAACAAAAGGAAGTAGCAGACACAAGAAAACACAAGAAAAATAAAAAGTAATATTGTACACAGCAAAGGTAGAAGACCTAGAGCTAGTTTTTAAAATCAGTTGTGGGGGAAACTTTGGGTTTGCAGTGTATTTGAACATATTGAACATTTTCCCAGAGGTGCCCATTACCAGAGCAAATAATAGACTGAGAATTGACCCTTGGGGAACACCAAATGTGAGGTGGAAAGGGGATGGGGAAAATTGTATCGCCGAAACAGAAAGATCTGCCAGATAAATAAGATTGAAACCAGTACAGAGCAGTGTTTTTAATGCCAATGTACTCTTTCAGGAAATTCAGGAGGATATCATAGTCTTTCGTATTAAAAGCAAAGCTAAAGTCCAGGAGGATTCAAATTGAACAAGAACTCAACTGGAGATGTTCTGGGTTAAGGTGCAAATCATCTACGAGCGGTAGACCCCAGCTGATGACCCTGCAGATAACAAGTGGGCATTGGTGGAGATTTGGAAGGGAAGCAAGGGAAGAGCGTTTTGTTTGGCTTGATTTATTCTGAAAGGGGCAATGTCATCAAGGATTGCCTGACATGTTTTAGAATCACATGAAAAAAATCAGTAACCAAATAAAGGGTAATATGAAATCAGGAGATAAGCACATCGTCTGGGACAGCCTAATATTCATGTTGTGTTAATAACAGGGATTAAAGCAAAAAACGTTGTGTCTGAAAATTCTCAACGTATAAAACAACAAATAACCAATTTCAATTGGTGTTTTTGATCTAGGTATAAAAAGCTCAAAATCTAGACTGACAGATAAGGCCTTGCTTCTTTTTGACAAATATGACCAATGTCAAATGCATTGTATGCCTATATAAAGTTAAGTTACTAAGTTAAGTTAAAGTAAAGAGTAATAAAAAATATATAGGCATATTTATTTATTTACATATATAGCCAGCAGGGCACATAAAGATATTTTGACATCATAAATCTGAATCTGAGAAGCAACTAGCAAACAAACTGAACATTTTCTATAAATTCAGTGGAGTAAGAAGTTTTTTTCTTTTTAAAATGTGTACAGCACTAATGTAGTACTGTACTTCATAACTTTCACCCACTCAGTCGTTAAATGTATCAGAGAAAACTAGTGATAGCTTGTTAAGCTAATAAGACATGTTAGAGTTGTGTTGTCAAACGGTCCAGTTTAACGGTGACTCATGTCGCGCGTTGCTCTGTGAGTACTGTTTTGTATCACCTGTTGTCTTGATGTGCGTTCCTAACAGAGTGTTAGCCCTGCCTGCAGGTAATGTTACGGATTATCATTCTCCTGTATTTCACTTTGGTCGGGTAAATAAAGTTGCGCACCGAAGCCTAAAAACAAATCCTGATATGATGGGCAGTGCACGCTGATGTTCTCTACCACAATAAAAGCCTACTATACACCGAGCAGACTTCATGTAGCAGATCAAAGTTCTGACTTTATATTTAAAATGCCACACAAACACAAAACTACAATTGTAGTCATCACAAATAAACTACATATTCAAAAAATACAACTTTATTTTTTCTCTTTTCAGATTCACCCAAAGGGACCACAGTGTCAGTCAGTCCCTCTGGTCCAGTGCAAGAAGACACAAATGTGACACTGACTTGCAGTGCTAATGCAAACCCAGCTGTAAAGAACTACACCTGGTACAGAGCTGATGGAGGCCAGGAGACTTTCATGGGGACTGGACGTGTTTTAAACATCAAAGCTTCTAGGGAGAGAGGACCTTTTTTCTGCCGTGCAGCAAATGAAGAGGGAAGTGGAAGATCGAACAACACACAGATGGATGTTCAGTGTAGGTATTGTTTGAAAAATTAGCATGAACACAGGTAAAAAAAATGGAACTGATGCAGAAGAAAAAAGAACCAGAAGTCCCATACACACCCCGTATTATAATGTCCATTGTGACAGCAGAAATGGACATGTTGGCCTGGTAAAAAATATATTTTGGTCTGATTAGTTATTGTCTTTATCGACTCACACTGTAAGCGGAGAGAATTTTCTCATTACTCACCAGTTTTGATTTTATGATAGTTATAAGGCCTGAAATGGTATTTGTACCACCTCATGGTTCAGTACATGCAGTGATAAGACAAAGACGACTGAGTGGAGAAAAAAGGCAATCCCTCATGGCAGTATTCACACCCTAATCCACTTTCCAGTAATGCTCCAGACTATAAGCTATTGATTTTTTCCTTAACAAACAAAAGGAAGTAGCAGACACAAGAAAAAATAAAAAGTAATATTGTACACAGCAAAGCTAGAAGACCCGCCTAGTTTTTTAAATCAGTTGTGGGGGAAACTTTGGGTTTGCAGTGCATTTGAACATATTGAACATTTTAATGAAGACACCATTTCCCAGAGGTGCCCATTACCAGAGCTAGGCAAAAGAAAAGACGTGTCCAACAACAATGTATCCCCACTGTTTTTAAAAAGCCTCTGGATGTGAAAGCATAGAGGGTGGAAGACTACTAAACTTTTCAGGTTACACGCTAAATCTGTAGTAGTAGAGGACCCTGGCTTCAAATGTGTATTAAAAGTGTCCCATCCAGTGTGCACATAAACTAGTCTGGAGTAGTGTGTTCAAAAGTAGTCATAGACAAAGCATACACATACATACAAAGCACACAGAGGGGAGAGACAACAGCAGGAAGAATATGAAGAAAATGCCCTGACAACTTTAGTGACAAGGTTGGCTGTGGGAAAAAGTGAGGACGCTACTACCTAAGGAACGTAAGCAGCAGCTAGGCTCATAGGGTATTAGTAAATCTGTGATGTAGGAAGGGGCAAGTCTGTGTTTGAGAGAAGGACCATAATGTGGCAAAGTTCATCATTGCTCTGTGTGAGTTCTGTTTTGTATCACCTGTTGTCTTGATGTGCGTTCCTAACAGAGTGTTAGCCCTGCCTGCAGGTAATGTTACGGATTATCATTCTCCTGTATTTCACTTTGGTCGGGTAAATAAAGTTGCGCACCGAAGCCTGAAAACAAATCCTGATATGATGGGCAGTGCACGCTGATGTTCGCTACCACAATAAAAGCCTACTATACACCGAGCAGACTTCATGTAGCAGATCAAAGTTCTGACTTTATATTTAAAATGCCACACAAACACAAAACTACAATTGTGTTACAGGATTCAGATAAATGCCTGACATTAAAAACCGCAGTTTGCACGCGAGGGTAGGGCTATGTCATCAACCCATTTTGCACGACTTTTATTTGTCCGATTGACACCGACTAAAATTATTACAATAGTGAAATTGACGGAAATCTGTCGTAGCGACGGAGAACTTTAATCCTTGTTATAATTTTTCAGATTCACCCAAAGGGACCACAGTGCAAGAAGACACAAATGGGACACTGACTTGCAGTGCTAATGCAAACCCAGCTGTAAAGAACTACACCTGGTACAGAGCTGATGGAGGCCAGGAGACTTTCATGGGGACTGGACACGTTTTAACTGTCAAAGCTTCAGATGTCAGCGGTCCTTTTTTCTGCAAGGCTGAAAATGAACTGGGGAGTGGACGATCCAACAACAAACACATAGATATTCAGTGTATGTTTACAAGTTAAACTGTGTGTTTTTAAACCTTTAAAGGTCTATAATTCATCCAGAGCAGTGATTTACTGATTATAAAATGTTGTTAATGTTTCAGTTTTCAAGATTGATTTCCATCTTTGGCACTTTCTGTATTAGTATATAAAACATTACTAATTTGTCTTTTTCATCCAAATGTCCATGTGTGCCAATTTGGGCCAATCAATCATTCAGTTTCCCTTTCATAATCAACTCCTTCATGTGCCAGTGGGTTTAGTGTGTTTAAATTGTGCTTTTGAACATAACCACCATGAAACAATCAGAAATGAATATTGAATTTCTTTTGGCTCAGTGTTGTTCCTGCTGAAACCACTCGTCTTCTTTTAGTCTTTTGGTTGCTCAATCTACACTCGTCTCTCTCGCTCGCTTTGCGGTCTTGATTTGGAAATATGATACAGCTTTGGTACTTCCTTCACTGTCAAACTGACAATGAAGTAGACTTTAGTGGTAAAAACCATCAAGTTGAAAAAGTGTCCCCCCCTCCCAAACAGGGTTATGATATTATCATGTTATTTCTTATGACAGGTCTTGAGGATAACTGTGGACCCTACGGTGGAGTTCTCTTCTGGGCTGTTACTGGAGTGTCTCTCACTGTGAACATCGTCCTCACACTCTGCATGGTGTTTCTTTGGTATGTTATTACACCGGAGGACTTTTTAGAATAAACTGTGCTGATGAAGATATGACAAATGGAGCAGACTTGTGTATAAAACAATTTTTAATCCTCATTTCTTCTTTTATTAAAGGAAACAAAGAGAGAGCATGAAGCCAAAAGAAGAGGACAGCACTTACATGAATCTGGATCACACTAACAGATCTCCAGACTATGATGTCATTGCCAAACGTCATACCTGATTATTTGAAGACTCTCTCTCTGTCTCCCTCTCTGCTCTTCCTGCATTGCTTTAAATATCGACTTTGAGATATGAATGTGATATTTCAATATTCTGCAGGGTGTTTGGCACAATACATGATTCATTCTCAGTAATTTCACATAATATTTTCTCCATGAAGCCTCTGATGTTCAAATCTGGAGAGATATTGATCGTGAATTATGGATAAGTTTGAGGTGATGGTTTTCACTTTTGTTTGTATTGAAGCTCTGCTAATCAAGATTTTTATTTTTTATTGAAAAAGTAAATGGTTTATCAAAAGAGATGCACATTGAATCAATCCAAGATATGGAAACATTGGTACAGTTGTATCCTCTGGGGCGCTGTTTTTATCTATTTAGTGATTTTATACCATGCATTGCATTTAAGTTGCAGGTTTTTATACTGTGCTTTGCATTTCATGTATCTTGTATTGTATTTTATGTCTTTTGGATTTTATTATTTGGACCCTGAGTCTGTAATAAAGTTTTGATTCATTCATTGCATGCTCTTGTTTTCCAATCAGATTAAAGAAAGCCTGTGAGGCCAGTTCCAGAGGACAGGGTTTAAATGGCCCTGAATCAAAGACGAGGTTAAGGAGGACAGTTTAAAGGTCCAAAATGTAAGACATCTTCTGAATTAAATCTTGAAATGGTCTTTCTATATCATCAGACATTAAGGAAACATGATCTGTTTAAGTGCTGGTTTATCTGTAAATGTAGCAGTCGGTATGTCCTCCTTCTAGTTTTCCATTGTGGCGCAGAATCATTGTATTTTGAGCAGAGAAGGTAGGCGGTTGCTTCTGAAAAAAGGAGAGAGGTTAGAGAGCAGAAAAGTCTCTAGACCGATGCAGAGCTGGTTAAAAACTGAAGCTTCAGTGTCCACGACATAGCAACCTGTTTGAACATTGGCTCAAGGAGGGAGGGGGCGGGGAAAGAAAGCTCTGTCCAATGTTTTGAAATTGAAGAAAAGTGTTGACGAGCTGATATCCTAAATCACACAAGAACGTTAAAACATTATTACAGTGGTAACAGATACATGTTTATCTCTGAATTTATAGTTTCCGCTCTTCTGGCGGTTGAGAAAGGCGTCCTAATACTGCTGGGGAAGTTCGTGGTCTCAGTTTCCATCAACGTGTTTTAACCAGCTTGATTTTATCATTGAAAGATAGTCCTTGTTCAGTCACGTTTACAAATCAACAAGCTCAGGTTTTTACTTCTACTCAATTTAATCTGAGAAAACCCAGACAGGAGGACATTGTTGATGAATGCTATTAGAGGTGTTCCTGTTCCTCGAGGAAACAAAATAACGGCCTTCTCCTAATCCTGCCATGAATTATTTAGTTGAGTTTATCAGTATCACCGTGGGACTGTGTCTCAATATCTTACAACTTACATTCAGCATTACCCCAACAAACAGGACAACATCCAGTATTCGGGTTGCATCATATAAAATGACAGCACTAACAGGACGTTCATATTTTTTCATACATTACGGACAGCCTCTGGACACAGAAATGATAAGATAAAGTGAATGCAGTGACATCAGTGTGTAACAGCCAGTGTTGGGTAGTGATATTAATATTAGGTAGGAAAAAAAAGCTGAGACTGATATTTCAATCAGGAGAGACTTAATTGAGAATGAACAATTATTTATTTAACAATAAATGTGCGACAATTTAGATTTGAATGTGCAAAGTCTTTGGAGGATTAGACTCCATCGTGACGACTTCATGTACTCGGAAGGGTAATGTGCCCGACAGCAGGATAGGATACCCCCCTATGGAGTCTAGACACTGGTGGTGGTGAAGAGGAATGGAGGCTATAATGAGCCTGAATCTGGACTCTGCTGAGCTGGAATGGAGGTGACTGGGGCGGTGGTGGGTTGCAGCAGTTGCCTTGAAATGACAGAATGACTGTGGAAGAGAAAGAACTATTTTAGCATTTTGTCGCAGCAGTATGATTGGTTGAGAGAGGTTGTGCCCGACTCTGGTTGGTTAATCACTTAAAGAATAAACACCCATTAACAGCTGATCACCAGAGCAGGTAGACAGAGGAAGTAGTTTAAGTTGAAGTGAAAGAAAGAATGAATTTGTGAAAGAATATAAGCAGTCTTCCTTCCCTTACGCTGAGCTCCATATCGGCCAATGTCTCTCTTATATCTAACAAAAATAATAATAATAATACATTTTATTCATAAGCGCTTTTCAAAAACTCTTACACACTAAACATTTGATAAAAAAGACAAAAGCAACAGCACAGTAAGGAAAGACTAACAGACATTGCAGCATTCCACACAAATCATAAAGACAACAACATAAAGGTACAGCTACAGATAAACAGAACACATATCACAATCATACATCAAAAGATTGTTTGAAGAGGTGAGTTTTGATCAGTGATTTGCAATTAACCCAGATGCAATTTGTCCTGCAGAAACATGATGTTGTAACAGAGTGTCCAGAGGTGGCACCTGTCTGTTCTGATGAAATAAATAAGTTTTTGTACTAGTTCAAGCAAGAAAGCTAGGGCTTGAGTGGCTTGTCAAGAGGTCGACTTTGTGCCAGTTTGATCTTATCATTGAGACAGAAAGTTTGGTTCCTATTTGGGCACTACACCATTTTGATATGTATGTTGGTGCCACTGTTGTGCCTCTGATTTTGTATGATAGTTACTAGCCTTGTCAATAGAGCATTGGCCACTGGTGTTAAAAGATGCTTAATTCAGACTGGTCTCTATAAGGAACATTTAGTTAGCCTGCTAATCACAGTTTGTTTTCCTACTCTTAAAGTGGTCCGAGGACCTGATCCAGGCGGCTGAGAGGGAAACTGAAACTAACATTGGGAAAGTATAAGTGATGTTGGGTTTGGTCAAATATGTATGTTATTGCTTATGTTTGGTGAACTAAATTTGGTAAATATAGTCATTTGTTTATGGGTACTGGGTGGGACCCAGTATTTTAGGGGGAGGGTGTGATGACCCCTGACTGTCAGTGCTCTTCCTGCTGCTTTGTATCGCTCCCCACTTAAGTTCAGGTAGAAAGGGGCGGAGCCAGTTAAATTTATATACACCTGGGCAGGCTGGGCCTTAGTATTTAAACTGGCTTCTCAGTCTGTCACTCTCTTGTCAACACTTAACACATTCACCATTACAACCACCACTGATTTACAGATTGCACATTCTTTGAACAGGATGATTTGCCTTAGTTTGCAAAAAATTATTATTTGATAAATTAAAAAATGTGTGGTCTCCCTGTTTGTCCAGCTCACTGAGCCTGGGTTGTGAAAACAGTGTGACAACTATTCAAAGAAAAAGTGCTGAACATTCAATGTGAACATGAATATTCACTTTTCTGTCTTCCTCATTTTCAAGTCAAATTTTGAATGCTGTTTAAGAAGGCGACCAAATGATGAGGAACTTCACTTCTCTAAACATCCTTCACCTCTCTGCTCAAAAAGACCTGAGACAAATGTAAGTTTATATCACTTTTAAATCTATTTTAATATCATATTCAAATATCATAAAGGCTTTTTTTTTAAGAAGTGCATTTTTTCTAAAGTTGATCAAACAAACTTTGTGACAGGGGCAAGAATAAAAACATTCACTTTGATCAAGTTTTGAACATCTTAAAGCTCTCATGCAGTTTTTCTTCTGGGCGTTATTACTGATCAAATAGTTTCCTTAAAGAGGTTGTAAACAAGATGAACTCAAGAAAAAACAAAGAATATTTGTTTCTTTTCTTTGAGGCAGGAAGTAAAACTTCCTGTTTTTTATTTTATTATCATTTCATCATCTACGTTTTAATAATGAGCTACTTTACATGAATTGAATGAAATGCAAAAAGTTTTAAATTTAAACCTTAAAATGAGAAGCTGCACACCTTGAAGTCTTTTAGTTTTATTGGGATCAGATTAGTTAACTAAACTCTGGATCCAACCTTTTCCTCAAAAGGAAACTACTCTTAAAATCTAAGTTTATTTGGAGGGAAATACACTAAAAATAAATCCCCAGACTTTCTCCCCAGACTTTCTGCCTCTTCTGAAACACAAAGATGGATGCAGCTCTGACTCTCCTCCTCATTGGTTCTCTGCTGCAATGTGAGATGCTCACTTATATTTGTCACAGTGGAAAAAATAAAATTTTATTCATTATAACATTTAAAAAATCCGGAGATTTCCATACAATGTACAACAGAGTAAAAAACTATGTGAAACAAATGAGGGGGAAAAAATGTGCATCATGAGCTAAAATGTGTTCTGCTTTCTTTTAACGATATCATAATGTAGAGATTTGGTGTTAAATTTACAACTTTAATGTATAAAAAAAAGCTTCCCTCTTCATTTGCTGCCCAGCAGAAAAAAGGTCCTCTCTCCCTAGAAGCTTTGATGTTTAGAATAAGTAGTTTATTTGTGATGAGGGATAGAGAAGAGCGTTATGCCTTTATTCTGAACAAGCCCTGCTAAACATCAACAGAAACAGCTAGTAGCACTGTAAATATGCAAATATGTGTGTTTTGTTTTTTTAATTGCTGGAGGGGTTGCACAATTCATTTTGAACAAGTTGCATTGTTAAAAATGGCTGCAGTTGTTCAGTCGTCCGTACATGTTTGTGTTCAGTAAAGTTTGATCAGACTGAAACACCATCAGTTCAGATTGTGAGGTGCTTGCAGCCTTTTACTTTTATCACAGTGTTGGTCAGTCTGTGGGCTCGACTCCCATTGTGTAGAAATGAACAGACAGAAGTGAGACTGTGAGACAGTGAAGAAAAGATTGAGAATTTTTCCTTATTTGACAAAACAGTTCTTGATTTAGTTTAATTTTGTGTACATAATATGCAGTTAAAAAAATGATATTCAAAATATCACAATTCTCAGCCTGTCGCAAAATGTTTAAAATCGCTATAATATTGTGTCGTGACTCAAGCATCGTTATAATATCATATCGAAGGGCCTCTGGTGATTCCCACCTCTCATTACAATGTAGACCTACAGTACAGTGTTGCTTCCTCAGCGGATAAACAGTTGGTGGGAATATGAAAATATGAACTTTACTATGTTTGTCACCGTCTTAATTTGTTTTTGAAATGGGAGATTAAAGTCCAGTGTTACATTCATTTATAATCAGATACAACTGTGACCTTTAACCCTGTGATGAAAACACTGAGTGTGAAATGATCTGTTGACCTCTTTGTGAAAAACATGCAGCTTGTTTTCTTTATGTTTAAGTATTGACAGGAGTTATTAAACCACTGTGTGACATTAGTCATCACTGCTGTTAGTTTACGTGCAGCTTGCTGGTTTGTTGTTGCATGTTCAGAAATGATAGTATCATCAGCGTACATTAGGATGTCTGACCTAATAGCATTCATTTATTAGATCATTTATGTAGAGGCTAAACAACAAACCCTGTTCATACAATGAATACCTCTACAATCAAACATCTGAGTGGAGAGAAAAAAAGGTAATCACACATGGCAGTATGCACACCCCAGGTGACGGCCATGCTCGTAACTGTTTGTAAGATACATAAACATGTATAAGCAGTCATTTCTCTCTACTATCAAAGGTTTGATTTATTTTCATTTGAAGTAATCAACGATAAGGTCAGAGAACTACTACATGACTGAACTGTTAATAAATGTAATTTTAACCTACCTTTGACTGAAATTTCAATTTGTTGAGGAAAATAATATTTGACACCATCACAATCCAATCTAAAATAATACACTTTGCTGTTTTGAGGTTGCATGTCATTCAGGGTTGTGGTGCAGTCTTTTTTTCTTAGGTCACCGATCTCAAACTGTCCACACAGGGCGCCTGAAACACAAGAAACAAATCCTTATTAGAATTATACATTTACAATACAATCCTTATTCATATTGAGTTTATAATGTCTATATTTGTATAGTATCACTGTTTCTTTATTTCTTTAAGTCTAATGATAATAAATAGTAAATAAAAAAGTCTTCACGTAAAACTCAGAGGATTCATCATTTTCACACAGCTTTTTTTATACATTAAAGTTGTAAATTTAACACCAAATCTCTACATTATGATATGGTTACAAGAAAGCAGAACACGTTTTAGCTCATTGCACACATTTTTTGCCTCATTTGTTTCACATACTTTTGTGTAAATTGTATGGTTATCTCTGTTTTTTATTGATTTTTCTTCCACTGTTACAAATATAGAGGCAGAAAGTCTGGAGAGAATACATGTAGATTTACACTTTAGTGTATTTCGCTCCAAATAAATTTTGATTTTAGGAGTAATTTCCTTTTGAGGAAAAGGTTGGATCCAGAGTTTAGTTACTTAAACTCATCCCAACAAAACTAAAAGACTTCAAGGTGTGTAGCTTCTCATTTTAAGGCTGAAATTGAAATCTTAATGATGAAATGATAATAAAACAAAAAACAGGAAGTTTGACTGCCTGCCTCAAGGAAAAGAGACAAAACAGAAAAATATAAAAATATTTTGTCTGAGTTCATTTTGTTTACAACCTCTTTAAGAAAACTATTTGATAATTTACAATATTGCCCAGAAGCAAAACTGCATGAGAGCTTTAAAATGTTCAAAACTTGATCATAGTGAATGTTTTGTTTCCCCTGTAACAAAGTTTGTTTGATCAACTTCAGAAAAAAATGCACTTACCGTATTAACAAATAGCCTGTATGATATTTAAATATGATAGTTTATTTAAAAATGATTTTAAAGTGATATACTGTAAATCTAAGTTTTTGTCAGGTCTTTTTGAGCAGAGAGATGAAGGATGTTTAGAGAAGTGAAGTTCCTC
Source organism: Labrus bergylta (assembly GCF_963930695.1). Lineage (NCBI taxonomy): Eukaryota > Metazoa > Chordata > Actinopteri > Labriformes > Labridae > Labrus > Labrus bergylta. Next base: position 18,799,681 of record NC_089202.1, read on the forward strand.
ATCATTTGGCCGCCTTTCCAAACAGCGTGCAAAAGTTGACTTGTAAATGAGGAAGTCAAAAAAGTGAACATTCCTGTTAACATTGAATTATCAGTACTTTTTATGTAAATTGTTGTCATGGTGTCACTCCTCACCGTTCATTCCAACATCTCTCTCTGTGCAAATGATTTCTATCTTTAGACCTTAAAAAAACATCGTCGTCATGGGGATGTCAGCATTTGATTAAAATGCAAAAACCAATGAAAAGCCTGTACTGTCAAAAGAATGTTTATAATTCATTTTAATGCAATAACATCTTGATGTTTTCTAATATTTACAACCCATCAGTTTGACTACAATGTTAGTATCTGAGATCCACATACAGGAGGTGACAACTTATAAAAAACATTTGTCTAAGCTTCTGCCTAATCATGAAGCAATGAAATAAGCAGGCTACTCTATAAATTACTTTTTTAATCACAACAACACAATTGTGAAAAAAAAATACTTTCATTCTCACTCAAGGTCGGCTAACTCTTCCAGGTCAAACTAAATAAAAGTGTATAAAAATATGTAAGATGTATTCAAAGCTAAAAAGATGTTGTGTTCTTTGTGTTCAGACCGGGCTTTGAACCTGGAATCTGCTGATACTAAAAATAGATGCAAAACAGAGTACAGAATGAAAGTTTCAAGGTTTCTACAAAGACTTTCTCAGGCAGAGCTCAAGGCAACAAAGTCAAACGATTTTGTGATGGACTGTCGAGAAATTGAAGATTCTAGGCTCTCATGTCACATCTGTCCTCATGTCTTTACACACTGAGGCCATATAACACCAGCAGGTCCCTGAAGTCCTCTGACCAGGGTCTGCTGGTTGTTCCTCTGTGGACACTTTTAAAAAGCAGTTAAAGACCCACCTGTTCAGACGGGTTTGATCCGTCTATATTTGATTTTATGTAATTGTCTGTTAATAATGTCTCTGCTCAATCCTTTATTGTGAAGCACTTTGTGACGTCTGTTCTTGAAAGCTGCTATATAAATAAACTTTACTTACTTAGTCATCTGAGATCTCACACTTGTCTCACTTTTTTTTAAACTCAGATCTTTGAATGAGACACCACAAGATGATTTAAAGAACTTGGACTGTGTCTCATACTTGTCTCATCGTTTTCTTAGCTGAGATCTAAAAATGACACATCTGAACAGCCTGGCTCAGACTGCAGGATAATCGGGCTGATTTGAAGTCCGATTCTGCCTTACCGTCAACCACGTGGGCGTTTCTGATTCGAGGCTGATCAGAAGTGATTATCTGGTGGACTATTTTGTTGTGTGAGTGATGTAAAGATCCAATCTTAACCTCCCCAATCTGCTCTGAGAGCATCGGGCCGCCCCGCAACATTACAGATTTCAGATTAGATCAGCTGAGCTGCTCTGCTTCTTGTGCTGCAGACTGCTGAGAGTTTTTTTAAACTGTCAAAATAACACTCCCCCTGCTGGACAAACTATGTATTGGCACTGTCTCTTAATTTCCTCAAAAAGTGTTTTCTGTAATAAATCATCTGCGAAAAAATCGTATTGAGACGTATAGAGAAAAAAATATGTATAGCTTTAGTCACGTGACCGGCGTGCGGGCCAGAAGGGAAAAGCTAAAGAAAGTATCGACCACCATTGAACAAACTTCATTTAATTTTCCATCTCTTCAAAACGACGCATGTTCTTGTGGTAGACAACACAACACTGAGGTCTTGAATGCAGCCTCTCACCTGTCCCACTCACTAGTCAGTTAAGCTTATTTAAAGGCACCTGGATGTCAGGTACAGGCCTCCTGCTCCTGCCTGGCATGTGCCTTTGCTGTTGCTGCTGGTATGTACAACCTTGTTTTGATGTACAGCTTGCTGGTTTGAATGTTTAAATGACCTCCTTGTTTGGTTGTTGCTGCAGCTTGACTAGTTTGCCCATGGCTCCTCACCCCCCAGATCAGTCCTGACTGAAACCCTGTAGTGGTGAGTAGGTGGCTCAGTTTTAACTTTAGAAGTTGAAGCATTGATTGTTTTTTTTTATTAATAGCTGTTTTCATTTTAGGTTGCTAAAAGCCTGCTTTTCTTTCAGCCACTTAGTTGGGAGGCTAGGCACCCAGGGTGAGGGCCCTCCACTTGTTTGCATGTGAGTTTAAGAGCACTGGGACACAAATGGACTACACCAAAAGTTGTTGAGGATTGCTGTGTGATTTGCTGTTCCTTCCCCAAAGCTTTGGTCCACCTTGTTTTTTACATTGATTCATTCAAATAAATTCCTTAAATTCTTTTGAAACCACGTCTCTGCCTCATCAGTTTTCGAGTCTGTGTGTCTTACCTATTTACAAGAGTAATAAGTTGTGTATTTCCTGGGGTGTGCTGTCTGTTCTTATTTTACATCATTAGTTATTACCACCACCAACTCTTGCAACATTTCCATCACCGGACAACCACAGAAAAAACAAAAGATATTAAAATAAAATGTAAGTTTTAGGCACGTGTGACTGTTTAGCGTTCATCAGAATGACAGCCTGGGGGAACAAACTGTTGTTGTTTAGGTGTACAGTGATCCGTATCAGAGGGGAAGAGTTTGTAGTACTTCTACCTGCCCGTTTCCTGATAGGGGGCAGGTTGACACCAATGATATTTTTTCTGCAGTCCTGATTATCCGTTGCAATCTGTGTCTGTCCAGTTTGGTTGCAGTCCATTTTGCTCAATTTAACATAATATAGACTGAGGGTTTGGCTTAAAGGGATAAAACATAATTAGTTCTGAGTGTCAGACAAATATCATGATGCATGAAACCAAACTCCTGGGTTTTATCTTATATAGTAGACTATCCTGAAAGAATCAAATAGCTGGATATCATTCAGTTTCACCTGGAAAGAAATGAGTTGACTGACTTTGAGTGAGAATGAAAGTACTTTTTGTCATAACTGATAATTGATTGATAATTGTGTTGTGATTAAAAAGTAATTTATAGAGTAGCCTGCTTATTTCATTGCTTCATGATTAGGCAGAAGCTTTGACAACAATGTTTTTTATAAGTTCTCACCTCCTGTATGTGGATCTCAAAAAGTAACATTCTAGTCAAACTGATGGGTTGTAAATATTGAAACACATCAAGATGTTATTGCATTAAAATGAATTATAAACATTCTTTTGACAGTACAGGCTTTTCATTGGTTTTTGCATTTTAATCAAATGCTGACATCCCCATGATGTCAATGTTTTATTCAAGGTCTAAAGATAGAAATAATTTGCAGAGCGATGTTTGTTATCAATAGTAAATAAAATGTAAAGAAGGATGTGACCCTGTATGAAAACTATTCCCATGAAATGTACTGAACATTTCATGGGAACATGAATGTTCACTTTTTATTGACTTCCTCATTTTCAAAACAAATTTTGAATGCTCTTTATGAAGGTGGCCAAATGATGAGGAACTTCACTTCTCTAAACATCCTTCACCTCTCTGCTCAAAAAGACCTCACAAAAACGTAAGTTTAAAAAACTTTTATATAACTTTTAAATAACTTTATACTTTTTCAGGAGATATAACAAATCAACATGTTTAATATCATAAAGGTTACTTTTTAAGAAGTGATTTTTTTCTGAAGTTGATCAAACAAACTTTGTTACAGGGGAAAGAAAAAAAAACATTCACTGTGATCAAGTTTTGAACATTTTAAAGCTCTCATGCAGTTTTTCTTCTGGGCGTTATTACTGATCAAATAGTTTCCTTAAAGAAGTTGTAAACAAAATGAACTCAGACAAAATATATATATATTTTTTTGTTTTGTCTCTTTTCTTTGAGGCAGGCAGTCAAACTTCTTGTTTTTTTATTTTATTATCATTTCATCTTCTACGTTTTAATAATGAGCTACTTTACATGAATTGAATGAAATGCAGAAATATTTCAATTAAAACCTTAAAATTAGAAGCTGCACACCTTGAAGTCTTTTAGTTTTGTTGGGATCAGTTTAGTTAACTAAACTCTGGATCCAACCTTTTCCACATTGATGAAGATTTAAATATTTCAACATATTTCTCCATCTGCAACTTCTGCAAAGATCACATTCAACAACAGCCTCAAAATGAAATCTAAGTTTATTTGGAGCGACATACAATAAACTGTAAATCTACATGTATTCTCTCCAGACTTTCTGCCTCTTCTGAAACACAAAGATGGCTGCAGCTCTGACTCTCCTCCTCATTGGCTGTCTGCTGCAAGGTGAGATGCTGACTTATATTTATCACAACGACTTTTTGTTTTGTCCATACAATTTATATCACAGAAAAACAGTAAAAGAAATATGTCATAAGTGTAATGAGCTGAAATGTTTTTTTTAACAATATCATAATGTATCATCATAATGTAAATTTACAACTTTAATGTATAAAAAAAACTCTGTGAAAATGCTGAATCCTCTGAGTTTTACATGAAGATTAATTTATCTGTGCTGAGGTTTTTAGAAACAGAGCCAACAATAAAATGTATCATGACTTTACTGTTTATTGTTTGTTTATTTAACAGAGACACATGCAATGAACATTGTATCATATACAAAGTAGATACCATGCAGCCAGGTTTCTCATTTGAAACCTCTATCCCTGTCAATGATTTTATGAATATAAACATTAAAATAACTCTATAGGAATAAGGATTGTATTGTAAATGTATAATTGTAATAAGGATTTGTTTCTTGTGTTTCAGGTGCCCTGTGTGGACAGTTTGAGAGCATTATACCAAAGACTATAGAGGTTCTGAAGGGATCCTGTGTGACAATCCCCTGCTCCTTTGACGTACAGGATCAATATAATGTAAACTTAGATAACACTTGTAAAGCATTATGGAGAAAAGGAAAAAGGAACACTGGCCCTTTTGTGTTTGATAGCAGTAATCCACAACAGAAAGGACAATTGATCGGTGACCTAACAAAAAAAGACTGCACCACAACCCTGAATGACATGCAACCTCAAAACAACAACGTGTATCATTTTAGATTGGAATGTGACAATGATCTGAAATGTAATTTTGGTCAACAAATGAAAATTTCAGTCAAAGGTAGGTTTCAAATTAAACTTATTAACAGTTCACTCATGTAGTAGTTCTCTGACCTTATCGTTGATTACTTTAAAATAAAGATAAATCAAACCTTTGATAGTAGAGAGAAATGACTGCTTATACATGTTTATGTATCTTCTGAACAGATGATCCACCCAGACCGACTCTGACTCCGCCCACACTGAAGGTGAAAGAGGGAACCTCAGTGAGTTTGAACTGCTCTGCTCCAGCTCCCTGTCTGTCTCTTCCTCCAAATCTGACATGGAGCCCCGGCCTGGGTGAAGGTCAGGAGACCCTGCAGGAGAATCAGGACAAAACTAAAGTCAAGATCTCTGTGCTGAACTTCAAAGCATCACACCTCCATCACAGACAGGAAATCTCCTGTACTGCTGTCTACAGAAAACAAGATGGCAGCACTGAGTCATCTGTGAACACCAGTTTAACAGCTGACATTACATGTGAGTATGTGTGTCTTGTGATTAAATTGATTACATAAAATACATGCTTCTTCTTCTTTGTTTGTTGTTTTGTAATCATTTAGCAAACAGTTACGAGCATGGCCGTCACCTGGGGTGTGCATACTGCCATGTGTGATTACCTTTTTTTCTCTCCACTCAGATGTTTGATTGTAGATGTATTCATTGTATGAACAGGGTTTGTTGTTAAGCCTCTACATAAATGATCTAATAAATGAATGCTATTAGGTCAGACATCCTAATGTACGCTGATGATACTATCATTTTTGAACATGCAACAACAAACCAGCAAGCTGCACGTAAACTAACAGCAGTGATGACTAATGTCACACAGTGGTTTAATAACTCCTGTCAATACTTAAACATAAAGAAAACAATCTGCATGTTTTTCACAAAGAGGTCAACAGATCATTTCACACTCAGTGTTTTCATCACAGGGTTAAAGGTCACAGTTGTATCTGATTATAAATGAATGTAACACTGGACTTTAATCTCCCATTTCAAAAACAAATTAAGAATGCAGTGAGGTTCACAAATGACAAACAGTTTGTAAATGCAGACTGAACAGCTTATATAATTGTGGATTTCTATTAGTCTACGTATAAAAAACTATAAATATTTGTGTGTGAATCAGAAATACATTTGTGAATCTTATTTTTTTATTTGTGGATTTGTTTTACATTTATATAGAATGAATTATATTTGTGTGTGCATTGAAATACATTTATGAATCATTCTGTGTGCATTTGTGAATACTGAGACTGATCTAACTCCATAACAGCTGTCCTCCACAGCTCATTGGTGGGGTTTATTTACACGAGCTTCATGTTGTTGTGTTGTCGTCAGATGTTGTAAGTGCTTAAGGAGTTGAAGTCCTGTTTTTTGCAGTATAAAGAGTCCTGGTACTGGGACACAATTTACATTTGACAATGATGTTCTTGTTATCTTTCCTGTCGACAAAACTTAAGTAATGGGAATTTTTCCAGCCACTGAATGTAAACTTCCATCTTTCAAGCTAGCCAGGGTTGCCAGGTATGTGTGACAACAAATGACAAAACAAGCCCAATGGCCAAAAAAACACTACACTACTCGTTACTTGTAAAAGTAATATCATTACTGTAACGCGTTACTAGTGATACGTTACAGCCCAACACTGGTCCTACTAGCTGTTTCTATTGATGTTTAGCAGGGCTTGTTCAGGATAAAGGCATAACATTCTCTATCCCTCATCACAAATAAACTACATATTCAAAAAATACAACTTTATTTTTTCTCTTTTCAGATTCACCCAAAGGGACCACAGTGTCAGTCAGTCCCTCTGGTCCAGTGCAAGAAGACACAAATGTGACACTGACTTGCAGTGCTAATGCAAACCCAGCTGTAAAGAACTACACCTGGTACAGAGCTGATGGAGGCCAGGAGACTTTCATGGGGACTGGACGTGTTTTAAACATCAAAGCTTCTAGGGAGAGAGGACCTTTTTTCTGCAAGGCTGAAAATGAAGAGGGAAGTGGAAGATCGAACAACACACAGATGGATGTTCAGTGTAGGTATCGTTTGAAACATTTGCATAAATGCAGGTAGGTCAGGCTTCTTTTGTGCAGCGTTTTACAAATGAGGAATGTAAATAATCTTTGTTAATAAGCTTCTTGAAAGGCTTCTTTTCTGCAAGGCTGAAAATAAACTGGGAAGTTTTCAATCAAACACATGACAAATAGATGTACATTGTAGGTGTCATTCATCAGTTACATTTTTCAAAATGTATGAAAGTCTCTTTGTTTATCTTTAATTTGCTTTGATTGGAAACTTCAAATCCATAAAATCTTTCTTTTGTAGAGGATTACCTTTGTTGTAAATAAAGGGAGAAAAGCGTTATAGATAATGGATGGATGGATAATGTACATAGATAAAGTATTTAGTGCCTTTCTTTTAGGGTGGTGGGAGATCACTTTGGGTAATCCACCCTGAACGACCTGAATGGTAGGGGAAACACTGTGTTATATATGAGGTTCTATAATTAAATTAGAGACGAGCAAATGTTAACTTTACCCCCAAAAAGGTCTGCTTAGTAAGAATGTGCACATCAAGTAAAATTACAATCATTCAAATGAAATTGCTTGCGTGAGTAATATTGTATCCTGCGAGGACAAAACCATGCTTTGAGGGCAAAAAGAAAAATCCCAGAGAGCACTGTAGTTACGCGCTCAGGGTGAGATTTTGCTCGTGCTCAAAGCATGGTTTTCTCCTTGCAGGATACAATATTGCTGTGCAAGTGCTCACAAAAATAATATGCGTGCGTGGCTGTTTTATTGGCTGGGATAAAGCGCCTTAGGTCGGTGATGGAGATGTGACATAGAAGAGCGTAGTGCTGTTCCATAAGTGGAATTGTTTTCAACTGAGAGCTGAGTGAATGCGGCCTCAAGAAACGTATGAAGCTGAGAGCTGAAAACACTGAACTACATTGGTTTTGTATTGAAAATAGGCGCTGCCAGCGTTAAAAGCGCCCTCTGTGGACACAGGCCCAGAATGAAAACCAATTGACATGGAGGAACTAGAATTTTTCTTTGCCTCATTCACTTCATTCACACGCACAGCTGGTCAACTTTTATTTTTATTTTTTTTATAGCCATAAGCCTTCTCTTTTACTTTTGCAAATTTGATACAGCATGGCTTTACTTGACTCTCTACTTGTCTCTCTTCCCTACATCCATTACAGATGCTCCACAGATCATGTCCTCATCTGATTGCACCAAAACTGCTAACCAGGTCAACTGTTCCTGTGAGTCTACGGGAAATCCTCCTCCCACTTTACAATGGAGTTTGGATGAATCACTGGTCAATCGTTCAGAAGAGTTTGCAATCAGTTATGAGCATCGAAATGGTACAGGCGTGAGCTTCATCACCATGAGTCAAGCCCAAAGGAAGGATCACTTCACTGTGCTTTGTCGCAGCTCAAACTCTCTGGGATCTGTTGCTCAGCGATTTATTTTCTACAGCCTTCCAACATCTGCAGAAAGTCAAGGTTTGTCTCTGAACTGAGTATAACTTATTGGTAAGCGGCACATTTCACAATTTGTTCTCATACTTACTAAGTATTAACAAGAAAGCGTTATGAATGGGTAAGTGGTGAAGATAAATTCCTCTTGAAAGCTTTAATATGTCCTGATTTAACAATTTACAAAAATGAATAATTAATAAGTGATGTCCGAATTTATTCAAGTAATAATCTTGTCTGAATAAGAGCTTGAACCATAATCCCGTATTGTCCTTTGTATTTTTCAGTGATTTTGCCAGTCTTCATCGCCACCATTGTCGCCTTCCTGGTGCTAGTATGTGCTCTACTCTTTGTTATCAGGTAGGGTAACAGCAAATCAAGCCAAACCGTACAGAATACCACTATGCAAAATATTTAAAAACCTCCAACTTGGAATTTTATATTCTTCAATTGAATGAAGATACTGATTCTATGTTTTGTTCCTCTGGTCTTCAATTTAAAATCTTTGAAATGTTTAATATTTTTTGGTATTATGAGCAGACCAAGTCTTATCCAGGTAATTAATATTTTTCAAATGAGGCCCACAATTTCAGTCAAATGTTGTGGATTGAAAATGTTGCCAATATATTTTTTGTTATTTATAGTGTCCTCTGCTCTGCATCTGTTTGTGAGACATAAACATGAATATACAGCTTTATGAGACACCTAAAGGACTGGAGAAACGTCAGTATTTGCTGACGTGAATTTCAGATGTACAGCTGATCTCTTACTCTCTTTTTTGCTCAAAGCAACTTTGGGATTAAGTATGACTGAAGATATGTAGTTATTTAAAGCTTTGTGTACTTTTGGGTACTATCGATCATTAGAATAAAGGAGATTTGGAAGAGTATTGTTTTAAAACAGGTCGAAAGTATCAAATTATGAAAAAAAGTGTTGATAACCTTACTCTGAAGAGAGGATGCCCACAGGTGGTTCATTATATGGTGTTTTACTGTTCTTTACTGATTGGTGTGCTGTGATACAGTTTGCAGCTTCTCAATAAGCCCCATGTTTGTAGGCAGCTGTAGCGAAGTCCGAATGGAAAACCTGCGAGTTTTGCTCCAGTATGTTGCAACAAAAAAGTTATGGCATGAAGTAATCATGAATATTTCCTCTACTTGACAGAGTATGTCCTGTACTGTGACCTTTGCACATGCACACATAAGAATGTTGATGCTGAAATGCCACCAGCCAAAGCTATAGACAGGCACTAATGCTCTACTACCTAGATGTAAACCAGCATAGTAGACAAGTGGCATGTCATAGCACAAAGAGGTTTGACTGTATTTTGATCTAGAAAATGGAGTAAAAGTTGTATGTAGGCTGTCTCGTGTTAAAGTGGTGTATCTTGACCAGAGCAATGCGTAAAAAGCACAGACATGTGGAAGTAAACCTGCAAGGAGGACCAAAGGCTGGCAGTGCTAGTACTGCTAATGCTAGTACTGCTAATGCTAGTACTGCTAATGCTCGCCACACTCAGCACAACATGTTGACATCGACTGCAGACGCTGTGATCCTGTGATCTGTTACCAGTGTTAAAATAACTAAATATGGACTGTTCCCTGAGTTTTTTCTCAACTTTAGACTAGGGAAAAACAAAGATATTTTCAGTATATTCTTGTAGGTTTATACTCCGCTGGTTTTTTCAGGGCTCAGAGGACTCAACACAACCTGCTTAAGAGTCAGGGGTCAGGTAACGCCAGCACAGTTGCTATGAGCCAACATCTACCAAGTGGAGAAGGAGATGAGGTACTTTATCTTGGAATCCAACAGTTTTGTACTTAGTGTCACTTAAATAAGCAGAATAACCTTACAACCAACATTTCCTTTTGATTTGTAGGAACTCAACAAAACAAATGAGGGCATTTATGCTAACACCACTGAGCTGAAGAAACCAGGTGTCACCCAACCTGCAACTACCTCTGAGCCAACCAGCACCAACTTACCAAGCTCAGGCCAAAACAACACAGAAGACGCCAGGACAAGTTCAGAGAAGAAAAACGAGGAAAGCAAAGATGTGATTTACACTAGTGTGACTTGGAGGAGCAAAGGGAAGAAGGAGGGAGGAAGCTCTGGCGACACAAATCAGTCAGGTCGCTCCTATCTGGAGGAGAAGCGCTTAGAGGGAGGATTGAATTTTGTGAGCAATGCAGTAGAGATGGTAAATCTATATGACGAAGTGAAGCCTAGAAATGTGAGGAAGGACTCTGAATGTGAATATGCTCGGGTTAAATTTAGAGACTAGATTGAGATGCAGACATAGATTACAGTTCAGTCCGGACTGGGCGATAAAACGAAATGATAATTATTGCAATATAATTTTCGTCAATAAATATGAAAAATGTTCAATAAAAGTTTGACAGATTTAATTGTGATTACACCACCAACCACTGGGAAGTGGGGAGCGCTAATGTTCCTTGAGCGCTACGTGCACTGTGCTTATAATGGTGAAATATTTAATTATAGTTTCTCATGTTCTGAATAATTAAACCATAATTAACCACCTTGTTTTTTCAAGGAGCCAAAATCAGCCTTTAAATTTGAAAGAAATAATGAATGACAATTATCGATATCGACTGATATGACATTTTTTATCGTGATAACACTTTTAATCTTGTCACGCAGGCCTACTCGCTATCATAGTTTGGCTCAGTTTACAGCAACAGACTACAGCTGGCTGTAACGTTACCTAGTGAAGCTACTGATTGTTGTCACACACAGCCACCAGCTGATCTCTGCATGAGAGCAGACGGGGTGGAGGGAACGGAGAAAGGACGAAGCAGTGTTTGAAACAACGAAAAGATACACAATTAAACAACAACACTTTATGAGCTCTTTCTGTGTGAAACTCAGCCAAAAGTTATTTTAAAATATATCATAAAAGTCTGTAATGCCTTCCTATTTGTACAGCAGGTACAACTTAAATGCTGCCTACTTTTCACTGAGACTCTGCACAGGGATTCAGCGGTAGTTGATACACCATATTTATACATTTTCCATCCATCTACAGATCATGTGCATATTATATATATATTAAGTCATTCTTTAAATAAATCTCACAGCTAAAAAGGCAAGACACTCAACTTAACCTCAGAAGAACAGATAATAACCAAGACAAACAGTTCAAATGGGAAAATACATTTTAACAAAATAAGGTTGTGGGTTTGGAGGTCGCCTATTTAATACAGATCTTGAGACTTCATATAATTGTTCAGCCTAACAAGTTTCTCTTTAACAACGGAGGATTAGGGCCACGATTAGGGCCAAATTATAATAAAGAATAAAGTCGGAAATTTACGAGTTTCCACTGTTGCATCCAACAAAGTGCTCTGTGGATGGAAAGTATGACAGGAACTTGAGTTACGAGTTCGAGACCAGCCTGTGTGAAAATGATGAAAGGAGAACTGTTAAAGTCTGCTCCTCTGCAGACGCAACTTCCTCCAAGTCAGTGTGGTTCTTTCTTCAGAAAAGCCAACGTTTCTTTCAGTATCTTTTCAGGGTCCTGATATTTTATGACAATGTGATAATGATGATGTGCCAAAAGCATGTGTAGTTTCATATCTGCATAAGTAAAGCCCCAACACAACTATTTTATATTTGTGTTTGTTATCTGCACTTGTCTGCCTTGTTAAAGTGTCTCATGGGCAGAGCCAGTTTGTGTCCTGTTCACTGATCATTTTGCAGATGAATAAAGTCCTTGCAAGTTGAAGTGAAAACTTCTCTTGAACTAACTGTTTTTTACTGACTACACAAGGAAGTAGCCTATTTCCTTGAAACCTGTGAAACAAGTGAAACCTTTACTAAAATATAGAAAGATGCTCAACGTTTGTAATTTTAACAGGCTGCTGCTCTTCTGATATAGACTGAAATAACGTCATTATTCTCGTAAATTGAGATTTTTCATTTTCTTTAACGTGGCCATAATCCTCCGTCATAGTTTTTCAGTTTGAGTTTAGGGGGATTTTGCTGTTTCTATGTTTCTGCCATCTGACTGTTGACAGGGGTGCAAACTCATCAGGGATGAAAAAGGTGACATGGATCCAAACCTCCTAGGGGGGTCCGGGGGAAAGCCCCCCCGGGAAGATTAAAAATAAAAAAATCTGCTTTAAATTGTGAATTTACAGAAGATTTCAGCATTCAGACCTACTAAAGAAGCAGTGCAAACAATAAGAAAAACACAATTGCTTGTCGATATCTATGTTCTGTTTTACCTTTTTGATAAAGCTTCAGTGAAACATGAAAAACCTGTGCTCCCAACCTTGAGTCCCTTTTTATAAATGGGATGAATTTGCAGAACAGGGCTTACCATGTTCTACTAAGGGGTGATGTGAAGGGCAGTCAATATGCAAGTAGCTCTCAGAGCAGAGTCTGAGGGAACATAATGCAGTCATCAAGTATGACAATATTGTCAAATATCTTCTATCATAAAATATGTAACATATCAATATATGAACCTGATGTTTTGCTCCTGCTGATTCTCATTAAGTTTATATTCCCTCTGGCCTACCTTATTACATGTGTTGACACTGTCACATGTGCTGTCACTTTAATGTTGCCTGAGATAACAATGAACCAGAAAGCTGTATGAAGTTACCTTCAGCTAGCACACATTTCTCTCAACATCTTTACCTATGGCTACCAAACGGTTAATATGATCAGACAGTATGTTGAACAGAAAGACTGGCTTGCTAGACAGACTTCGAATTGGTCACTGTCCCGAATAATAAGAGTGTTTTTAGATGTTTTTATTCTGAAACATAACCTCACCAAAGAAACGAGTGTGAGTGACAGCTCTCATAATGTTACTTTGTATGACAAATGGCTGTACATTAAACTCTGCTTTCAAAAGCAGCTTTCACTGTTGTTCATTTCCTGTTGCATGACACATACTTTTCTTTCTCATCAGCTTTTCTTCACTGAACCACTAACATTTTTTGCCAGCTTTGCTAACACATTCACCCTCCCTTCCTCTTCCTCCTCTCCCCCACACAAAGGCTTCTCTGTGCTGCAGCAGGTGAGAAGCTGGAACATCACTGTACCTAAAACAGTGACTGCAGTGGAGGGGAGCTGTGCTGTGGTACCATGTCAGACAAAAGCTCATGTCCAGGTCACCTGGTATCAATACAATAAGATGTATTATCCTGTGGTGTATGACAGATATCCTCCTACAGTGGAACAACAGTTGGTTTGGATCCAGGACTAAAAACATTTTTACAAAAGGAATTTCTCAAATGTCAATCGACGATTTGAAGGGAGAAATGTACTTTCAGAACCAGAGCCGCCATAAAAGTGGGGGATCACTGTTGAGTTCTATCGATCACTACAATTGGCATGTTTGAAATTAGCTTCAGGAGCTGATGTATTTCCCAGATCATTTCATCTGTAAAAGCTCAAAAGCAACAAATACAGCAAGTGAAAAAGTGAACTCAAAAAGTGAAAAAAATTGCTGACTTTGAGTAAGAATGAATGAATGAGTACTTTTTGTCATACTATAAAATCCAGAATATAAGTGGCATGTTTTTGAAGGTCTCTGAGAGAGAAAAAAAGTTTTCCGGCCTGATCATTTCTATTGTGTTCAGTGAAGTCTACAACGTGCAGTTTGTGTTCAGCTGTGTCGCTCTTTTAGTTCAGTCTGTTTTCACTTTTTGGAGTTTGCACTCCTACTAGTTACAGTACGGTAGTTGAGCTCTCAGGCTGCAGTGAAAGTTGTGAGGCACAGACTCCTAGCTTGCAAGCTCTCTGCACGACTCCGCTGGTCACTTTTTGACTTTAATATAGAATTACTTCAATCAAAAGAGCACTCAACAAGGTTTATTTATGAAACAATATACTACTGTTTTCTGTGCATGCAGGATTATGACCTCGTGAGGGAGAAAAGCTGTGGTTTGTGTCACCTTCTCACCCAGCACAGCATGCAATCACATCTGGATACAGAAAGAATGGGGATGTATTTTTAATCGTCAGTAATGACACTGCGTGTGTCAGCATTTTATACTGGTATATTGGTTGCACCAGTGTATAGATGCAGCCAACTTTTTGGATCTAAAAAAAGGGTGTGCCTCTTATACATCAGGTTTTTATGGTAATTGATAAGAGATTGATAATTATGTTATTAGAAATGTATTCTATAGAGTAGTCTGCTTATTTCATTGCTTCATGATAAGGAAGTACAGGCTTTTCATGTGTTTTTGCATTTTAATCGAATGCTGACATCCCCATGATGACAATGTTTTATTCAGGTCTAAAGATACAAATAATTTGTACAGCGAGATGTTTTTTATCAATAGTAAATGAAAGGTAAGTAAAGATGTTACACTGTATGAAAACTATTCACATGAAATGTACTGAACATTTCATGTGAACATGAATGTTCACTTTTTTTTGACTTCCTCATTTTCAAGACAAATTTTGAATGCTGTTTATGAAGGCGGCCAAATGATGAGGAACTTCACTTCTCTAAACATCCTTCACCTCTCTGCTCAAAAAGACCTGACAAAAACGTAAGTTTATAAAACTTTTATATCACTTTTAAATTCGTTTTATACTTTTTCAGGAGATATAACAAATCAACATGTTTAATATCATAAAGGTGACTTTTTAATAGGTGCATTTTTCTGAAGTTGATCAAACAAACTTTGTTACAGGGGAAAGAAAAAAAAATTCACTCTGCTCAAGTTTTGAACATTTTAAAGCTCTCATGCAGTTTTTCTTCTGGGCGTTATTACTGATCAAATAGTTTCCTTAAAGAGGTTGTAAACAAAGAAAGAAACAAAATAAAAAACACAACATTTGTCTCTTTTCCTTGAGGCAGGCAGTCAAACTTCCTGTTTTTTATTTTATTATCATTTCATCTTCTACGTTTTAATAATGAGCATTTTTACATGAATTGAATGAAATGCAAAAATATTTCAATTTAAACCTTAAAATGAGAAGCTGCACACCTTGAAGTCTTTTAGTTTTATTGGGATTGCTTTAGTTAACTAAACTCTGGATCCAACCTTTTCCACATTGATGAAGATTCAAACATTTCAAGATATTTCTCCATCTGCAACTTCTGCAAAGATCACATTCAACAACAGCCACAAAATGAAATCTAAGTTTATTTGGAGCGAAATACACTAAACTGTAAATCTACATGTATTCTCTCCAGACTTTCTGCCTCTTCTGAAACACAAAGATGGCTGCAGCTCTGACTCTCCTCCTCATTGGCTGTCTGCTGCAAGGTGAGATGCTCACTTATATTTGTCAAAGAAATTAGCGACTAATGTGTTCTGCTTTCTTTTAAAGATATCATAATGTAGAGATTTGGTGTTAAATTTACAACTTTAATGTAAAAAATAACTGTGAAAATGATGAATCCTGTGATCCTGACTATTTTATCTGTGACTCCTCAGGTTTTTAGAAACAGAGCCAACAATAAATTGTATCATGACTTTATTTATTTATTTGTTTGTTTATTTAACAGAGACACGTGCAATGAACATTGCTTCATGTAAATACAAAGTAGATAACATGCAGTCAGGTTTCTAGCCACGGATCATTTGAAACCTCTATCCCTCTCAATGATTTTAGTAATATAGTCATTATAAACTTAATATGAATAAGGATTGTATTGTTAATGTATAATTGTAATAAGGATTTGTTTCTTGTGTTTCAGGTGCCCTGTGTGGACAGTTTGAGAGCATTATACCAAAGACTATAGAGGTTCTGAAGGGATCCTGTGTGACAATCCCCTGCTCCTTTGACGTAAAGGATCAATATAATGTAAACTTAGATAAAACATGTAAAGCATTATGGAGAGAATCTTATTGGGGACCTCTTGTGTTTGATAGCAGTAATCCACAACAGAAAGGACAATTGATCGGTGACTTAACAAAAAAAGACTGCACCACAACCCTGAATGACATGCAACCTCAAAACAACAAAGTGTATTATTTTAGATTGGAATGTGACAATAATCTGAAATACTATTTTAATGGCGTGAAAATTTCAGTCAAAGGTAGGTTTCAAATTAAACTTATTTACAGTTCAGTCATGTAGTAGTTCTCTGACCTTATCATTGATTACTTTAAAATAAAGATAAATCAAACCTTTGATAGTAGAGAGAAATGACTGCTTATACATGTTTATGTATCTTCTGAACAGATGATCCACCCAGACCGACTCTGACTCCGCCCACACTGAAGGTGAAAGAGGGAACCTCAGTGAGTTTGAACTGCTCTGCTCCAGCTCCCTGTCTGTCTCTTCCTCCAAATCTGACATGGAGCCCCGGCCTGGGTGAAGGTCAGGAGACCCTGCAGGAGAATCAGGACAAAACTAAAGTCAAGATCTCTGTGCTGAACTTCAACGCATCACACCTCCATCACAGACAGGAAATCTCCTGTACTGCTGTCTACAGAAAACAAGATGGCAGCACTGAGTCATCTGTGAACACCAGTTTAACAGCTGACATTACATGTGAGTATGTGTGTCTTGTGAATAAATTGATTACATAAAATATATGCTTCTTCTTCTTTGTTTGTTGTTTTGTAATCATTTAGCAAACAGTTACGAGCATGGCCGTCACCTGGGGTGTGCATACTGCCATGTGTGATTACCTTTTTTTCTCTCCACTCAGATGTTTGATTGTAGATGTATTCATTGTATGAACAGGGTTTGTTGTTTAGCCTCTACATAAATGATCTAATAAATGAATGCTATTAGGTCAGACATCCTAATGTACGCTGATGATACTATCATTTTTGAACATGCAACAACAAACCAGCAAGCTGCACGTAAACTAACAGCAGTGATGACTAATGTCACACAGTGGTTTAATAACTCCTGTCAATACTTAAACATAAAAACAATCTGCATGTTTTTCACAAAGAGGTCAACAGATCATTTCACACTCAGTGTTTTCATCACAGGGTTAAAGGTCACAGTTGTATCTGATTATAAATGAACGTAACACTGGACTTTAATCTCCCATTTCAAAAACAAAGTAAGATGATAACAAACATAGTAAAGTTTATATTTACTTTTTTCTACCAACTGTTTATCCGCTGAGGAAGCAACACTGTACTGTAGGTCTACATTGTTATTAGAGGTGGGAATCACCAGAGGCCCTTCGATATGATATTATAACGATGCTTGAGTCACGATACGATATTATTGCGATTTTAAACATTTTGCGACAGGCTGAGAATTGTGATATAATATATTGAATTTCATTTTTTAACTGCATATTATGTACACAAAATTAAACTAAATCAAGAAGTGTTTTGTCAAATAAGAAAAAAATGTCAGTCTTTTCGTCTCACTTCTGTCTGTTCGAGTCGAGCCCACAGACGAGCCCACAGATTGACCAACACTGTGATGAAAGAAAAAGGCTGCAAGCACCTAACAATCTGAACTGATGGTGTTTCAGTCTGATCAAACTTTACTGAACACAAACATGTACGGATGACTGAACAACTGCAGTCATTTTTGACAATGCAACTTGCTCAAAATGAATTGTGCAACCCCTCAGCAATTAAAAATAAAAACATATCGCTAGCAGAATATTGTGATTCTATGCTGTATCTATTTTCCCCCACCTCTAATTGGTATGCTGTCTCATGTAGGCCTACGTCTCCTGCTTTGATGTCCTGCTTTTAGGTATCTTATTTGTTTTACCAGGAGAACAGTATTATTGTCCTGTTTTAATGCACATCTCTCTTTTAAGTGTTTCATATGCTTCTAGATTTACAATTTTGTTGTCCCACTTTAGTCTGTTTTACATATTGCTGCTGTCTATGATGGCTAAACTTGTGCATTACAGAAATGTTATGAATGTGCATTGTTTTTATAACTTTACATTTTATTAATAAAAATAAATAAAAATGAATGCACTGAACGGTGAAGACCAAACCGTGATGGCTCTGCACGAGTACACATACTGTTATAGTCCTACTCAGTGTTGGGCTCGTTATTGAAAAAAAAGGAATCTTTTACTCATTACTCTTTAAGTACTTTAATTACTTTACTTATTACTCCCTGCCATCAGTAATATGTTACATAACTTGTTATATTACTTTTCGTAATAAGCCACAACTTTCATTAGTTCTTTTTTGCTTTTAGTTGTGCTCGATTAAAATCCAGTCTTTGTTGATTTGTAGACATTGTAGGGCTACAGCTGTCCTCCACAGCTCATTGGTGGGTTTATTTACACGAGCTTCATGTTGTTGTGCTGTTGTCAGATGTTGTAAGTGCTTAAGGAGTTTTGAAGTCCTGTTTTTTGCAGTATAAAGAGTCCTGGTACTGGGACACAATTTACATATGACAATGATGTTCTTGTTATCTTTCTTGTCGACAAAACTTAAGTAATGGGAATATTTCCAGCCGCTGAATGTAAACTTCCATCTTTCAAGCTAGCCAGGGTTGCCAGGTATGTGTGACAACAAATGACAAAACAAGCCCAAAGGCCAAAAAAAAACTACCCTCTGGGGCACCTAAAAAAAAGCCCAAATCCGCATATCTGGCAACCATGAAGCTCGCTACCTTCCTGCTTGTCTGAGATGCGCAACAAAATTAATCTGGGGTTTGTTTCATAAATCTGAAGTGGGGTAATAACAACAACAATAAGATAGTCATGAGTTATTTTTTGTGTGGGTAACTGTAATATTATTACTGGAATTTCATTAGTAATTCGTTACACTTCTCGTTACTTGTAAAAGTAATATCATTACTGTAACGCGTTACTAGTGATACGTTACAGACCAACACTGGTCCTACTAGCTGTTTCTATTGATGTTTAGCAGGGCTTGTTCAGGATAAAGGCATAACATTCTCTATCCCTCATCACAAATCAACTACATATTCAAAAAATACAACTTTATTTTTTCTCTTTTCAGATTCACCCAAAGGGACCACAGTGTCAGTCAGTCCCTCTGGTCCAGTGCAAGAAGACACAAATGTGACACTGACTTGCAGTGCTAATGCAAACCCAGCTGTAAAGAACTACACCTGGTACAGAGCTGATGGAGGCCAGGAGACTTTCATGGGGACTGGACGTGTTTTAAACATCAAAGCTTCTAGGGAGAGAGGACCTTTTTTCTGCCGTGCAGCAAATGAAGAGGGAAGTGGAAGATCGAACAACACACAGATGGATGTTCAGTGTAGGTATCGTTTGAAACATTTGCATAAATGCAGGTAGGTCAGGCTTCTTTTGTGCAGCGTTTTACAAATGAGGAATGTAAATAATCTTTGTTAATAAGCTTCTTGAAAGAGAGGCCCGTTTTTCTGCAAGGCTGAAAATGAACTGGGAAGTTTTCAATCAAACACAAGACAAATAGATGTACATTGTAGGTGTCATTCATCAGTTACATTTTTCAAAATGTATGAAAGTCTCTTTGTTTATCTTTAATTTGCTTTGATTGGAAACTTCATATCCATAAAATCTTTCTTTTGTAGAGGATTAACTTTGTTGTAAATAAAGGGAGAAAAGAGTTATAGATAATGGATGGATGGATAATTTACATAGATAAAGTATTTAGTGCCTTTCTTTTAGGGTGGTGGGAGATTACTTTGGGTAATCCACCCTGAACGACCTGAATGGTAGGGGAAACACTGTGTTATATATGAGGTTCTATAATTAAATTAGAGACGAGCAAATGTTAACTTTACCCCCAAAAAGGTCTGCTTAGTAAGAATGTGCATATCAAGTAAAATTACAATCATTCAAATGAAATTGCTTGCGCGAGCAATATTGTATCCTGAGAGGACAAAACCATGCTTTGAGGGCAAAAAGAAAAATCCCAGAGAGCACTGTAGTTACGCGCTCAGGGTGAGATTTTGCTCGTGCTCAAAGCATGGTTTTCTCCTTGCAGGATACAATATTGCTCGCGCGAGCAGATAAATTCTGCATGAGAATGCTGTGCAAACGCTTGCAAAAATAATATGCGTGTGGCTGTTTGAGTTGCACAGATCTCATGTGCGCGCACAATTTTATTGGCTGGGATAAAACGCCATAGGTTGGTGATGGAGATGTGACATAGAAGAGCGTAGTGCTGTTCCATAAGTGGAATTGTTTTCAACTGAGAGCTGAGTGAATGCGGCCTCAAGAAACGTATGAAGCTGAGAGCTGAAAACACTGAACTATACTGGTTTTGTATTGAAAATAGGCGCTGCCAGCGTTAAAAGCGCCCTCTGTGGACACAGGCCCAGAATGAAAACTAATTGACATGGAGGAACTAGAATTTTTCTTTGCCTCATTCACTTCATTCACACGCACAGCTGGTCAACTTTTATTTTTTTATTTTTATAGCCATAAGCCTTCTCTTTTACTTTTTCAAATTTGATACAGCATGGCTTTACTTGACTCTCTACTTGTCTCTCTTCCCTACATCCATTACAGATGCTCCACAGATCATGTCCTCATCTGATTGCACCAAAACTGCTAACCAGGTCAACTGTTCCTGTGAGTCTACGGGAAATCCTCCTCCCACTTTACAATGGAGTTTGGATGGGTTAGCTGTCAATCACTCAGAAGAGTTTGCAATCAGTTATGAGCATCGAAATGGTACAGTTGTGAGCTTCATCACCATGAGTCAAGCCCAATGGAAGGATCACTTCACTGTGCTTTGTCGCAGCTCAAACTCTCTGGGATCTGCTTCTCAGCGATTTATTTTCTACAGCCTTCCAACATCTGCAGAAAGTCAAGGTTTGTCTCTGAACTGAGTATAACTTTTATTGGTAAGCGGCACATTTCACAATTTGTTCTCATAATTACTAAGTATTAACAAGAAAGCTTTATGAATGGGTAAGTAGTGAAGAAAACGTCCTCTGGAGAGCTTAAATATGTGAAAAATGAATTATTATTACATTATGTCTGAATTTACTAAAATAATAATCTCGTTTGAAGTGGAGCTTCAACCATAATCCCATATTGTCCTTTGTATGTTTCAGTGATTTTGCCAGTCTTCATCGCCACCATTGTCGTCTTCCTGGTGCTAGTATGTGCTCTCCTCTTTGTTATCAGGTAGGGTAACAGCAAATCAAACCAAACCGTACAGAATACCACTATGCAAAATATTTAAAAACCTCCTACTGGGATTTTTATTTTCTTTATTTGAGTGAAGATACAGATTCTGTGGTGTTCCTCTGGTCTTTAACATTTTAAGTATTTTTTTGGATTATGAGCAGACCAAGTCTTATCCAGGTCTGGGCCAGCTGATTGCACGTTCAGCTGGCGGCTTCACTGCTGTCACTTCTGCAAGCGCGCTAGCTACACTCAGATTGTACACTTGCACACAGATTTTAGCGCAGGTTTTCTCTACTAAAACACACGTTTGGTAAAACGGTTTTAAAATCATCATATCCGACAAAAGCCGAGCTAAAATCAGCATTCAAAGAAAAAAAATCACCAGAAAAGTTGAGTGACAGCAGGGCATGACGAAAACTGAACGGAGAAAAGTTTCAGCCACAGTGGCAGACAGCTGGAGGAGCTGGAACACACTGCAGCTAAATTTCCCCTTAAAGTTAAAGACTAGATCCTGGTAAAGATAAAAGTTATTCACAAAGCATCTTAGCTCTTAAGAGAGCTCCGAAAGTAAAGATCTAAGGATGAAGAGTTTCTCACAGAGAAGAAAGAAGGAGAGAAAGGTGATCAGAAGAATTCCAGCTCTATCACAGTCTCATATTAATATCAGATTAAGTAGACTCTTACAGTTACCAGCATGGTGAATAAACAGGAGCACATAGATATTAGAAAAATACAAAATATTTTTATTTTCTATAATTAGAGCTCAATTAATTAAATAAAAGTTGTAATTGACTTTTGCATCACAATGGTTCAAGAGTAAATTGGTGACTGTTATTCTTCGATCAAAAGTAAAGTTCCTGGGCCAGTGATTACAATGGTCGGGTGATATTTTTTTTATACATGGGAGATTCAGTTTTATAGGCTACATTTATAAACTTTAATACGATAAATATCGAATCATATCGAATATCGACATTAGGCAAAAAAATATTGTGATATCAAATTTAGGCCATATTGCCCAGCACTACTCTCAGCCGAGACTGTTGTTTGTAGGATGGAGAATGAATACAGACACACAGACTCCTTCACAGACTTTCACATGTGTATGACCACTTACCTCCTCTGTAAACATCATGCTGGTAAATATCCAGTGTTTCGTGGCCGATGATGATGCTCGCAAGGGAGAGCGAGCAACAGGTTACTGGTGCAGTTCGCCTGACGGCCATGCGGTATCACTACTAACGCAGTATTTTTGAAAAGTTACATATAGCCCCTTTAACCTGCATGGAGGACCAAAGGCTGGTAGTGCTAGCACTGTGAATGCTAGCCACACTTGGCACAACATTATGACATCATTTTTCCTGCAGATGCTGTGATCCTGTGTTTCGAGAGCTGTGAGACATGTTAAAACAACTCAATTTAGTTTTCTGAATTTTTTTCTCAACTTTAAACTACCAGTGGGAACAACAAAACTGTTTACAGTATATTCTTGTAGGTTTATACTATGCTGTTTTTTTCAGGACTCAGAGGACTCAACACAACCTGCTTAAGAGTCAGGGGTCAGGTAATGCCAGCACAGTTGCCATGAGCCAACATCTACCAAGTGGAGAAGGAAACGAGGTACTTTATCTTGGAATCCAGCAGTTTTCTACTTAATGTGACTTACATAAGCACAATAACCAACCAACATTTTATTTTGCATTGTAGGAACCCAACAAAACAGATGAGGACATTTATGTCAACACCTATGAGCTGAAGAAACCAGGTGTCACCCAACCTGCAACTACCTCTGAGCCAATCAGCACCAACTTACCAAGCTCAAGCAGAAACAACACAGAAGACGCCAGCACAAGTTCAGAGAAGAAAAACGAGGAAAGCAAAGATGTGATTTACACTAGTGTGACTCGGAGGAGCAAAGGGAAGAAGGAGGGAGGAAGCTCTGGCGACACAAATCAGTCAGGTCGCTCCTATCTGGAGGAGAAGCGCTTAGAGGGAGCATTGAATTTTGTGAGCAATGCAGTAGAGATGGTAAATCTATATGACGAAGTGAAGCCTAGAAGTGTGAGGAAGGACTCTGAATGTGAATATGCTCGGGTTAAATTTAGAGAAAAGAGTGTGATGCAGACATAGCTTACAGTTCAGTCAGGACCACTTTGTCAAGAAAATGTACTTTATTGCAATTATTTATATGCAGCAGTATGGCTCTGTTTTGGGATCTCCCTGACCTTCCACGTTCTTAAGTTGAATGCGTAAGGCAGGAGCAGCACACATCCCTGCCCTTCCTGTGCATACAAGGAAAGCTTTAGGCAGAGATAAGCAGCAAAGCCAAACAGAGCAGACATCAATGACATGCATGACATTGATTGATGCAAGTCATTGCAGCATAAAAGGAGGAGCTGGGGTGGAGGAGGGCTGCAAATGTGGCTCGCAGAGGGAGCAGCAAAGAGTAGGCAGGCTAGAGCAGTTTAAATAAGCGGCATAAGAACTTTTGGCTAATAGAATGCTTTGAAGTAAATCAGCTGGCCATCAGCTGATGAGGCTTGTGTGAGATCAGCTGTTACCAAAACTCTGGCATGATAGTAGAGCGTGACTCCATTCCCTGCCTGAACTAACGCTACGCTGAATTTCTATTGCTGATTTAAGAACTTTTGATATTGTTTTGCTCTCTTGAATGTATATTTTCTTTTTTCTTGTTTATTTTCCATAAAAAAAAATAAAAAAAAACTTAAGCAAAAGAAAAGTTGAAACTAGGGCTGGGTGATATGGCCTTGAAATAAAATCTAAGATGTTTTTTCCACACCGAACTTGATTGACGACTTTAACTTGATTTTCATTTAAAATGTGCCTCTGTTTTGTGCTCACAGTTTGGTTAATTCTTTGCATTGAGACCAAGGACAACTAGTCATTCTTCATCACCCTGCAGGTTATGGGTCTGCAGTAGTTGCTGCAAATTCATTGAGGATGAAATGCCTTCAGCGTTGACACAACTTATAAAAAATAAAAAAAATGCAGCTATCCAGCACAAGAGAACTGAAGTCACTATGTTTCTTCGTTTCAGGTTCAGGAAGGGAATCAACACAATGCTCTATATGTCAACCAAATCAAGTGAAGCTTTTGAAAGCCCCTTAGCAACATCTTTCAGCTATCTTCAAATTGTGTGTCTTTATACCATTGCCAAAACTACCACATAGCATATAACACAAGTGTAACAGGAAATAGAAAAGCAAACTAACATTCTGCCAGGTACAAAGCCTTGTTAAAAAAGTTAGAATTTAGAGTGCCATAATGTTTATGTTCTTTAAGCTAGTGACAGGTTTTGTTTATTAATGAATAAAATTATTCAAATTTCCACTTTTTTTTAACCAATAATAACAAAACAAAAAGTTAATTTGGGGTCTCAATTGTTAATTTTGTGTGAACTTAGAATAGAATAGATGTTACTAAGGAAATGAGTAATGAGGAGCTTGTGTAAATAAATGAATAAATGTCCCAGTAACAAAGGTTTGACTCGAGTCTGATCTGTTTGATGCAAGTCATCGCTTCTTTTTCACTCTAGATTCCTCTTTCTATCTTTGGCTGTTACTTTACAATATGCGCATTTACTGCGCAAAAATAAAAAATAAAAGAGTAACGTATGTGACCATTGATATTTATGATGCACAAAGACTCACAATACTATGGCTCCCAAATATATACTCATTTATTTGTGATAAGTACATGAAATAAAATTGTTTTGAGCCTGACAGGGAAAATCTAGAGACTTTTTCGACCCAGCACCTAAATAACTGAGGGGCATGTTTGCTGACTTTTTCAGCATTGATATTTACTCATATACTGATGCCTAAGGCATGTCTTATATGAGAGAGCTCTTAGTTTTTTATGCTATTTGACTAAGTAGCATGGATATTTTATAGCCTCTTTTGTGAACTAAGGGTACATCGAATTTAAAGTTTCACAGGTCAGATTGGCACAGATCGTTTTGCAGAATGGCCGATGAATCACAATACATTTTCTGCATCTTAACAACATATCATATTCTCATATTTCATCACTTTACCCACATTGCTACAATTTTCATTATGATGATTCAAAGGCAAGTCAAGTTTGCATGTTTAAAAACAGCCTGAACTAACCAATGTGCTTTACTTATGAGGCGTAAAAACAACAGCAGCTTCAAAGAAAGACAATAAAATATATATACACACATGAAGAGGGTTTTACATAAGATGACAGTGGGCCAAGTGTTTTACAGATAAAGCTGGTTGGAGTCAGGGGGGCCAAACAGAACTACCTCATTTTTTTGCTCATTTAGTATTAAAACGTTTTGTGCCATCCATTCGAGTAGTATTTGCAGGGAGTGGGGATTATTGCTTTTGAGAGGGATATATATTTACATGTCATCTGCAAACCAGTGGAAGGATAAGCCTGAACTGAGCCCTGAGGAACCCCACAGGTGAGGGCAGCAGAGGGAGAAAAGCTGTATCTTAGGCATACTTTAAAACTTCTGTTTTCCGAGTATGATTTGAGCATATTTAGCCTGGATCTCAACCAAGTCTTTAAGCCTGGTGATAATTATTTTGTGGTCAACCGTCTAAAATGCGGCACTGAGATCTCCACTCTAAAAGTATTAAAATTGCATAGTCCCCATTGTCTACTGCTAAAAACAAATCATCAAGAACTTTTAAAAGGGCTGTTCAGTGCTGTGCTTTTCTCTAAAACCTGATTGGAGTGCTTTAAATATTTGATTATTGCTTAAAAATTGATTCATTTGTTTATTGATTACTCTTTCGAGAATTTTGGATAGTAATGGGAGTTTCGAAATGGGTTAAAATTTGATCAAATGTTAGGATCTAGGTTAGGTTTTTTTAAAGAGGCTAAACCACTGCATGTTTACAATCGGTCTGGAAGCATCTCGTGGAGAGGCAGCTGTTGATGAAGGAGAGGATGCTAATAATTTAAAATGTTTCTTTAAAAAGGCAACGGAGAATACAAGCAGATGTCCATGATGTGGGCTTCAAATGAAGGATTATTTCTTGCAGAGAGGAGCGAGATAATGGATCAAATCGATTAAAGAATTGCACAGCTGACCGAGGGTCTGGCTGTGGTGCAGAGGGTGGTAAAATTTGCTTTTTTATATCAATTGTTTTTTCCACAAAGAATTCTAAAAAATCTCGCAATTTTCTGTGCAAGAGACTGGAGAGGTGTAGTCAGTGAGTCAGGCCCCATCCACACGTATACGATTTTTTTGAAAACGTAGTATTTTCTCTCCCTTTTGGCGACCCGTCCACATGAAAACAATTCAAAACTGAGTTTTTTTGGTCACTGCAAACAAAGTCTTTGAAAAACGCATTCCAAGGTGGAGATTTTTAAAAAATCACGTTTACTTGTATTCGTGTGAACAGTTAAAACAGTTAAAACGGAGCTTTTTGTAATAGTGACGTAATTATGTCGACTTGCGTGTTGAGCATGCGTCATAACCAAGATGGCGGGCTACCAGTTTGTTTACATCTGTTCTCTGCTGTTAGTCGACATTCTCCTGGCACTTATTCAAGTGTAACTCAAAGCAGCAACTCCACTTCGTCGTCCGTCCAAACGAATGAATCGGCTTTGTGTTAGTTGACTTGTTTCGCCATCTTTCCAAATTGCCGCTGTCAAAATTATGCTTCATACGCATGCTCGCAATGTTCTTTTACAGTGTTTGATGTGAATGAGACACAGCTATTATCGCCACCTACTGGCCTGGCATGCTTATGGCATGCTTATGTGAGCGTTTTCCATCGTTTTTGCGTTGCCATGTGGACTGAGAGATTTTTTAAAAACTGTTGGTGTTGACAGGATTTTTTTTGCAACCAGAGGGGGAGGAAACAGGTTTTTAGAAATATCCGTATACGTGTGGACGTGGCCTCAGTGAGTTTACGATTTTTATTAACCTTGGGTCTGTTGAAGTTTTGTGTTGTGAGATCGCATAAGTATTTTGTCCTTGCAAAAAAAAAGTCCTTTGCTCAATACCAAGACTCTGTCAAAGCAGCAAGTCATAAGAGACTTGGAGTTTGACTTTTTTCCATTTTCTTTCTGTCTTTCTACAGCTTCAAACAGTCAGATAAACCTGAACTCCCCTTTTATTTTGAAAGTACTTTTAAAATCTGATAACATCAGACTGAAATATGAAAGGGACGTGCGTTAAGGAACTACATCTTCAGAAGCAGTGTTTGAAACAAAGAAACAATACCCAATTAAACAGCAACACTTTACGAGCTCTTTACAATCTTAACGTCCCCAATCTGCTCGGTGATCGTCGGGGACTCCCCGATTTATTTCAAACATGTTTGATATTGAAAGGGTCTGGCAGAAGTCGTGTGTGACTACAGAGACGAGGGAGGACAGTAATATGTGTAGTAGTAGTGACCAGCGGCAGGAGGGAACCCACACAGGACACCTGTATGCATCTGACAGGTACAATCTGACCTCCAGCTCTCACTGAAGATTAAGCAATCCATGTTTTCCGCGTTTCCCAAGAAATTTCTTCTACCAAAACTTTAAAAAACATGTTTTTGTATTTTATTCTCTGTGTAAATCATTATAATCACAAATTTAACTGCGGCTCCATTGTTAACGTGAGGCCAGGTGAGGTGGTGCGTTCCTCCGTCGGGCATGATAATCCTAATAAAATCCTGAAGATTGTGATGTGAAAAGATTTCATATCTTGTAGTATGAGCATATTTGAGATTATGGAGAAGAATATCTGTTAGGATTCTCTGTCTGATGCTGCCCGAATTCAAAATTGGGAAGGAGTTTAAAACTCCTGCAGTGTGAGCCAGGCTTTAAATGCTGCCTTCTTTTCACTGAGACTTAGCGGTAGTTGTTACACCATATTTATGCATTTTCCATCTATCTGCAGATCACGTGCACATATATATATTATACAGTATATATATATATATATATATATATATATATATATATATATATATATAAATATATCTTAACTCATTCTGTGAATAAATCATACAGCCATAAAAGATCTAGAACTAGGAAACAACGTCAGTTAGTTCAAACAAACAACTTTAAGCCTATTGGACACACAGGTGCTGCACTACAAAAAGTTCTTAGTTCTTATTAGATCTCTAATAATAAAAGGTTCTTTTTTTAGATGTTTTTATTCTGAACCATAACCTCACCAAAGGAAACGAGTGTGAGTGACAGCTCTCATAATGTTACTTTG
This sequence comes from Labrus bergylta, assembly GCF_963930695.1. Classification (NCBI taxonomy): domain Eukaryota; kingdom Metazoa; phylum Chordata; class Actinopteri; order Labriformes; family Labridae; genus Labrus; species Labrus bergylta. The sequence goes on from NC_089202.1 coordinate 18,828,474, forward strand.
TATGACAAATGGCTGTACAGTAAACTCTGCTTTCAAAAGCAGCTTTCACTGTTGTTCATTTCCTGTTGCATGACACACACTTTTCTTTGTCATCAGCCTTACTTCACTGAACAATAAACATTTGTTGTCAACTTTGCTGACCTATTCACCCTCCCTTCCTCTTCCTCCTCTCCCCCACACAAAGGCTTCTCTGTGCTGCAGCAGGTGAGAAGCTGGAACATCACTGTACCTAAAACAGTGACTGCAGTGGAGGGGAGCTGTGCTGTGGTACCATGTCAGACAAAAGCTCATGTCCAGGTCACCTGGTATCAATACAATAAGATGTATTATCCTGTGGTGTATGACAGATATCCTCCTACAGTGGAACAACAGTTCAGAGGACGCACCTCAGTAAAGGGAGCAGCCACAGAGGGTAGCTGCACCCTGAAGATTAAAACTTTAAGAAGAACAGACAACAACCTTAAAGTCTATGTGTGGATCAATCCAGACTCAATAACAAGTCAGACATTCTTTGATCGAACTGTTTCGATCAATGAATAGAGCACTTGACTCTGAAACCTTAAGCAAAAGAAGATGGGGATTGGCTTGGCAACCTTGCAGTATTTACTGCCATGGTTTATGTGGAACACAGTTGCCATTGTTGTTTGTTTATTCTTGCAAATAATTTTCCTAATGTTGCTGACTACAACTAAAGGCTACAAAGATGCTGATCCTATAAACACCACAAATTTGAATATGTCACTTATGAAATACATTTGTACACTGTAAGAAAACAATTGTACCTAATGTGAAAACACCTTTAAATAATTTTATATTTACTGTCCTTCAGTTTCACTTGAAAAAAAAAGAAAATTGCTGATTTTGAGTAAGAATTAAAGTGCTTTTTTGACAATTGTGTTATGATTAAAAATGCAATTTATAGAGTCGCCTGCTTATTCCATGCTTCATGATTAGGCAGGACGCTTTGACAGTAAAAAAAAAGTTTGAGTTGTCACCTCCTGTATGTGGATCTCAAATAGTAACTTTCTAGTCAAACTGATGGGTTGTAAATATTAAATTACATCAAGATGTTATTGCATTGAAAATAACTCATAAAAAGTACAGAACATTCTGTGCTAACATGAATAATTACTTCCTAATTTTTAAGTCAATTATTGCATGCTGTTTGGAAAGGTGGCCAAATGATGAGGAACTTCACTTCTCTAAACATCTTTCACCTCTCTGCTCAAAAAGACCTGACAAAAACGTAAGTTCATAAAACTTTTATATAACTTTTAAGCAAATAAAACAAATCAACATATTTGATGTCATAAAGCTACTTTTTAACAAGTGCATCTTTTTTGCACTTGCAGGTTGATCAAACAAACTTTGTTACAGGGGAAAGAAAAAAAGCATTCACTCTGATCAAGTTTTGAACATTTTAAAGCTCTCATGCAGTTTTTCTTTTGGGCATTATGACTGATTATTAATTATTGAATAGTTTCCTTAAAGAGGTTGTAAACAAACTGAACTCAAGTAAAAAACATAAAACATTTGTCTCTTTTCTTTGAGGCAGGCAGTCAAACTTCCTGTTTTTTTATTTTATAATAATTTCATCTTTGTTTTAATAATAAGCTACTTTACTTGAATTGATTGAAATGCAGAAAGATTTCAATTTAAACCTTAAAATGAGAAGCTGCACACCTTGAAGTCTTTTAGTTTTGTTGGGATCAGTTTAGTTAACTAAACTCTGGATCCAACCTTTTCCACATTGATGAAGATTCAAATATTTCAACATATTTCTCCATCTGCAACTTCTGCAAAGATCACATTCAACAACAGCCTCAAAATGAAATCGAAGTTTATTTGGAGCAAAATACACTAAACTGTAAATCTACATGTATTCTCTGCAGACTTTCTGCCTCTTCTGAAACACAAAGATGGCTGCAGCTCTGACTCTCCTCCTCATTGGCTGTCTGCTGCAATGTGAGATGCTCACTTATATTTGTCAAAGAAATTAGCGACTAATGTGTTCTGCTTTCTTTTAACAATATCATAATGTAGAGATTTGGTGTTGAATTCACAACTTTAATGTAAAAAAGCTGTGTGAAAATGATGAATCCTGAGTTTTATGTGAAGACTATTTTATCTTTGAAAGCATACTGATAAGATTTTTAGAAATAGAGCCAACAATAAAATGTATCATGACTTTATTTTTTTGTTTGTTTATTTAACAGAGACACATGCAATGAAAATTGCTGATTTTAGTAATATAGTCATTATAAACTCAATATGAATAAGGATTGTATTGTTAATGTATAATTGTAATAAGGATTTGTTTCTTGTGTTTCAGGTGCCCTGTGTGGACAGTTTGAGATCATTATACCAAAGACTATAGAGGTTCTGAAGGGATCCTGTGTGACAATCCCCTGCTCCTTTGACGTAGATGATCAACATAATGTCAACTTAGATAACACATGTAAAGCATTATGGAAAGATTATTATAGGGGACCTGTTGTGTTTGATAGCAGTAATCCACAACAGAAAGGACAATTGATCGGTGACTTAACAAAAAAAGACTGCACCACAACCCTGAATGACATGCAACCTCAAAACAACAAAGTGCATAATTTTAGATTGGAATGTGACAATGATCTGACATACTTTTTTGATGGCGTGAACATTTCAGTCAAAGGTAGGTTTCAAATTAAACTTATTAACATTTCACTCATGTAGTAGTTCTCTGACCTTATCATTGATTACTTTAAAATAAAGATAAATCAAACCTTTGATAGTAGAGAGAAATGACTGCTTATACATGTTTATGTATCTTCTGAACAGATGATCCACCCAGACCGACTCTGACTCCGCCCACACTGAAGGTGAAAGAGGGAACTTCAGTGAGTTTGAATTGCTCTGCTCCAGCTCCCTGTCTGTCTCTTCCTCCAAATCTGACATGGAGCCTGGGTGAAGGTCAGGAGACCCTGCAGGAGAATCAGGACAAAACTAAAGTCAAGATCTCTGTGCTGAACTTCAAAGCATCACACCTCCATCACAGACAGGAAATCTCCTGTACTGCTGTCTACAGAAAACAAGATGGCAGCACTGAGTCATCTGTGAACACCAGTTTAACAGCTGACATTACATGTGAGTATGTGTGTCTTGTGATTAAATTGATTACATAAAATACATGCTTCCTCTTCTTTGTTTGTTGTTTTGTAATCATTTAGCAAACAGTTACGAGCATGGCCGTCACCTGGGGTGTGCATACTGCCATGTGTGATTACCTTTTTTTCTCTCCACTCAGATGTTTGATTGTAGATGTATTCATTGTATGAACAGGGTTTGTTGTGATGTGGATTTCCTTGTTGTTGATATGTTTGATGATGAAGAAATTCGCCGTTGAGACTGACTTACTTTCAAAGAGTATAATTTTATTTAAGCAAGAAACAGAATCACTGGTCACGTCTGACCAGGAGGATCAAGAAGCCAATAATGATCTCTCTCGAACACACAGAGACAATTGCTTATATGCATCCAAACATCCGCTTTTCGTCATGGGTCATAAAACATCACGTTACACAACCACATGTGGCAATACTCCTATACAATACCTCAATTTAAACATTCCACCTGAGGGGACTCCTAAATCTCCTTCAGATACTATCACAAGACGCACCCGTTGTAAACTTATATTATCTCTGTCCTAGTTACATCAGACACTTCAGTTGTTTAGCCTCTACATAAATGATCTAATAAATGAATGCTATTAGGTCAGACATCCTAATGTACGCTGATGATACTATCATTTTTGAACATGCAACAACAAACCAGCAAGCTGCACGTAAACTAACAGCAGTGATGACTAATGTCACACAGTGGTTTAATAACTCCTGTCAATACTTAAACATAAAGAAAACAATCTGCATGTTTTTCACAAAGATGTCAACAGATCATTTCACACTCAGTGTTTTCATCACAGGGTTAAAGGTCACAGTTGTATCTGATTATAAATGAATGTAACACTGGACTTTAATCTCCCATTTCAAAAACAAATTAAGATGGTGACAAACATAGTAAAGTTTATATTTTCATATTTCCACCAACTGTTTATCCACTGAGGAAGCAACACTGTACTGTAGACGTCATAGGTCTTTATTGTAATGAGAGGTGGGAATCACCAGAGGCCCTTCGATACGATATTATTGCGATTTTAAACATTTTGCGACAGGCTGAGAATTGTGATATAATATATTGAATTTCATTTTTTTAACTGCATATTATGTACACAAAATTAAACTAAATCAAGAACTGTTTTGTCAAATAAGAAAAAAATGTCAGTCTTTTCGTCTCACTTCTGTCTGTTCGAGTCGAGCCCACAGACGAGCCCACAGACTGACCAACACTGTGATGAAAGAAAAAGGCTGCAAGCACCTCACAATCTGAACTGATGGTGTTTCAGTCTGATCAAACTTTACTGAACACAAACATGTACGGATGACTGAACAACTGCAGCCATTTTTAACATTGCAACTTGCTCAAAATGAATTGTGCAACCCCTCCAGCAATTAAAAATAAAAACATATCGCTAGCAGAATATTGTGATTCTATGCTGTATCTATTTTCCCCCACCTCTAATTGGTATGCTGTCTCATGTAGGCCTACGTCTCCTGCTTTGATGTCCTGCTTTTAGGTATCTTATTTGTTTTACCAGGAGAACAGTATTATTGTCCTGTTTTAATACACATCTCTCTTTTAAGTGTTTCATATGCTTCTAGAATTACAATTTTGTTGTCCCACTTTAGTCTGTTTTACATATTGCTGCTGTCTATGATGGCTAAACTTGTGCATTACAGAAATGTTATGAATGTGCATTGTCTTTATAACTTTACATTTTATTAATAAAAATAAATAAAAATGAATACACTGAACGGTGAAGACCAAACCGTGATGGCTCTGCACGAGTACACATACTGTTATAGTCCTACTCAGTGTTGGGCTCGTTATTGAAAAAAAGGAATATATTACTCATTACTCTTTAAGTACTTTAATTACTTTACTTATTACTCCCTGCCATCAGTAATATGTTACACTACTTGTTATATTACTTTTCGTAATAAGCCACAACTTTCATTAGTTCTTTTTCGCTTTTAGCTGTCCTCGATTAAAATCCAGTCTTGGTTGATTTGTAGACATTGTAGGGCTACAGCTGTCCTCCACAGCTCATTGGTGGGTTTTATTTACAAGAGCTTCATGTTGTTGTGTTGTCGTCAGATGTTGTAAGTGCTTAAGGAGTTTTGAAGTCTTGTGTTTTGCAATATAAAGAGTCCTGGTACTGGGACACAATTTACATCTGACAGTGATGTTCATTTCATCTTTCTTGTCGACAAAACTTAAGTAATGGGAATATTTCCAGCCGCTGAAAGTAAACATGTATGCTTTCAAGCTAGCCAGGGTTGCCAGGTATGTGTGACAACAAATGACAAAACAAGCCCAAAGGCCAAAAAAAAACTACCCTCTGGGGCACCTAAAAAAAAGCCCAAATCTGCATATCTGGCAACCATGAAGCTCGCTACCTTCCTGCTTGTCTGAGGTGCGCAACAAAATTAATCTGGGGTTTGTTGCATAAATCTGAAGTGGGGTAATAACAACAACAGTAATGTAGTAACAAGTTATTTTTTTTGTGTGTAACTGTAATATTATTACTGGAATTTCATTAGTAATTCGTTACACTACTCGTTACTTGTAAAAGTAATATCATTACTGTAACGCATTACTAGTGATACGTTACAGACCAACACTGGTCCTACTAGCTGTTTCTATTGATGTTTAGCAGGGCTTGTTCAGCTATTTTTATAGCCATAAGCCTTCTCTTTTACTTTTGCAAATTTGATACAGCATGGCTTTACTTGACTCTCTCCTTGTCTCTCTTCCCTACATCCATGACAGATGCTCCACAGATCATGTCCTCATCTGATTGCACCAAAACTGCTAACCAGGTCAACTGTTCCTGTGAGTCTACGGGAAATCCTCCTCCCACTTTACAATGGAGTTTGGATGGGATAGCTGTCAATCACTCAGAAGAGTTTGCAGTCAGTTATGAGCATCGAAATGGTACAGGCGTGAGCTTCATCACCATGAGTCAAGCCCAAAGGAAGGATCACTTCACTGTGCTTTGTCACAGCTCAAACTCTCTGGGATCTGTTGCTCAGCGATTTATTTTCTACAGCCTTCCAACATCTGCAGAAAGTCAAGGTTTGTCTCTGAACTGAGTATAACTTTTATTGGTAAGCGGCACATTTCACAATTTGTTCTCATAATTACTAAGTATTAACAAGAAAAATGCCACACAAACACAAAACTACAATTGTGTTACAGGATTCAGATAAATGCCTGACATTAAAAACCGCAGTTTGCACGCGAGGGTAGGGCTATGTCATCAACCCATAACCATTAACTTTTATCGGGACTGGACGTGTTTTAACTGTTAAAGCTTCAGATGTCAGCAGTCCTTTTTTCTGCAAGGCTGAAAATGAACTGGGGAGTGGACGATCCAACAACAAACACATAGATGTTCAGCGTATGTATAAAAGTTAAACTGTGTGTTTTTAAACCTTTAAAGGTCTATAATTCCTCCAGAGCAGTGATTTACTGATTATAAGATGTTGTTAATGTTTCAGTTTTCAAGATTGATTTCCATCTTTGGCACTTTCTGTATTAGTATATAAAACATTACTAATTTGTCTTTTTCATCCAAATGTCCATGTGTGCCAATTTGGGCCAATCAATCATTCAGTTTCCCTTTCATAATCAACTCCTTCATGTGCCAGTGGGTTTAGTGTGTTTAAATTGTGCTTTTGAACATAACCACCATGAAACAATCAGAAATGAATATTGAATTTCTTCTGGCTCAGCGTTGTTCCTGCTGAAACCACTCCTCTTCTTTTAGTCTTTTGGTTGCTCAGCCTACACTCGTCTCTCTCGCTCGCTTTGCAGTCTTGATTTGAAAATATGATACAGCTTTGGTACTTCCTTCACTGTCAAACTGACAATGAAGTAGACTTTAGTGGTAAAAACCATCAAGTTGAAAAAGTGCCCCCCCCCCCCCCCCCCCCCAAACAGGGTTATGATATTATCATGTTATTTCTTTTGACAGGTCTTGAGGATAACTGTGGACCCTACGGTGGAGTTCTCTTCTGGGCTGTTACTGGAGTGTCTCTCACTGTGAACATCGTCCTCACACTCTGCATGGTGTTTCTTTGGTATGTTATTACACCGGAGGACTTTTTAGAATAAACTGTGCTGATGAAGATATGACAAATGGAGCAGACTTGTATATAAAACAATTTTTAATCCTCATTTCTTCTTTTATTAAAGGAAACAAAGAGAGAGCATGAAGCCAAAAGAAGAGGACAGCACTTACATGAATCTGGATCACACTAACAGATCTCCAGACTATGATGTCATTGCCAAACGTCATACCTGATTATTTGAAGACTCTCTCTCTGTCTCCCTCTCTCGCTCTGCTCTTCCTGCATTGCTTTAAATATCGACTTTGAGATATGAATGTGATATTTCAATATTCTGCGGGGTGTTTGGCACAATACATGATTAATTCTCAGTAATTTCACATAATATTTTCTCCATGAAGCCTCTGATGTTCAAATTTGGAGAGATATTTATCGTGAATTATGGATAAGTTTGAGGTGATGGTTTTCACTTTTGTTTGTATTGAAGCTCTGCTAATCAAGATTTTTATTTTTTATTGAAAAAGTAAATGGTTTATCAAAAGAGATGCACATTGAATCAATCCAAGATATGGAAACATTGGTACAGTTGTATCCTCTGGGGCGCTGTTTTTATCTTTTTAGTGATTTTATACCATGCATTGCATTTAAGTTGCAGGTTTTTATACTGTGCTTTGTATTTCATGTATCTTGTATTGTATTTTATGTCTTTTGGATTTTATTATTTGGACCCTGAGTCTGTAATAAAGTTTTGATTCATTCATTGCATGCTCTTGTTTTCCAATCAGATTAAAGAAAGCCTGTGAGGCAGTTCCAGAGAACAGGGTTTAAATGGCATTGAATCAAAGACGAGGTTAAGGAGGATAGTTTAAAGGTCCAAAATGTAAGATATCTTCTGAATTAAATCTTGAAATGGTCTTTCTATATCATCAGACATTAAGGAAACATGATCTGTTTAAGTGCTGGTTTATCTGTAAATGTAGCAGTTGGTATGTCCTCCTTCTAGTTTTCCATTGTGGCGCAGAATCATTGTATTTTGAGCAGAGAAGGTAGGCGGTTGCTTCTGAAAAAAGGAGAGAGGTTAGAGAGCAGAAAAGTCTCTAGACCGATGCAGAGCTGGTTAAAAACTGAAGCTTCAGTGTCCACGACATAGTAACCTGTTTGCACATTGGCTCTAGGAGGGAGGGGGCGGGGGAAGAAAGCTCTGTCCAATGTTTAGAAATTGAAGAAAAGTGTTGACGAGCTGATATCCTAAATCACACAAGAACGTTAAAACATTATTACAGTGGTAACAGATACATGTTTATCTCTGAATTTATAGTTTCCGCTCTTCTGGCGGTTGAGAAAGGCGTCCTAATACTGCTGGGGAAGTTCGTGGTCTCAGTTTCCATCAACGTGTTTTAACCAGCTTGATTTTATCATTGAAAGATAGTCCTTGTTCAGTCACGTTTACAAATCAACAAGCTCAGGTTTTTACTTCTACTCAATTTAATCTGAGAAAACCCAGACAGGAGGACATTGTTGATGAATGCTATTAGAGGTGTTCCTGTTCCTCGAGGAAACAAAATAACGGCCTTCTCCTAATCCTGCCATGAATTATTTAGTTGAGTTTATCAGTATCACCGTGGGACTGTGTCTCAATATCTTACAACTTACATTCAACATTACCCCAACAAACAGGACAACATCCAGTATTCAGGTTGCATCATATAAAATGACAGCACTAACAGGACATTCATTTTTTTCACACATTACGGACAGCCTCTGGACACAGAAATGATAAGATAAAGTGAATGCAGTGATATCAGTGTGTAACAGTCAATCAACAACCATTACAAGCTGATCCGAAGCAAGCCAAACGTTATGAAGCAAAGCTTGTGAATGGGGTGTAAGGTTGTAGTTATGTAGTTGTGTGTGTGTGTGTGTGTGTGTGTGTGTGTGTGTGTGTGTGTGTGTGTGTGTGTGTGAGTGTGAGCCTGTGTGTGTGTGTGTGTGTGTGTGTGTGTGTGTGTGTGTGCGTGTGTGTGTGTGAGCCTGTGCGTGTGTGTGCGTGTGTGTGTGTGTGTGTGTGTGTGTGTGTGTGTGTGAGACTGTGCGTGTGTGTGCGTGTGTGTGTGTGTGTGTGTGTGTGTGTATATGTTGTTGTGTATGTAAGGGAGAGAGAGAGAGAGAGAGAGAGAAAGAGGAAGAGATAGAGAGAGAGGGACAAGATGATGAAGATAATCACGTGTGATCAGGTTCAAACTGAGATGGCGGCGTGATCACGTGTGGTCACTAAAAACTAGAAGATGGCGGCGTAATCACAAGTGATCACGTTCAAACTGTAAGATGGTGACGTGATCACTTGTCGTCACTATGATGGCGGACACTGACCTGAGACGGCCTAATGGTGTGGTCTATTGTCTACCCAATGAAGCAGGATTAAGTTAAACTCCAGCCACCACGTGAACCTTTTTACTTTTAGTGCTACAGCACATAGTTTATCTGTAAGGACCGAGTCGAGAACACACGTGATCTGGTCAAAGGTTAGGTACGACTTTACTCCATTCACTCTCATCGTATCTGCAGCTCATTTAACAATAGCAACGTCATCTCACAGCAGTCTGCTGTAGTTTGTGAACATCTTCACACAGATTAACGCAGATTAAAGTTGTTTGTTGCAAACTACATTAATTTAGAGGGGAAAAAATATTTGATATAAATACAAACTTAATATTAAAATGTACCCTAAAATAAGAGTAAAAAATTAATCTGGAATTATAACTGTTTGTTATGTGCATATTAAATGGGTTTGTAGGCTGTTTGTAATGGCTACGGCTCCCTGTGAGGACTGGTAGATCTCGGCAGACTGAACGCTAACAGTTGGAGTTAAAAGAGGCGGTGATGATGCAACAGAGTAGTAACAAATACATGTTTATCTCTGAATTTGTAGTTTTCCGCTCTTCTGGCGGTTGAGGAGGCTTCCTATTGCTGCATGCTATGGGGGAAGTTTGTGGTCTACATTGAAATTAATGTGTTTTAAAAATTCATAATCAAGGTGAGTATTACAAACATGTTAATTTAGTTCCAAAGATGAAAAATAGAAGAGAACATGTGTGATCGAGAAGAGTCCTCAAAGATTTTACTCCACAGGTCACACCAACACATTCACACAGTTAAGGCAGAGGCTGCTATGAAAAGTGACCATCAGAAGTAACTCATCCCATTCATACACATTCAGACTCCACCGACGAAGCAGCGGGACACATCATACATGTGCTGGGTATCGAACCCCCGACCTTCTGGTTGAGAGACAACTAACTATACCAACTGAGCCACAGTCACCACTGTCTGTCTGTGGAGTTCAAATAGTAATCATCTATTTTACTAATGGGAGGAAGTATTGTACTTTATTTAAAAGTAAAAACATTGTTAAATGGTCTAATCAGCTGGTTGGTGAGTCACGGCTCTACCAAGCGTCCCTGTAATCCAGACCGTTAGAGCAGATAGCTACCTACAGTATGTCTTAAACATTGACTCCCACCCTTTGCACCGTGATTTTCAGCATCTTCCCTCTGGACGGAGGTTTTTCAGTCCCAAGGGGCAGAACAAAGCCGAACAAAAATAACTATCTTTCTGCTGCTATCACTGAACTGAAAAAGCTGTAGCCATATTTGCAAATATCCTGGCTTAATTTTGTGATTAATTTTATTGTTTTTTTCATTCATTGGTGGAACCTTGAGCACTTTTCTACAATTCTACAATTCACATAGCAGACGCTTTTATCCAAAGCGACTTTTATCATTGTTATAATTTATTCATTTTTTAAAATAATGTTTCCGTAGGTTATAAATAGATTGATCCTTCTCGAATGTGTTTTATCTTCTTACATCTGTTTTGTCATTTCTCTCATAGCTCGCTAGGTGTACAAATACAGTAACCTGCACCTGAACAATGTGTTATTTCTTTAAATCTCATAAAACAGGCGGGTGGAGACTAATAGGTGAGTATTACAAACATGTTAATTTAGTTCCAAAGATGAAAAATAGAATAGAACAGAAGAATACATGTAATTGAGAAGAGTTGTGGCACTGTTATGAGCCATGATAGAAATGACTGTAAAATGATTGTAACACGCATGTTCACTACTGTGACTTCCTCGTGTAATTTACTGAAGAAGGCTGTTTGAAAAAGCAGCACACACTTTGAAGGAAACGTCCCTCCTCTGAACATCTTCACCTCTCTGCTCCAGAGGACCTGACAAGAATGTAAGTTTACATGATTTTGATAAGAAAAATATGAAAATCAGCACTTGATACATAATTCTAAAAATGTGTACTTTTTCTCAACTTGGATTTAGATCAATAAACTAATACCATAGGTTAAGGAAAAACAGACACTGTAAAAGGAGAAGCATTTTCTCTTTGATCTTGGACGTAATAAAGCTGTCGTTGTGTTTTTGTATATTGCTGGTGATTAAAGGAGCTGCCTATAAACAGATTATAGCGTTCATTTTAACTATAGACTGAAAATACATTAATGAAAAGTAGCATTATGTGTCACTTTTGCCTTCACAGACCACAAAGCTTCCTGTTTTTTTCTAATCATTTTATCATCTACAACATGATGCTGCAATAAGCAACTTCAGAAGTATGAAATAACTCAAATATACTTAGTATGAAACTGATGTGTACCCATGTGTACTCTCCAGACTTTCTGCCTATTCTGAAACACAAAGATGGCTGTAGCTCTCACTCTCCTTCTTGTTGGCTGTCTGCTCCCAGGTGAGATATTCACTCACATTAAGCCCACCACTGTAAAAAACAAAAAGTAATTTGAAATAATACCTCAAAAACTTAGCGTTACACATAGCTAGTCCAAAAATTCACAAATGATTAACACATGTTCTTATTTAAATGTTCTTTCTTGTGTTTCAGGTGCCCTGTGTGGACAGTTTGAGATCATTATACCAAAGACTATAGAGGTTCTGAAGGGATCCTGTGTGACAATCCCCTGCTCCTTTGACGTAGAGGATCAACATAATGTAAACTTAAACAACACTTGTAAAGCATTATGGAGAGAATCTTATAGGGGACCTGTTGTGTTTGATAGCAGTAATCCACAACAGAAAGGACAATTGATCGGTGACCTAACACAAAAAGACTGCACCACAACCCTGAATGACATGCAACCTCAAAACAACAAAGTGCATAATTTTAGATTGGAATGTGACAATGATCTGAAATACTTTTTTGATGGCGTGAAAATTTCAGTCACAGGTAGGTTTCAAATTCAACTTTTTTACAGTTCAGTCATGTAGTAGTTCTCTGACCTTATTATTAATTACTTTAAAATAAAGATAAATCAAACCTTTGATAGTAGAGAGAAATGACTGCTTATACATGTTTATGTATCTTCTGAACAGATGATCCACCCAGACCGACTCTGACTCCGCCCACACTGAAGGTGAAAGAGGGAACCTCAGTGAGTTTGAACTGCTCTGCTCCAGCTCCCTGTCTGTCTCTTCCTCCAAATCTGACATGGAGCCCCGGCCTGGGTGAAGGTCAGGAGACCCTGCAGGAGAATCAGGACAAAACTAAAGTCAAGATCTCTGTGCTGAACTTCAACGCATCACACCTCCATCACGGACAGGAAATCTCCTGTACTGCTGTCTACAGAAAACAAGATGGCAGCACTGAGTCATCTGTGAACACCAGTTTAACAGCTGACATTACATGTGAGTATGTTTGTCTTGTGATTAAGGAATTCAAACTTAAACTTTTAAATGCTCTCTCATCTCCTTAAAATCTTGACTAAATTAAATTAGGTGTGAAACAATAAGTCCTTGAAAGTAAATCTTTACCCAATTCTTTAGATTTTCTAATCAGTGTTGACATGACATCAATTTAATAAATCAAACACCTCAGTGTGAGATGCTTCTGTATTTTCTTGCTCACAAAGCTTCAACAGCAAGCCTTTAACTTGCTCTGCTTCATTTCTCTGAAGTGTTTCCTCATCCAAAATATCCTTTGCAGGCACAATTCTTGTTAATTGCATAAACTTCAAGCTGCTTTGAAATCAAGCTAAAGCAGAGACTGAGAAGAAAAGACAAAAGGGAACATCTACATCTGCATGCCATATATCTAATTCTGATTAAGATGCATTTTAGGATTAACATAATTCCCTTTAATGTACAGAAAACATGAAACTAATGGCAACCTTTCTTGTAAGTGCAAACATGCTGAAAAGCAAAGGCTTCAAATGTTGCTGAAGCAGAGTCAGTAATTTTCTTCATGATTTTTCTTCCAAATCAGCAAGAAAGTGACAGTTTACAATTCAATTATCAAAAGAACAAGTCTGTTTATTTTTTTCCTCCCAGATTCACCCAAAAAAACCACAGTGTCGGTCAGTCTGTCCGGTCCAATACGACAAGACAACATTGTGACTCTGACCTGTAGTAGCAGTACCAACCCAGCTGTAAAGGACTACACCTGGTACAGAGCTGATGGAGGCCAGGAGACTTTCATGGGGACTGGACGTGTTTTAACTGTCAAAGCTTCAGATGTCAGCGGTCCTTTTTTCTGCAAGGCTGAAAATGAACTGGGGAGTGGACGATCTGACAACAAAGACTTATATGTTCAGCGTATGTATACAAGTTAAACTGTGTGTTTTTAAACCTTTAAAGGTCTATAATTCCTCCAGAGCAGTGATTTACTGATTATAAGATGTTGTTAATGTTTCAGTTTTCAAGATTGATTTCCATCTTTGGCACTTTCTGAATTAGTATATAAAACATTACTAATTTGTCTTTTTCATCCAAATGTCCATGTGTGCCAATTTGGGCCAATCAATCATTCAGTTTCCCTTTCATAATCAACTCCTTCATGTGCCAGTGGGTTTAGTGTGTTTAAATTGTGCTTTTGAACATAACCACCATGAAACAATCAAAAATGAATATTGAATTTCTTCTGGCTCAGCGTTGTTCCTGCTGAAACCTCTCCTCTTCTTTTAGTCTTTTGGTTGCTCAGCCTACACTCGTCTCTCTTGCTCGCTTTGCGGTCTTGATTTGGAAATATGATACAACTTTGGTACTTCCTTCACTGTCAAACTGACAATGAAGTAGACTTTAGTGGTAAAAACCATCAAGTTGAAAAAGTGTCCCCCCCCCCCCCCAAACAGGGTTATGATATTATCATGTTATTTCTTATGACAGGTCTTGAGGATAACTGTGGACCCTACGGTGGAGTTCTCTTCTGGGCTGTTACTGGAGTGTCTCTCACTGTGAACATCGTCCTCACACTCTGCATGGTGTTTCTTTGGTATGTTATTACACCGGAGGACTTTTTAGAATAAACTGTGCTGATGAAGATATGACAAATGAGTTGTTTGTAAAACCCTTTTTTAATCCTCATTTCTTCTTTTACTAAAGGAAACAAAGAGCGAGCATGAAGCCAAAAGAAGAGGACAGCACTTACATGAATCTGGATCACACTAACAGATCTCCAGACTATGATGTCATTGCCAAACGTCATACCTGATTATTTGAAGACTCTCTCTGTCTCCCTCTCTCGCTCTGCTCTTCCTGCATTGCTTTAAATATCGACTTTGAGATATGAATGTGATATTTCAATATTCTGCAGGGTGTTTGGCGCAATACATGATTAATTCTCAGTAATTTCACATAATATTTTCTCCATGAAGCCTCTGATGTTCAAATCTGGAGAGATATTGATCATTAATTGTGGATAAGTTTGAGGTGATGGTTTTCACTTTTGTTTGTATTGAAGCTCTGCTAATCAAGATTTTTATTTTTTATTGAAAAAGTAAATGGTTTATCAAAAGAGATGCACATTGAATCAATCCAAGATATGGAAACATTGGTACAGTTGTATCCTCTGGGGCGCTGTTTTTATCTATTTACTGATTTTATACCATGCATTGCATTTAAGTTGCAGATTTTTATACTGTGCTTTGTATTTCATGTATCTTGTATTGTATTTTATGTCTTTTGGATTTTATTATTTGGACCCTGAGTCTGTAATAAAGTTTTGATTCATTCATTGCATGCTCTTGTTTTCCAATCAGATTAAAGAAAGCCTGTGAGGCAGTTCCAGAGGACAGGGTTTAAATGGCCCTGAATCAAAGACGAGGTTAAGGAGGGTAGTTTAAAGGTCCAATATGTAAGATATCTTCTGAATTAAATCTTGAAATGGTCTTTCTATATCATCAGACATTAAGGAAACATGATCTGTTTAAGTGCTGGTTTATCTGTAAATGTAGCAGTTGGTATGTCCTCCTTCTAGTTTTCCATTGTGGCGCAGAATCATTGTATTTTGAGCAGAGAAGGTGGGCGGTTGCTTCTGAAAAAAGGAGAGAGGTTAGAGAGCAGAAAAGTCTCTAGACCGATGCAGAGCTGGTTAAAAACTGAAGCTTCAGTGTCCACGACATAGCAACCTGTTTGAACATTGGCTCTAGGAGGGAGGGGGCGGGGGAAGAAAGCTCTGTCCAATGTTTTGAAATTGAAGAAAAGTGTTGACGAGCTGATATCCTAAATCACACAAGAATGTTAAAACATTTCACTTTCAAAGTGACAGCAACAGGTCTCCTGGGTTAACAAACGCTAACAGGCTGTAGTTGAAAGAAGAGGTGATGATGCAACAGAGTGGTAACAGATACATGTTTATCTCTGAATTTATAGTTTCCGCTCTTCTGGCGGTTGAGAAAGGCGTCCTAATACTGCTGGGGAAGTTCGTGGTCTCAGTTTCCATCAACATGTTTTAACCAGCTTGATTTTATCATTGAAAGATAGTCCTTGTTCAGTCACGTTTACAAATCAACAAGCTCAGGTTTTTACTTCTACTCAATTTAATCTGAGAAAACCCAGACAGGAGGACATTGTTGATGAATGCTATTAGAGGTGTTCCTGTTCCTCGAGGAAACAAAATAACAGCCTTCTCCTAATCCTGCCATGAATTATTTAGTTGAGTTTATCAGTATCACCGTGGGACTGTGTCTCAATATCTTACAACTTACATTCAACATTACCCCAACAAACAGGACAACATCCAGTATTCGGGTTGCATCATATAAAATGACAGCACTAACAGGACATTCATTTTTTTTCACACATTACGGACAGCCTCTGGACACAGAAATGATAAGATAAAGTGAATGCAGTGACATCAGTGTGTAACAGCCAGTGTTGGGTAGTGATATTGATATTAGGTAGGAAAAAAAAGCTGAGACTGATATTTCAATCAGGAGAGACTTAATTGAGAATGAACAATTATTTATTTAACAATAAATGTGCGACAATTTAGATTTGAATGTGCAAAGTCTTTGGAGGATTAAACTCCATCGTGACGACTTCATGTACTCGGAAGGGTAATGAGGCCGACAGCAGGATAGGATACCCCCCTATGGAGTCTAGACACTGGTGGTGGTGAAGAGGAATGGAGGCTATAATGAGCCTGAATCTGGACTCTGCTGAGCTGGAATGGAGGTGACTGGGGCGGTGGTGGGTTGCAGCAGTTGCCTTGAAATGACAGAATGATTGTGGAAGAGAGAGAACTGTTTTAGCATTTTGTCGCAGCAGGATGATTGGTTGAGAGAGGTTGTGCCCGACTCTGGTTGGTTAATTACTTAAAGAATAAACACCCATTAACAGCTGATCACCAGAGCAGGTAGACAGAGGAAGTAGTTTAAGTTGAAATGAAAGAATGAATGAATTTGTGAAAGAATATAAGCAGTCTTCCTTCCCTTACGCTGAGCTCCATATCCGCCAATGTCTCTCTGATATCTAATAATAATAATAATAATAATACATTTTATTCATAAGCACTTTTCAAAAACTCTTACACACTAAACATTTGATAAAAAAGACAAAAGAAACAGCACAGTAAGGAAAGACTAACAGACATTGCAGCATTCCACACAAATCATAAAGACAACAACATAAAGGTACAGCTACAGATAAACAGAACACATATCACAATCATACATCAAAAGATTGTTTGAAGAGGTGAGTTTTGATCAGTGATTTGCAATTAACCCAGATGCAATTTGTCCTGCAGAAACATGATGTTGTAACAGAGTGTCCAGAGGTGGCACCTGTCTGTTCTGATGAAATAAATAAGTTTTTGTAGTAGTTCAAGCAAGAAAGCTAGGGCTTGAGTGGCTTGTCAAGAGGTCGACTTTGTGTCAGTTTGATCTCATCATTGAGACAGAAAGTTTGGTTCCTATTTGGGCACTACACCATTTTGACATGTATGTTGGTGCCACTGTTGTGCCTCTGATTTTGTATGATAGTTACTAGCCTTGTCAATAGAGCATTGGCCACTGGTGTTAAAAGATGCTTAATTCAGACTGATCTCTATAAGGAACATTTAGCTAGCCTGCTAATCACAGTTTGTTTTCCTACTCTTAACGTGGTCCTAGGACCTGATCCAGGCGTCTGAGAGCGAAACTAAAACTAACATTGGGAAAGTATAAGTGATGTTGGGTTTGGTCAAATATGTATGTTATTGCTTATGTTTGGTTAACTAAATTTGGTAAATATAGTAATTTGTTTATGGGTACTGGGTGGGACCCAGTATTTTAGGGGGAGGGTGTGATGACCCCTGACTGTCAGTGATCTTCCTGCTGCTTTGTATCGCTCCCCACTTAAGTTCAGGTAGAAAGGGGCGGAGCCAGTTCAATTTATATACACCTGGGCAGGCTGGGCCTTAGTATTTAAACTGGCTTCTCAATCTGTCACTCTCTTGTCAACACTTAACACATTCACCATTACAACCACCACTGATTTACAGATTGCACATTCTTTGAACAGGATGATTTGTCTTAGTTTGCAATAAATTATCATTTAATAAATTAAAAAATGTGTGGTCTCCCTGTTTGTCCAGCTCACTGAGCCTGGGTTGTGAAAACAGTGTGACAACTATTCAAAGAAAAAGTGCTGAACATTCAATGTGAACATGAATGTTCACTTTTCTGTCTTCCTCATTTTCAAGTCAAATTTTGAATGCTGTTTAAGAAGGCGACCAAATGATGAGGAACTTCACTTCTCTAAACATCCTTCACCTCTCTGCTCAAAAAGACCTGAGAAAAATGTAAGTTTATATCACTTTTAAATCTATTTTAATATCATATTCAAATATCATAAAGGCTTTTTTTTAAGAAGTGCATTTTTTCTGAAGTTGATCGAACAAACTTTGTTACAGGGGAAAGAACAAAAACATTCACTTTGATAAAATTTTAAACATCTTAAAGCTCTCATGCAGATTTTCTTCTGGGCGTTATTACTGATCAAATAGTTTCCTTAAAGAGGTTGTAAACAAGATGAACTCAAGAAAAAACAAAGAATATTTGTCTCTTTTCTTTGAGGCAGGCAGTCAAACTTCCTGTTTTTTATTTTATTATCATTTCATCATCTACGTTTTAATAATGAGCTACTTTACATGAATTGATTGAAATGCAGATAGATTTAAATTTAAACCTTAAAATGAGAAGCTTCAAACATTTTAGTTTTATTGGGATAAGATTATTAGAATTAGAATTAGAATTATTAGGATTAGATTAGAAATTTCTCTTAAAATCTAAGTTTATTTGGAGGGAACTACACTAAAAATAAATCTACATTTATTCTCTCCAGACTTTCTGCCTCTTCTGACACACAAAGATTGATGCAGCTCTGACTCTCCTCCTCATTGGCTGTCTGCTGCAATGTGAGATGCTCACTTATATTTGTCACAGTGGAAAAAATATAATTTTATTCATTATAACATTTAAAAAATCCAGAAATATCCATACAATGTACAACAGAGTAAAAAAGTATGTGAAACAAATGAGGGGGAAAAAATGTGCATCATGAGCTAAAATGTGTTCTGCTTTCTTTTAACGATATCATAATGTAGAGATTTGGTGTTAAATTTACAACTTTAATGTATAAAAAAAGCTTCCCTCTTCATTTGCTGCCCGGCAGAAAAAAGGTCCTCTCTCCCTAGAAGCTTTGATGTTTAAAACACGTCCAGTCCCCATGAAAGTCTCCTGGCCTCCATCAGCTCTGTACCAGGTGTAGTTCTTTACAGCTGGGTTGGCATTAGCACTGCAAGTCAGTGTCACATTTGTGTCTTCTTGCACTGGACCAGAGGGACTGACTGACACTGTGGTGAAAAGAGAATAGTGAATAAACTTCTTATCTTGACGAATAAAATGTAAGCTTTCTCAGCAAAATTTCACAAGTTATCAAAAAACAACAGTTAAGTTTGCTTCCACCAAACTGTCTGACTGTTTAGAATAAGTAGTTTATTTGTGATGAGGGATAGAGAAGAGAGTTATGCCTTTATTCTGAACAAGCCCTGCTAAACATCAACAGAAACAGCTAGTAGCACTGTAAATATGCAAATATGTGTGTTTTGTTTTTTTAATTGCTCAGGGGGTTGCACAATTCATTTTGAACATGTTGCATTTGTAAAAATGGCTGCAGTTGTTCAGTCGTCCGTACATGTTTGTATTCAGTAAAGTTTGATCAGACTGAAACACCATCAGTTCAGATTGTGAGGTGCATGCAGCCTTTTTCTTTCATCACAGTGTTGGTCAGTCTGTGGGCTCGACTCCCATTGTGTAGAAATGAACAGACAGAAGTGAGACAAAAAGACTGAGAATTTTTCCTTATTTGACAAAACACTTCTTGATTTAGTTTAATTTTGTGTACATAATATGCAGTTAAAAAAATGAGATTCAAAATATCACAATTCTCAGCCTGTCGCAAAATGTTTAAAATCGCAATAATATCGTATCGTGACTCAAGCATCGTTATAATATCGTATCAAAGGGCCTCTGGTGATTCCCACCTCTCATTACAATGTAGACCTACAGTACAGTGTTGCTTCCTCAGCGGATAAACAGTTGGTGAAAATATGTAAATATGAACTTTACTATGTTTGTCACCATCTTAATTTGTTTTTGAAATGGGAGATTAAAGTCCAGTGTTACATTCATTTATAATCAGATACAACTGTGACCTTTAACCCTGTGATGAAAACACTGAGTGTGAAATGATCTGTTGACCTCTTTGTGAAAAACATGCAGATTGTTTTCTTTATGTTTAAGTATTGACAGGAGTTATTAAACCACTGTGTGACATTAGTCATCACTGCTGTTAGTTTACGTGCAGCTTGCTGGTTTGTTGTTGCATGTTCAAAAATGATAGTATCATCAGCGTACATTAGGATGTCTGACCTAATATCATTCATTTATTAGATCATTTATGTAGAGGCTAAACAACAAACCCTGTTCATACAATGAATACATCTACAATCAAACATCTGAGTGGAGAGAAAAAAAGGTAATCACACATGGCAGTATGCACACCCCAGGTGACGGCCATGCTCGTAACTGTTTGTAAGGTACATAAACATGTATAAGCAGTCATTTCTCTCTACTATCAAAGGTTTGATTTATTTTCATTTGAAGTAATCAACGATAAGGTCAGAGAACTACTACATGACTGAACTGCTAATAAATTTAATTTTGACTGAAATTTCAATTTGTTGAGGAAAATAATATTTGACACCATCACAATCCAATCTAAAATAATACACTTTGCTGTTTTGAGGTTGCATGTCATTCAGGGTTGTGGTGCAGTCTTTTTTTCTTAGGTCACCGATCTCAAACTGTCCACACAGGGCGCCTGAAACACAAGAAACAAATCCTTATTACAATTATACATTTACAATACAATCCTTATTCATATTGAGTTTATAGTGTCTATATTTGTATAGTATCACTGTTTCTTTGTTTCTTTAAGTCTAATGATAATAAATAGTAAATAAAAAAGTCTTCATGTAAAACTCAGAGGATTCATCATTTTCACACAGCCTTTTTTATAGATTAAAGTTGTAAATTTAACACCAAATCTCTACATTCTGATATGGTTACAAGAAAGCAGAACACATTTTAGCTCATTGCACACATTTTTTGCCTCATTTGTTTCACATACTTTTGTGTAAATTGTATGGTTATCTCTGTTTTTTATTGATTTTTCTTCCACTGTTACAAATATAGAGGCAGAAAGTCTGGAGAGAATACATGTAGATTTACAGTTTAGTGTATTTCGCTCCAAATAAACTTTGATTTTAGGAGTAATTTCCTTTTGAGGAAAAGGTTGGATCCAGAGTTTAGTTACTTAAACTCATCCCAACAAAACTAAAAGACTTCAAGGTGTGTAGCTTCTCATTTTAAGGCTGAAATTGAAATCTTAATGATGAAATGATAATAAAACAAAAAACAGGAAGTTTGACTGCCTGCCTCAAGGAAAAGAGACAAAACAGAAAAATATAAAAATATTTTGTCTGAGTTCATTTTGTTTACAACCTCTTTAAGAAAACTATTTGATAATTTGCAATAATGCCCAGAAGCAAAACTGCATGAGAGCTTTAAAATGTTCAAAACTTGATCAGAGTGAATGTTTTGTTTCCCCTGTAACAAAGTTTGTTTGATCAACTTCAGAAAAAATGCACTTACCGTATAAACAAATAGCCTGTATGATATTTAAATATGATAATTTATTTAAAAGTGATTTTAAAGTGATATACTGTAAATCTAAGTTTTTGTCAGGTCCTTTTGAGCAGAGAGATGAAGAATGTTTAGAGAAGTGAAGTTCCTCATCATTTGGCGCCTTTCCAAACAGCGTGCAAAAGTTGACTTGTAAATGAGGAAGTCAAAAAAGTGAACATTCCTGTTAACATTGAATTATCAGTACTTTTTATGTAAATTGTTGTCATGGTGTCACTCCTCACCGTTCATGCCAACATCTCTCTCTGTGCAAATGATTTCTATCTTTAGACCTTAAAAAAACATCGTCGTCATGGGGATGTCAGCATTTGATTAAAATGCAAAAACCAATGAAAAGCCTGTACTGTCAAAAGAATGTTTAGAATTCATTTTAATGCAATAACATCTTGATGTTTTTTTTATATTTACAACCCATCAGTTTGACTACAATGTTACTTTTTGAGATCCACATACAGGAGGTGACAACGTATAAAAAACATTGTTGTCAAAGCTTCTGCCTAATCATGAAGCAATGAAATAAGCAGGCTACTCTATAAATTACTTTTTTAATCACAACAACACAATTGTGAAAAAAAAAAAACTTTCATTCTCACTCAAGGTCGGCTAACTCTTCCAGGTCAAACTAAATAAAAGTGTATAAAAATATGTAAGATGTATTCAAAGCTTAAAAGATGTTGTGTTCTTTGTGTTCAGACCGGGCTTTGAACCTGGAATCTGCTGATACTAAAAATAGATGCAAAACAGAGTACAGAGTGAAAGTTTCAAGGTTTCTACAAAGACTTTCTCAGGCAGAGTTCAAGGCAACAAAGTCAAACGATTTTGGGATGGACTGTCGAGAAATTGAAGATTCTAGGCTCTCATGTCACATCTGTCCTCATGTCTTTACACACTGAGGCCATATAACACCAGCAGGTCCCTGAAGTCCTCTGACCAGGGTCTGCTGGTTGTTCCTCTGTGGACACTTTTGAAAAGCAGTTAAAGACCCACCTGTTCAGACTGGTTTGATCCGTCTATATTTGATTTTATGTAATTGTCTGTTAATAATGTCTCTGCTCAATCCTTTATTGTGAAGCACTTTGTGACGTCTGTTCTTGAAAGCTGCTATATAAATAAACTTTACTTACTTAATCATCTGAGATCTCACACTTGTCTCACTTTTTTTTAAACTCAGATCTTTGAATGAGACACCCCAAGATGATTTAAAGAACTTGGACTGTGTCTCATACTTGTCACATCGTTTTCTTAGCTGAGATCTAAAAATGACACATCTGAACAGCCTGGCTCAGACTGCAGGATAATCGGGCTGATTTGAAGTCCGATTCTGCCTTACTGTCAACCGCGTGGGCGTTTCTGATTCGAGGCTGATCAGAAGTGATTATCTGGTGGACTATTTTGTAGTGTGAGTGGTGTAAAGATCCAATCTTAACCTCCCCAATCTGCTCTGAGAGCATCGGGCCGCCCCGCAACATTTCAGATTTCAGATTAGATCAGCTGAGCTGCTCTGCTTCTTGTGCTGCAGACTGTTGAGTTTTTTTAAACTGTTGAAATAACACTCCCCCTGCTGGACAAACTATGTATTGGCACTGTCTCTTAATTTCCTCAAGATTTTTTTTCTGTGATAAATCATCTGCGAAAAAATCGTATTGAGACGTATAGAGAAAAAAATATGTATAGCTTTAGTCACGTGACCGGCGTGCGGGCCTGAAGGGAAAAGCTAAGGAAAGTATCGACCACCATTGAACAAACTTCATTTAATTTTCCATCTCTTCAAAACGACGCATGTTCTTGTGGTAGACAACACAACACTGAGGTCTTGAATGCAGCCTCTCACCTGTCCCACTCACTAGTCAGTGAAGCTTATTTAAAGGCACCTGGATGTCAGGTACAGGCCTCCTGCTCCTGCCTGGCATGTGCCTTTGCTGTTGCTGCTGGTATGTACAACCTTGTTTTGATGTACAGCTTGCTGGTTTGAATGTTTAAATGACCTCCTTGTTTGGTTGTTGCTGCAGCTTGACTAGTTTGCCCATGGCTCCTCACCCCCCAGATCAGTCCTGACTGAAACCCTGTAGTGGTGAGTAGGTGGCTCAGTTTGAACTTTAGAAGTTGAAGCATTGATTGTTTTTCTTTGTTAATAGCTGTTTTCATTTTAGGTTGCTAAAAGCCTGCTTTTCTTTCAGCCACTTAGTTGGGAGGCTAGGCACCCAGGGTGAGGGCCCTCCACTTGTTTGCATGTGAGTTTAAGAGCACTGGGACACAAATGGACTACACCAAAAGTTGTTGAGGATTGCTGTGTGATTTGCTGTTCCTTCCCCAAAGCTTTGGTCCACCTTGTTTTTTACATTGATTCATTCAAATAAATTCCTTAAATTCTTTTGAAACCACGTCTCTGCCTCATCAGTTTTCGAGTCTGTGTGTCTTACCTATTTACAAGAGTATTAAGTTGTGTATTTCCTGGGGTGTGCTGTCTGTTCTTATTTTACATCATTAGTTATTACCACTACCAACTCTTGCCACATTTCCATCACCAGACAACCACAGAATAAACAAAAGATATTAAAATAAAATGCAAGTTTTAGGCACGTGTGACTGTTTAGCATTCATCAGAATGACAGCCTGGGGGAACAAACTGTTGTTGTTTTGGTGTACAGTGATCCGTATCAGAGGGGAAGAGTTTGTAGTACTTCTACCTGCTCGTTTCCTGATAGGGGGCAGGTTGACACCAATGATATTTTTTTCTGCAGTCCTGATTATCCGTTGCAATCTGTGTCTGTCCAGTTTGGTTGCAGTCCATTTTGCTCAATTTAACATAATATAGACTGAGGGTTTGCCTTAAAGGGATAAAACATAATTAGTTCTGAGTGTCAGACAAATATCATGATGCACGAAACCAAGCTCCTGGATTTTATCTTACATAGTAGACTATCCTGAAAGAATCAAATAGCTGGATATCATTCAGCTTCACCTGGAAAGAAATGAGTTGGCTGACTTTGAGTGAGAATGAAAGTACTTTTTGTCATAACTGATAATTGATTGATAATTGTGTTGTGATTAAAAAGTAATTTATAGAGTAGCCTGCTTATTTCATTGCTTCATGATTAGGCAGAAGCTTTGACAACAATGTTTTTTATACGTTGTCACCTCCTGTATGTGGATCTCAAATACTAACATTCTAGTCAAACTGATGGGTTGTAAATATTGAAACACATCAAGATGTTATTGCATTATAGAAGAATTATAAACATTCTTTTGACAGTACACGCTTTTCATTGGTTTTTGCATTTTAATCAAATGCTGACATCCCCATGACGACGATGTTTTTTTAAGGTCTAAAGATAGAAATCATTTGCACAGAGAGAGATGCTGGAATGAACGGTGAGGAGTGACATTATAAAAACTATTTACATAAAAAGTACTGATAATTCAATGTTAACAGGAATGTTCACTTTTTTGACTTCCTCATTTTCAAAACAAATTTTGAATGCTGTTTATGAAGGTGGCCAAATGATGAGGAACTTCACTTCTCTAAACATCCTTCACCTCTCTGCTCAAAAAGACCTGACAAAAACGTAAGTTTAAAAAACTTTTATATAACTTTTAAATAACTTTATACTTTTTCAGGAGATAAAACAAATCAACATGTTTGATATCATAAAGGCAAATTTTTAAGAAGTGCATTTTTTCTGAAGTTGATCAAACAAACTTTGTTATAGGGGAAAGAAAAAAAAAATTCACTCTGATCAAGTTTTGAACATTTTAAAGCTCTAATGCAGTTTTTCTTCTGGGCGTTATTACTGATCAAATAGTTTCCTTAAAGAGGTTGTAAACAAAATGAACTCAGACAAAATATATATATATTTTTCTGTTTTGTCTCTTTTCCTTGAGGCAGGCAGTCAAACTTCCTGTTTTTTTATTTTATTATCATTTGATCTTCTACATTTTAATAATGAGCATCTTTACATGAATTGAATGAAATGCAGAAATATTTCAATTTAAACCTTAAAATGAGAAGCTGCACACCTTGAAGTCTTTTAGTTTTGTTGGGATCAGTTTAGTTAACTAAACTCTGGATCCAACCTTTTCCACATTGATGAAGATTTAAACATTTCAAGATATTTCTCCATCTGCAACTTCTGCAAAGATCACATTCAACAACAGCCTCAAAATGAAATCTAAGTTTATTTGGAGCGAAATACACTAAACTGTAAATCTACATGTATTCTCTCCAGACTTTCTGCCTCTTCTGAAACACAAAGATGGCTGCAGCTCTGACTCTCCTCCTCATTGGCTGTCTGCTGCAAGGTGAGATGCTCACTTATATTTGCCAAAGAAATTAGCTACTAATGTGTTCTGCTTTCTTTTAAAGATATCATAATGTAGAGATTTGGTGTTAAATTTACAACTTTCATGTAAAAAATAACTGTGAAAATGATGAATCCTCTGAGTTTTACATGAAGATTATTTTATCTGTGACTCCTCAGGTTCTTAGTAACAGAGCCAACAATAAATTGTATCATGACTTTATTTATTTATTTGTTTGTTTATTTAACAGAGACACGTGCAATGAACATTGCTTCACATAAATACAAAGTAGATAACATGCAGTCAGGTTTCTAGCCACGGCTCATTTGAAACCTCTATGATTGATCTCAATGATTTTAGTAATATAGTCATTATAAACTCAATATGAATACGGATTGTATTGTTAATGTATAATTGTAATAAGGATTTGTTTCTTGTGTTTCAGGTGCCCTGTGTGGACAGTTTGAGAGCATTATACCAAAGACTATAGAGGTTCTGAAGGGATCCTGTGTGACAATCCCCTGCTCCTTTGACGTAAAGGATCAATTTAATGGAAACTTAGATAAAACATGTAAAGCATTATGGAAAGAAAGTACTAAAGGACCTGTTGTGTTTGATAGCAGTAATCCACAACAGAAAGGACAATTGATCGGTGACCTAACAAAAAAAGACTGCACCACAACCCTGAATGACATGCAACCTCAAAACAACAAAGTGCATTACTTTAGATTGGAATGTAACTATCCCCTGAAATATAATTTTGATGGCGTGAAAATTTCAGTCAAAGGTAAGTTTCAAATTAAACTTATTAACAGTTCAGTCATGTAGTACTTCTCTGACCTTATCGTTGATTACTTTAAAATAAAGATAAATCAAACCTTTGATAGTAGAGAGAAATGACTGCTTATACATGTTTATGTATCTTCTGAACAGATGATCCACCCAGACCGACTCTGACTCCGCCCACACTGAAGGTGAAAGAGGGAACCTCAGTGAGTTTGAACTGCTCTGCTCCAGCTCCCTGTCTGTCTCTTCCTCCAAATCTGACATGGAGCCCCGGCCTGGGTGAAGGTCAGGAGACCCTGCAGGAGAATCAGGACAAAACTAAAGTCAAGATCTCTGTGCTGAACTTCAAAGCATCACACCTCCATCACGGACAGGAAATCTCCTGTACTGCTGTCTACAGAAAACAAGATGGCAGCACTGAGTCATCTGTGAACACCAGTTTAACAGCTGACATTACATGTGAGTATGTTTGTCTTGTGATTAAATTGATTACATAAAATACATGCTTCTTCTTCTTTGTTTGTTGTTCTGTAATCATTTAGCAAACAGTTACGAGCATGGCCGTCACCTGGGGTGTGCATACTGCCATGTGTGATTACCTTTTTGTTTGATTGTAGATGTATTCATTGTATGAACAGGGTTTGTTGTTTAGCCTCTACATAAATGATCTAATAAATGAATGCTATTAGGTCAGACATCCTAATGTACGCTGATGATACTATCATTTTTGAACATGCAACAACAAACCAGCAAGCTGCACGTAAGCTAACAGCAGTGATGACTAATGTCACACAGTGGTTTAATAACTCCTGTCAATACTTAAACATAAAGAAAACAAGCTGCATGTTTTTCACAAAGAGGTCAACAGATCATTTCACACTCAGTGTTTTCATCACAGGGTTAAAGGTCACAGTTGTATCTGATTATAAATGAATGTAACACTGGACTTTAATATCCCATTTCAAAAACAAATTAAGAATGCAGTGAGGTTCACAAATGACAAACAGTTTGTAAATGCAGACTGAACAGTTTATATAATTGTGGATTTCTATTAGTCTACGTTTACAAAACTATAAATATTTGTGTGTGAATCAGAAATACATTTGTGAATCTTATTTTTTTATTTGTGGATTTGTTTTACATTTATATAGAATGAAATATATTTGTATGTGCATTGAAATACATTTATGAATAATTCTGTGTGCATTTGTGAATATTGAGACTGATCTAACTCCATAACAGCTGTCCTCCACAGCTCATTGATGGGGTTTATTTACACGAGCTTCATGTTGTTGTGCTGTCGTCAGATGTTGTAAGTGCTTAAGGAGTTTTGAAGTCCTGTTTTTTGCAGTATAAAGAGTCCTGGTACTGGGACACAATTTACATTTGACAATGATGTTCTTGTTATCTTTCCTGTCAACAAAACTTAAGTAATGGGAATATTTCCAGCCACTGAATGTAAACTTCCATCTTTCAAGCTAGCCATGGTTGCCAGGTATGTGTGACAACAAATGACAAAACAAGCCCAATGGCCAAAAAAAAACTACTCTCGGCAGCACCTAAAAAAAAGCCCACATCTGCATATCTGGCAACCATGAAGCTCATTACTTTCCTGCTTGTCTGAGTGCGCAACAAAATTAATCTGGGGTTTGTTGCATAAATCTGAAGTGGGGTAATAACAACAACAGTAATGTAGTAACAAATTATTTTTTGTGTGGGTAACTGTAATATTATTACTGGAATTCCATTAGTAATTTGTTACACTTCTTGTTACTTGTAAAAATGATATTATTACTGTAACGCGTTACTAGTGATACGTTACAGCCCAACACTGGTCCTACTAGCTGTTTCTATTGATGTTTAGCAGGGCTTGTTCAGGATAAAGGTATAACATTCTCTATCCCTCATCACAAATAAACTATATATTCAAAAAATACAACTTTATTTTTTCTCTTTTCAGATTCACCCAAAGGGACCACAGTGTCAGTCAGTCCCTCTGGTCCAGTGCAAGAAGACACAAATGTGACACTGACTTGCAGTGCTAATGCAAACCCAGCTGTAAAGAACTACACCTGGTACAGAGCTGATGGAGGCCAGGAGACTTTCATGGGGACTGGACGTGTTTTAAACATCAAAGCTTCTAGGGAGAGAGGACCTTTTTTCTGCAAGGCTGAAAATGAAGAGGGAAGTGGAAGATCGAACAACACACAGATGGATGTTCAGTGTAGGTATTGTTTGAAACATTTGCATAAATGCAGGTAGGTCAGGCTTCTTTTGTGCAGCGTTTTACAAATGAGGAATGTAAATAATCTTTGTTAATAATGAACATCTTTAGTTTGTACAGATGTTTAAAGCAACTACACAGAGGATTTGAAGCTTTTCAACATTGAGTTGCACAACAATGCACTGCTGGAGCAAATATGGTCAAGGCTACCCTAAGGCAGCAGAAAAATTACCTCAAAAAATCTAATCCATCAGGTACCCCCAAAATATTCTAGATTCATACTGAATCTTTAAACACGCTGTTTTGTCAGATGCACTACAAACAAACAATGGCATTCTTATAAGCATGGGACTCAAGATTATATCACGCAGCAACCTCTGGTTTTTAAAAAATGGAACTGATGCAGAAGAAAAAAGAACCAGAAGTCCCATACACACCCCGTATTATAATGTCCACTGGGACAGCAGAAATGGACATGTTAGACTCAGACTTTCTTTATTTTCATTCAAACTTGTACTTTCAGTGCAGATAAGAACGACATTTTGTTGCATTTGACTCGTTAGTGCAGGATAAAAACAGCAGCAAGTATTCACATAGAAAAATAAGGTGCAGATATACGTAAATAGATATAAAAAGAAAAGCTATGTATAAAATGTATATACAGATAAATATATTGCACGTTTGTGATGTATGTTATATTGTATTTTACAGTCCAGTGAGGTAGTCCTATGTGGGGGTTTGAGGGGGAATGGAGGGATTCTTTTTTTGTGTTCAAAAGTCTTATGGCCTATGGGAAGAAGCTGCTACAGAACCTGGAAGTTCTGCTTCGGAGGCTGCAGAACCTCTTTCCAGAGTCCATCAGCGAAAACAGTCCTTGGTGGGAGTGGGAGGTGTCTCTGCTGATTTTCTGAGCCCTGGTCACGCAGCGGATTTTTGCGATCTCCTGGATGGGAGGAAGTGGACTCTTAATGATCTTTTCCGCCGTCCTCACCACTCTCTAAAAAAATATATTTTGGTCTGATTAGTTATTGTCTTTATCGACTCACACTGTAAGCGGAGTGAATTTTCTCATTACTCACCAGTTTTGATTTTATGATGGTTATAAGGCCTGAAATGGTATTTGTACCACCTCATGGTTCAGTACAGGCAGTGATAAGACAAAGACGACTGAGTGGAGAAAAAAGGCAATCCCTCATGGCAGTATTCACACCCTAATCCACTTTCCAGTAATGCTCCAGACTATAAGCTATTGATTTTTTCCTTAACAAACAAAAGGAAGTAGCAGACACAAGAAAACACAAGAAAAAAGTAATATTGTACACAGCAAAGCAAGAAGACCCGCCTAGTTTTTTAAATCAGTTGTGGGGGAAACTTTGGGTTTGCAGTGCATTTGAACATATTGAACATTTTAATGAAGACGCCATTTCCCAGAGGTGCCCATTACCAGTAATAAAACAACAAATAACCAATTTTAATTGGTGTTTTTGATCTAGGTATAAAAAGCTCAAAATCTAGACTGACAGATATGGCCTTGCTTCTTTTTGACAAATGTGACTAATGTCAAATTCATTGTATGCCTATATAAATAAAGTTAAGTTACTAAGTTAAGTTAAAGTAAAGAGTAATAAAAAAATATATAGGCATATTTATTTAGCCAGCAGGGCACATAAAGATATTTTGACATTAGTGTATTCATCCTATTTTGCATCATAGATCTGAATCTGAGAAGCAACTAGCAAACAAACTAAACATTTTCTATAAATTCAGTGGAGTAAGAAGTTTTTTTCTTTAAGTACAAGAAGGCTTTTTAAAATGTGTACAGCACTAATGTAGTACTGTACTTCATAACTTTCACCCACTCAGTCGTTAAATGTATCAGAGAAAACTAGTGATAGCTTGTTAAGCTAATAAGGCATGTAAGAATTGTGTTGTCAAACGGTCCAGTTTAACGGTGACTCATGTCGCGCGTTGCTCTGTGAGTACTGTTTTGTATCACCTGTTGTCTTGATGCGCGTTCCTAACAGAGTGTTAGCCCTGCCTGCAGGTAATGTTACGGATTATCATTCTCCTGTATTTCACTTTGGTCGGGTAAATAAAGTTGTGCACCGAAGCCTAAAAACAAATCCTGATATGATGGGCAGTGCACGCTGATGTTCTCTACCACAATAAAAGCCTCCTATACACCGAGCAGACTTCATGTAGCAGATCAAAGTTCTGACTTTATATTCAAAATGCCACACAAACACAAAACTACAATTGTAGTCATCACAAATAAACTACATATTCAAAAAATACAACTTTATTTTTTCTCTTTTCAGATTCACCCAAAGGGACCACAGTGTCAGTCAGTCCCTCTGGTCCAGTGCAAGAAGACACAAATGTGACACTGACTTGCAGTGCTAATGCAAACCCAGCTGTAAAGAACTACACCTGGTACAGAGCTGATGGAGGCCAGGAGACTTTCATGGGGACTGGACGTGTTTTAAACATCAAAGCTTCTAGGGAGAGAGGACCTTTTTTCTGCAAGGCTGAAAATGAAGAGGGAAGTGGACGATCGAACAACACACAGATGGATGTTCAGTGTAGGTATCGTTTGAAACATTTGCATAAATGCAGGTAGGTCAGGCTTCTTTTGTGCAGCGTTTTACAAAGGAGGAATGTAAATAATCTTTGTTAATAAGCTTTGAGAAAGAGAGGCCCGTTTTTCTGCAAGGCTGAAAATAAACTGGGAAGTTTTCAATCAAACACAAGACAAATAGATGTACATTGTAGGTGTCATTCATCAGTTACATTTTTCAAAATGTATGAAAGTCTCTTTGTTTATCTTTAATTTGCTTTGATTGGAAACTTCAAATCCATAAAATCTTTCTTTTGTAGAGGATTAACTTTGTTGTAAATAAAGGGAGAAAAGAGTTATAGATAATGGATGGATGGATAATTTACATAGATAAAGTATTTAGTGCCTTTCTTTTAGGGTGGTGGGAGATCACTTTGGGTAATCCACCCTGAACGACCTGAATGGTAGGGGAAACACTGTGTTATATATGAGGTTCTATAATTAAATTAGAGACGAGCAAATGTTAACTTTACCCCCAAAAAGGGGGTAAGAGTAAGAATGTGCATATCAAGTAAAATTACAATCATTCAAATGAAATTGCTTGCGCGAGCAATATTGTATCCTGAGAGGACAAAACCATGCTTTGAGCGCAAAAAGAAAAATCCCACAAGCACTGTAGTTACACGCTCAGGGTGAGATTTTGCTCGTGCTCAAAGCATGGTTTTCTCCTTGCAGGATACAATATTGCTCGTGCGAACAGATAAATTCTGCAAGTGAATGCTGTGCAAGTGCTCACAAAAATAATATGCATGCGTGGCTGTTTGAGTTACACGCACAGCTCCTTTAAATTCGCGCATGGATCTCGTCCGCACGCAATTTTATTGGCTGGGATAAAATGCCATGGGTTGGTGATGGAGATGTGACATATAAGAGCAGAGTGCTGTTCCATAAGTGGAATTGTTTTCAACTGACAGCTAAGTAAATGCGGCCTCAAGAAACTTATGAGTGCTGAAAACACTGAACTACATTGGTTTTGTATTGAAAATAGGCGCTGCCAGCGTTAAAAGCGCCCTCTGTGGACACAGGCCCAGAATGAAAACCGATTGACATGGAGGAAATTGAATTTTTCTTTGCCTCATTCAATTGGACACTCACAGCTGGTCAACTTTTATTTTTTTATTTTTATAGCCATAAGCCTTATCTTTTACTTTTGCAAATTTGATACAGCATGGCTTTACTTGACTCTCTACTTGTCTCTCTTCCCTACATCCATTACAGATGCTCCACAGATCATGTCCTCATCTGATTGCACCAAAACTGCTAACCAGGTCAACTGTTCCTGTGAGTCTACGGGAAATCCTCCTCCCACTTTACAATGGAGTTTGGATGGGTTAGCTGTCAATCACTCAGAAGAGTTTGCAGTCAGTTATGAGCATCGAAATGGTACAGGCGTGAGCTTCATCACCATGAGTCAAGCCCAAAGGAAGGATCACTTCATTGTGCTTTGTCGCAGCTCAAACTCTCTGGGATCTGTTGCTCAGCGATTTATTTTCTACAGCCTTCCAACATCTGCAGACAGTCAAGGTTTGTCTCTGAACTGAATATAACTTTTATTGGTAAGCGGCACATTTCACAATTTGTTCTCATAATTACTAAGTATTAACAAGAAAGCTTTATGAATGGGTAAGTGGTGAAGAAAACGTCCTCTGGAGAGCTTAAATATGTGAAAAATGAATTATTATTACATTATGCCTGAATTTACCAAAAATAATAATCTCGTTTGAAGTGGAGCTTCAACCATAATCCCATATTGTCCTTTGTATGTTTCAGTGATTTTGCCAGTCTTCATCGCCACCATTGTCGTCTTCCTGGTGCTAGTATGTGCTCTACTCTTTGTTATCAGGTAGGTTAAGAGCAAATCAAACCAAACCGTACAGAATACCACTATGCAAAATATTTAAAAACCTCCTACTGGGACTTTTATATTCTTTATTTGAGTGAAGATACAGATTCTATATGGTGTTCCTCTGGTCTTCAATTTAAAATCTTTAACATTTTAAGTATTTTTTTGGATTATGAGCAGACCAAGTCTTATCCAGGATATTTTTATTTTTCAAATGTCAAATGCTGTGGATCGAAAATGTTGCCAATGTATTTGTGTTATTTATAGTGTCCTCTGCTCTGCGTCTGTTTGTGAGACATAAACATGAATATGCAGCTTTATGATACGCCAAAATGACTGGAGAAATGTCCGACCTGTGATTTAACGATGTACCACTGATCTCTTTTTCTATTTTGCTCACGGCAACTTTGGGATTAAATATGAATGAAGGTCTGTAGGTATTTAAAGCTTTTGGTACTTTTAGGTACTATCTAGGGCCCGACTGATATGGGATTTTTGGATCCAATACCAATATAAGGGAGAAAAGAAATCTGATACCGATATATATCGGCCAATCTATCTTTGATCTTTAAAGATACATAGATATACACACATTTTTTGCCTGGATCCTTTAAACACAGCTTTCAAACACTTTTGGAAAAGATATATAATGAAGACAATCATTTTTTTATGTTGAACAAAAGCCTTTATTGGCCAGAATAACAACAGTGCACTGAAACACTACACTTTACTTGGAAGTTAAAAAATATAAAAATAAGAAACTATATAAAACTAAACATCAAATTTAAGTTGAAAGTATCAAATAAAACATGCTCCTTTCCTTTGTGAAGTAGTCCTGCACCTTACTTCTTCCACCCTCAGCAACCTGAAAAATAAAAACATTAAAAACAATAAAATTACGTATTTCTCTGGCTTTGATAACTGTTGTAAATATTAGACATAATGCAATTACTCAACAATAAAATATATAAAACATGGGTTTAGTCAATATTTAATTCATATACATATTTTAATGTGAACATTAGCAACCACATTCTACCTTATATCTTTAAACAAAAACATGTGAGAATTACAACAAAATGTTGTGATTCTATGATATTAATTATTGTAATTTTCTTTACTTATACAAGTTCAACTTCAGTGGAATCATACAATAGAAAAGAGATAAGAATATCATGAGTAATATTGAAGAAAAAGAATCTTTTTTTCCCACTATCAAACACTCAGCTGCAACATCCAGGCCATTTGTGTCTACAAATTCCCTTTCTCTATAATCATCAGCTGACAAGCCTCATTCCTTTGTTACGTGGAAAAATCCCGAAAAATCTAGAATATGATTGACTGCTCATATCAACACCTTGCTGAACTGCACAGGCTGCTGCTGAGCTGGTCTGTGTTAGAGCCCAGAGCTGCTGAATAAACACTAAACACTATGAAAAAGACGCTGGGTTCAGTCAAGTACCCACAAGTTACTGATTTTTCTCTCCCTTTATTGGGAGTAGCCTTGCATTAAGATAAACGGACTAACGTAGCTTGCGAGATAATTCAACACACTTTAGTGTCAAACCACCACAACTCTGCTTTCTCCTGAGCTGCAGCTGTTATATAGCAGTGATTCCCCTTAACTTCCCATTTGTTCAGCTGCAGCAGAGGGACAGTACACAGCCAATAGCTGGCTAATTATTAGCTCCTCAATGTATTTACAAAGGTCTGTTATATAAGCATGAGCAACAAATGGGTACAGGTATATAAGAAATATGTTGAACAAGGGAATGACATAGTAAGTGTGTATTAACTCCGTTAACCAGAAATGTTTTGTACAAACTTACCATCACCACGCGACTCCTCCGCTCTGCTCATCTCATCTGTGATCCTTCCTGTAGTGGGTAGTAGCCTAGTAGTACAGCTGACATATCCCATCATGCTTTGCTGGACTTCATACTTTGTTAGATTTTTAACACACTTTTCATGTTTCAGAATATAATCAATCAATTCAAAATGTTACTGGAATTCATTTTATTGTTGTGTGTCCTGTACAGTGACTGTTGTACATGCACACATAACAATGTTGTTTCTGAAATGCTGCCTGCCACCAACGAGAGCTAGAGCTCCAGTTAAAGACTAATTCTCCACTACCTAGATGTAAATCAGCATAGTAGACAAATGGCATCTCATAGCACAGAGAGGTTTGACTGTATTTTGAAAATTGAATAAAAGTTGTATGTAGGCTATCTTGTGTTAAAGTGGCGTATCTTGACAAAAGTGTAAAAAGCACAGGCATGTGGAAGTTAAAAAGGCTATATGTAACTTTTTACATGTATAAATCGTTTTTTATCACCCATTAATAAGTGAACGGTTAACTGATGTGAAAAAGTAGATGTTCACTGTCTATCTGTGTTCCCCGTATAAAAGTTTCCCCGGATCGTATTTTCCTTGAAAACTCCAGGAAGTGACATTTTATGCACGTTCTCAACGTCCTCCTCACTCTGCTCTGCTTACAGAGATCAACAGTACAAACTCATCACACACTCCCGGTCTTCACCTCCACAGCCAGAGGCCGCCTTCCACACACTTCTATCCACCCTAAGAGCTCTCATAGACGGACAAACTCATCACACACTCCTGCTCTCAGCTAGTGCTGGGCGATATATCATGAAGCTCGATTCGATCGATATTTAATTAATGCTTGATATGGAAAAGGGAACATTGATTTTATTTTTTAAACTACTTCAAAGTTTTCTCGCGATATTTCGTTGCTCCGCGAGATTTCTGCAGCAGCGCTTGTTGCGCGGAGACGAAAGGGCGGAGGAGACTCCTTCCCCTGAGTAGCCTAGCTCTTGTAAGCGGCCAACACGGAGGAGAAAGAGAAAGATGCGAGCGAGGCCAAATTACTTTGAAAAAAAGGGCACATAACGCAGGGCTCGACATTAGAACTGGCCCGCTGGCCCGGATGAATGATTGACAGAGTCTGGGCCAGCTGGCCATTGCACGTTCAGCTGGCGGCTTCACTGCTGTCACTTCAGCGAGCGCGCTAGCTACACTCAAATTGTACACTCGCACTCAGATTTTAGCACAGGTTTTCTCTACTAAAACACACGTTTGGTAAAACGGTTTTAAAATCATCATATCCCGACAAAAGCCGAGCTAAAATCAGCATTCAAAGAAATAAAATCACCAGAAAAGTTGAGTGACAGCAGGGCATGACGAAAACTGAACGGAGAAGAGTTTCAGCCACAGTGGCAGACAGCTGGAGGAGCTGGAACACACTGCAGCTAAATTTCCCCTTAAAGTTAAAGACTAGATCCTGGTAAAGATAAAAGTTATTCACAAAGCATCTTAGCTCTTATGAGAGCTCCGAAAGTAAAGATCTAAGGATGAAGAGTTTCTCACAGAGAAGAAAGAAGGAGAGAAAGGTGATCAGAAGAATTCCAGCTCTATCACAGTCTCATATTAATATCAGATTAAGTAGACTCTTACAGTTACCAGCATGGTGAATAAACAGGAGCATATAAATATGAGAAAAATACAAAATATTTTCTATAATTAGAGCTCAATTAATTAAATAAAAGTTGTAATTGACTTTTGCATCACAATGGTTCAAGAGTAAATTGGTGACTGTTATTCTTCGATCAAAATTAAAGTTCCTGGGCCAGTGATTACAATGGTCGGGTGATATTTTTTTTCATACATTGGAGATTCAGTTTTATAGGCTACATTTATAAACTTTAATACGATAAATATAGAGTCATATCGAATATCGACATTAGGCAAAAAAATATTGTGATATCAAATTGAGGCCATATCGCCCAGCACTACTCTCAGCCGAGACTGTTGTTTGTAGGATGGAGAATGAATACAGACACACAGACTCCTTCACAGACTTTCACATGTGTATGACCACTTACCTCCTCTGTAAACATCATGCTGGTAAATATCCAGTGTTTCGTGGCCGATGATGATGCTCGCAAGGGAGAGCGATCAACAGGTTACTGGTGCAGTTCGCCTGACGGCCATGCGGTGTCACTACTAACGCAGTATTTTTGAAAAGTTACATATAGCCCCTTTAACCTGCATGGAGGACCAAAGGCTGGTAGTGCTAGCACTGTGAATGCTAGCCACACGTGGCACAACATTATGACATAATTTTTTCTGCAGACGCTGTGATCCTGTGTTTCGAGAGCTGTGAGACATCTTAAAACAACTCAATTTAGTTTTCTGAATTTTTTTCTCAACTTTAAACTACCAGTGGGAACAACAAAACTGTTTTCAGTATATTCATGTAGGTTTATACGATGCTGTTTTTTTCAGGGCTCAGAGGACTCAACACAACCTGCTTAAGAGTCAGGGGTCAGGTAATGCCAGCACAGTTACCATGAGCCAACATCTACCAAGTGGAGAAGGAAACGAGGTACTTTATCTTGGAATCCAGCAGTTTTCTACTTAGTGTGACTTACATAAGCACAACAACCAACCAACATTTTATTTTCAATTGTAGGAACCCAACAAAACAGATGAGGACATTTATGTCAACACCTATGAGCTGAAGAAACCAGGTGTCACCCAACCTGCAACTACCTCTGAGCCAATCAGCACCAACTTACCAAGCTCAAGCAGAAACAACACAGAAGACGCCAGCACAAGTTCAGAGAAGAAAAACGAGGAAAGCAAAGATGTGATTTACACTAGTGTGACTTGGAGGAGCAAAGGGAAGAAGGAGGGAGGAAGCTCTGAGGACACAAATCAGTCAGGTCGCTCCTATCTGGAGGAGAAGCGCTTAGAGGGAGCATTGAATTTTGTGAGCAATGCAGTAGAGATGGTAAATCTATATGACGAAGTGAAGCCTAGAAATGTGAGGAAGGACTCTGAATGTGAATATGCTCGGGTTAAATTTAGAGAAAAGAGTGTGATGCAGACATAGATTACAGTTCAGTCAGGACCACTTTGTCAAGAAAATGTACTTCATTCAAATTATTTATATTCAGCGGTATGGCTCTGTTTTGGGATCTCCCTGACCTTCCACGTTCTTAAGTTGAATGCGTAAGGCAGGAGCAGCACACATACCTGCCCTTCCTGTGCATACAAGGAAAGCTTTAGGCAGAGATAAGCAGCAAAGCCAAACAGAGCAGGCATCAATGACATGCATGACATTGATTGATGCAAGTCATTGCAGCATAAAAGGAGGAGCTGGGGTGGAGGAGGGCTGCAAATGTGGCTCGCAGAGGGAGCAGCAAAGAGTAGGAAGGCTAGAGCAGTTTAAATAAGCGGCATAAGAACTTTTGGCTAATAGAATGCTTTGAAGTAAATCAGCTGGCCATCAGCTGATGAGGCTTGTGTGAGATCAGCTGTTACCAAAACTCTGGCATGATAGTAGAGCGTGACTCCATTCCCTGCCTGAACCTGAAACGAAGAAAAATAGTGACTTCAGTTCTCTTGTGCTGGATAGCTGAATTTTTTTTTTTTTTATAAGTTGTGTCAACGCTGAAGGCATTTCATCCTCAATGAATTTGCAGCAACTACTGCAGACCCATCACCTGCAGGGTGATGAAGAATGACTAGTTGTCCTTGGTCTCAATGCAAAGAATTAACCAAACTGTGAGCACAAAACAGAGGCACATTTTAAATGAAAATCAAGTTAAAGTCGTCAGTCAAGTTCGGTGTGGAAAAAACATCTAAGATTTTATTTGAAGGCCATATCACCCAGCCCTAGTTTCAACTTTTCTTTTGCTTAAGTTTTTTTTAATTTATTTTATGGAAAATAAACAAGAAAAAAGAAAATATACATTCAAGAGAGCAAAACAATATCAAAAGTTCTTAAATCAGCAATAGAAATTTAGCGTAGCGTTAGTTCAGGCAGGGAATCAACACAATGCTCTATATGTCAACCAAATTAAGTGAAGCTTTTGAAAGCCCCTTAGCAACATCTTTCAGCTATCTTCAAATTGCCAAAACTACCACATAGCATATAACACAAGTGTAACAGGAAATAGAAAAGCAAACCAACATTCTGCCAGGTACAAAGCCTTGTTAAAAAAGTTAGAATTTAGAGTGCCTTAATGTTTATGTTCTTTAAGCTAGTGACAGGTTTTGTTTATTAATGAATAAAATTATTCAAATTTCCACTTTTTTTTAACCAATAATAACAAACAAAAAGTTAATTCGGGGTCTCAGTTGTTAATTTTGTGTGAACTTAGGAAGAACAGATGTTACTAAGGAAATGACTAATGAGCAGCTTGTGTAAATAAATGAATAAATGTCCCAGTAACAAAGGTTTGACTCGAGTCTGATCTGTTTGATGCAAGTCATCGCTTCTTTTTCACTCTAGATTCCTCTTTCTATCTTTGGCTGTTACTTTACAATATACGCATTTACTGCGCAAAAATAAAACAGTAACATATGTGACCATTGATATTTATGATGCACAAAGACTCACAATACTATGGCTCCCAAATATATACTCATTTATTTGCTATAAGTACATGAAATAAAATTGTTTTGAGCCTGACAGGGAATATCTAGAGACTTTTTCGACCCAGCACCTAAATAACTGATGTGCATGTTCGCTGACTTTTTCAGCATTGATATTTACTCATATACTGATGCCTAAGGCATGTCTTATATGAGAGAGCTCTTAGTTTTTTATGCTATTTGACTAAGTAGCATGGATATTTTATAGCCTCTTTTGTGAACTAAGGGTGCATCGAATTTAAAGTTTCACAGGTCAGATTGTCACAGATCGCTTTGCAGAATGGCCGACGAATCACAATACATCTTCTGCATCTTAACAACATATCATATTCTCATATTTCATCACTTTACCCACATTGCTACAATTTTCATTATGATAATTCAAAGGCAAGTCAAGTTTGCATGTTTAAAAACAGCCTCAACTAACCATGTGCTTTACTTACAAGGCGTAAAAACAACAGCAGCTTCAAAGAAAGACAATAAAATATATATACACACATGAAGAGGGTTTTACATAAGATGACAGTGGGCCAAGTGTTTTACAGATAAAGCTGGTTGGAGTCAGGGGGGCCAAACAGAACTACCTCATTTTTTACTCATTTAGTATTAAAACGTTTTGTGCCATCCAGTCTTTCGAGTAGTATTTGCAGGGAGTGGGGGTTATTGCTTTTGAGAGGGATATATATTTACATGTCATCTGCAAACCAGTGGAAGGATAAGCCGTGCTTCCTTATTAGGGAGACCAGTGGCAGCATGAACAGGGAAAAACAAAAAAGAGGTGATAAAACTGAGCCCTGAGGAACCCCACAGGTGAGGGCAGCAGAGGGAGAAAAGCTGTATCCTAGGCATACTTTAAAACTTCTGTTTTCCGAGTATGATTTGAGCATATTTAGCCTGGATCCCAACCCAGTCTTTAAGCCTGGTGATAATTATTTTGTGGTCAACCGTCTAAAATGCGGCACTGAGATCTCCACTCTAAAAGTATTAAAATTGCATAGTCCCCATTGTCTCCTGCTAAAAACAAATCATCAAGAACTTTTAAAAGGGCTGTTCAGTGCTGTGCTTTTCTCTAAAACCTGATTGGAGTGCTTTAAATATTTGATTATTGCTTAAAAATTGATTCATTTGTTTATTGATTACTCTTTCGAGAATTTTGGATAGTAATGGGAGTTTCGAAATGGGTTAAAATTTGATCAAATGTTAGGATCTAGGTTAGGTTTTTTTAAAGAGGCTAAACCACTGCATGTTTAAAATCGGTCTGGAAGCATCCCGTGGAGAGGCAGCTGTTGATGAAGGAGAGGATGCTAATAATTTAAAATGTTTCTTTAAAAAGGCAACGGAGAATACAAACAGATGTCCATGATGTGGGCTTCAAATGAAGGATTATTTCTTGCAGAGAGGAGAGAGATAATGGATCAAATCAATTAAAGAATTGCACAGCTGACCGAGGGTCTGGCTGTGGTGCAGAGGGTGGTAAAATTAGCTTTTTTATATCAATTGTTTTTTCCACAAAGAATTCTAAAAAATCTCGCAATTTTCTGTGCAAGAGACTGGAGAGGTGTAGTCAGTGAGTCAGGCCCCATCCACACGTATACGATTTTTTTGAAAACGTAGTATTTTCTCTCCCTTTTGGCGACCCGTCCACATGAAAACAATTGAAAACTGAGTTTTTGGTCACTGCAAACAAAGTCTTTGAAAAACGCATTCCAAGGTGGAGATTTAATAAAAAATCACGTTTACTTGTATTCGTGTGAACAGTTAAAACAGTTAAAACGGAGCTTTTTGTAATAGTGACGTAATTATGTCGACTTGCGTGTTGAGCATGCGTCATAACCAAGATGGCGGGCTACCGGTTTGTTGACATTTTTTAAAAACTGTTGGTGTGGACAGGATTTTTTTTGCAACCGGAGGGGGAGGAAACAGGTTTTTAGAAATATCCATGTACGTGTGGACGTGGACTCAGTGAGTTTACGTTTTTTATTAACCTTGGGTCTGTTAAAGTTTTGTGTTGTGAGATCGCATAAGTATTTTGTCCTTGCTAAAAAAAGTCCTTTGCTCAATACCAAGACTCTGTCAAAGCAGCAAGTCATAAGAGACTTGGAGCTTGGAGCTTTTTTTCCATTTTCTTTCTGCCTTTCTACAGCTTCAAACAATTAGATAAACCTAAACTCCCCTTTTATTTTGAAAGTACTTCTAAAATCTGATAACATCAGACTGAAATATGAAAGGGGCGTGCGTTAAGGAACTGCATCTTCAGTTTTTGGACCGAACACACCCCTCTGTAACATAGTTTGGCTACGTTTACAGATACAGACTACAGCAGGCTGAAACGTTACCTAGTGAAGCTACTGATTGTTGTCACACACAGCCACCAGCTGATCCCTGCGTGAGAGCAGAGGGGGTGGAGGGAACGGAGAAAAGACGAAGCAGTGTTTGAAACAAAGAAACGATACCCAATTAAACAGCAACACTTTACGAGCTCTTTCTGTATGAAAGTCAGCAAAAAAGTCTGTAATGTCCTCCTATTTGTACAGCAGGTACGACTTAAGCCTGGCTCACACTGCAGGATAATCGGATCTCAAATCGGCCTGATTCCTCCTTTCCGATAATCGCGGGATCGCTCCCGACTCAAGACTGCTCGGAACCGATTATCTACCGACATTATCTTGTAGTGTGAGTTGTAATAAAGATCCAATCTTAACGTCCCCAATCTGCTCGGTGATCGTCGGGGACTCCCCGATTTATTTCAAACATGTTTGATATTGAAAGGGTCTGGCAGAAGTCGTGTGTGACTACAGAGACGAGGGAGGACAGTAATATGTGTAGTAGTAGTGACCAGCGGCAGGAGGGAACCCGCACAGGACACCTGTATGCATCTGACAGGTACAATCTGACCTCCAGCTCTCACTGAAGATTAAGCAATCCATGTTTTCCGCGTTTCCTAA
The DNA here is from genome assembly GCF_963930695.1 of Labrus bergylta. Lineage (NCBI taxonomy): Eukaryota > Metazoa > Chordata > Actinopteri > Labriformes > Labridae > Labrus > Labrus bergylta. Next base: position 18,871,432 of record NC_089202.1, read on the forward strand.
GAAATTTCTTCTACCAAAACTTTAAAAAACATGTTTTTGTATTTTATTCTCTGTGCAAATCATTATAATCACAAATTTAACCGCGGCTCCATTGTTAACGTGAGGCCAGGTGAGGTGGTGCGTTCCTCCGTCGGGCACGATAATCCTAATAAAATCCTGAAGATTGTGATGTGAAAAGATTTCATATCTTGTAGTATGAGCATATTTGAGATTATGGAGAAGAATATCTGTTAGGATTCTCTGTCTGATGCTGCCCGAATTCAAAATTGGGAAGGAGTTTAAAACTCCTGCAGTGTGAGCCAGGCTTTAAATGCTGCCTTCTTTTCACTGAGACTTAGCGGTAGTTGTTACACCATATTCATGCATTTTCCATCTATCTGCAGATCACGTGCACATATATATATCATACAGTATATATATATATATAATATATATATATATATATATATATATATATTATACAGTGTGTATGTGTGTGTGTGTGTGTGTGTGTGTGTGTGTGTGTATACATATATATATATATATATATATATATATATATCTTAACTCATTCTGTGAATAAATCATACAGCCATAAAAGATCTAGAACTAGGAAACAACATCAGTTAGTTCAAACGAACAACTTTAAGCCTATTGGACACACAGGTGCTGCACTACAAGTTTATATAATCAATATCAGAAAAGCTACAAATGCTTCAGAATGTTTTCGATTGGTCATCATCCCTAATAATAAAAGGTTTTTTTTTAGATGTTTTTATTCTGAAACATTACCTCACCAAAGGAAACGAGTGTGAGTGACAGCTCTCATAATGTTACTTTGTATGACAAATGGCTGTACAGTAAACTCTGCTTTCAAAAGCAGCTTTCACTGTTGTTCATTTCCTGTTGCATGACACACACTTTTCTTTGTCATCAGCCTTACTTCACTGAACAATAAACATTTGTTGTCAACTTTGCTAACCCATTCACCCTCCCTTCCTCTTCCTCCTCTCCCCCACACAAAGGCTTCTCTGTGCTGCAGCAGGTGAGAAGCTGGAACATCACTGTACCTAAAACAGTGACTGCAGTGGAGGGGAGCTGTGCTGTGGTACCATGTCAGACAAAAGCTCATGTCCAGGTCACCTGGTATCAATACCATAAGATGTATTATCCTGTGGTGTATGACAGATATCCTCCTACAGTGGAACAACAGTTCAGAGGACACACCTCAGTAAAGGGAGCAGCCACAGAGGGTAGCTGCACCCTGAAGATTAAAACTTTAAGAAGAACAGACAACAACCTTAAAGTCTATGTGTGGATCAATCCAGACTCAATAACAAGTCAGAAATTCTTTGATCAAACTGTTACGATCAATGAATAGAGCACTTGACTCTGAAACCTTAAGCAAAAGAAGATGGGGATTGGCTTGGCAACCTTGCAGTATTTACTGCCATGGTTTATGTGGAACACAGTTGCCATTGTTGTTTGTTTGTTCTTACAAATAATATTCCTAATGTTGCTGACTACAACTAAAGGCTACAAAGATGCTGATCCTATAAACACCACACATTTGAATATGTCACTTATGAAATACATTTGTACACTGTAAGAAAACAATTGTACCTAATGTGAAAACACCTTTAAATAATTTTATATTTACTGTCCTTCAGTTTCACTTGGAAAAAAAATACAATTGCTGACTTTGAGTAAGAATTAAAGTGCTTTTTTCACAATTGTGTTATGATTAAAAATGTAATTTATAGAGTCGCCTGCTTATTCCATGCTTCATGATTAGGCAGGACGCTTTGACAGAAAAGTTTGAGTTGTCACCTCCTGTATGTGGATCTCAAATAGTAACTTTCTAGTCAAACTGATGGGTTGTAAATATTAAATTACATCAAGATGTTATTGCATTGAAAAGAACTCATAAAAAGTACAGAACATTCTGTGCTAACATGAATGTTGCTGTTTTTTTTACTTCCTCATTTTTAAGTCAATTATTGCATGCTGTTTGGAAAGGTGGCCAAATGATGAGGAACTTCACTTCTCTAAACATCTTTCACCTCTCTGCTCAAAAAGACCTGACAAAAACGTAAGTTCATAAAACTTTTATATCACTTTTAAGTAGCTTTTAAATAACTTTATCCTTTTTCGGGAAATAAAACAAATCAACATATTTGATGTTATTAAGCTACTTTTCAACAAGTACATCTTTTTTGCACTTGCAGGTTGATCAAACAAACTTTGTTACAGGGGAAAGAAAAAAAGCATTCACTCTGATCAAGTTTTGAACATTTTAAAGCACTAATGCAGTTTTTCTTTTGGGCGTTATTACTGATTATTAATTATTAAATAGTTTCCTTAAAGAGGTTGTAAACAAACTGAACTCAAGTAAAAAACATAAAACACTTGTCTCTTTTCTTTGAGGCAGGCAGTCAAACTTCCTGTTTTTTTATTTTATCATAATTTCATCTCTGTTTTAATAATGAGCTACTTTACTTGAATTGATTGAAATGCAGAAAGATTTCAATTTAAACCTTAAAATGAGAAGCTGCACACCTTGAAGTCTTTTAGTTTTATTGGGATTGCTTTAGTTAACTAAACTCTGGATCCAACCTTTTCCACATTGATAAAGATTCAAATATTTCAACATATTTCTCCATCTGCAACTTCTGCAAAGATCACATTCAACAACAGCCTCAAAATGAAATCTAAGTTTATTTGGAGCGAAATACACTAAACTGTAAATCTACATGTATTCTCTCCAGACTTTCTGCCTCTTCTGAAACACAAAGATGGCTGCAGCTCTGACTCTCCTCCTCATTGGCTGTCTGCAGCAAGGTGAGATGCTCACTTATATTTGTCAAAGAAATTAGCTACTAATGTGTTCTGCTTTCTTTTAACGATATCATAATGTAGAGATTTGGTGTTAAATTTACAACTTTCATGTAAAAAAGCTGTGTGAAAATGATCAATCCTGAGTTATATGTGAAGACTATTTTATCTTTGAAAGCATACTGATAAGATTTTTAGAAATAGAGCCAACAATAAAATGTATCATGACTTCATTAATTTTTTTGTTTGTTTATTTAACAGAGACACATGCAATGAACATTGCTGATTTTAGCAATATAGACATTATAAACTCAATATGAATAAGGATTGTATTGTAAATGTATAATTGTAATAAGGATTTGTTTCTTGTGTTTCAGGTGCCCTGTGTGGACAGTTTGAGATCATTATACCAAAGACTATAGAGGTTCTGAAGGGATCCTGTGTGACAATCCCCTGCTCCTTTGACGTAGATGATCAACATAATGTGAACTTAGATAACACTTGTAAAGCATTATGGAAAGATTATTATAAGGGACCTGTTGTGTTTGATAGCAGTAATCCACAACACAAACAAAAGGGACAATTGATCGGTGACCTAATAAAAAAAGACTGCACCACAACCCTGAATGACATGCAACCTCAAAACAACAAAGTGCATAATTTTAGATTGCAATGTGACAATGATCTGAAATACTTTTTTGATGGCGTGAAAATTTCAGTCAAAGGTAGGTTTCAAATTAAACTTATTAACAGTTCAGTCATGTAGTACTTCTCTGACCTTATCGTTGATTACTTTAAAATAAAGATAAATCAAACTTTTGATAGTAGAGAGAAATGACTGCTTATACATGTTTATGTATCTTCTGAACAGATGATCCACCCAGACCGACTCTGACTCCGCCCACACTGAAGGTGAAAGAGGGAACCTCAGTGAGTTTGAACTGCTCTGCTCCAGCTCCCTGTCTGTCTCTTCCTCCAAATCTGGCATGGAGCCCCGGCCTGGGTGAAGGTCAGGAGACCCTGCAGGAGAATCAGGACAAAACTAAAGTCAAGATCTCTGTGCTGAACTTCAAAGCATCACACCTCCATCACGGACAGGAAATCTCCTGCACTGCTGTCTACAGAAAACAAGATGGCAGCACTGAGTCATCTGTGAAAACCAGTTTAACAGCTGACATTACATGTGAGTATGTGTGTCTTGTGATTAAATTGATTACATAAAATACATGCTTCTTCTTCTTTGTTTGTTGTTTTGTAATCATTTAGCAAACAGTTACGAGCATGGCCGTCACCTGGGGTGTGCATACTGCCATGTGTGATTACCTTTTTTTCTCTCCACTCAGATGTTTGATTGTAGATGTATTCATTGTATGAACAGGGTTTGTTGTTTAGCCTCTACATAAATGATCTAATAAATGAATGCTATTAGGTCAGACATCCTAATGTACGCTGATGATACTATCATTTTTGAACATGCAACAACAAACCAGCAAGCTGCACGTAAACTAACAGCAGTGATGACTAATGTCACACAGTGGTTTAATAACTCCTGTCAATACTTAAACATAAAGAAAACAAGCTGCATGTTTTTCACAAAGAGGTCAACAGATCATTTCACACTCAGTGTTTTCATCACAGGGTTAAAGGTCACAGTTGTATCTGATTATAAATGAATGTAACACTGGACTTTAATCTCCCATTTCAAAAACAAATTAAGATGGTGACAAACATAGTAAAGTTCATATTTACATATTTCCACCAACTGTTTATCCGCTGAGGAAGCAACACTGTACTGTAGGTCTACATTGTTATTAGAGGTGGGAATCACCAGAGGTCCTTCGATACGATATTATAACGATGCTTGAGTCACGATACGATATTATTGTGATTTTTAACATTTTACGATAAGCTGAGAATTGTGATATGATATATTGAATTTCATTTTTTTAACTGCATATTATGTACACAAAATTAAACTAAATCAAGAACTGTTTTGTCAAATAAGGAAAAATTCTCAGTCTTTTTGTCTCACTTCTGTCTGTTCATTTCTACACAATGGGAGTCGAGCCCACAGACTGACCAACACTGTGATGAAAGAAAAAGCCTGCATGCACCTCACAATCTGAACTGATGGTGTTTCAGTCTGATCAAACTTTACTGAATACAAACATGTACGGATGACTAAACAACTGCAGCCATTTTTAACAATGCAATTTGCTCAAAATGAATTGTGCAACCCCTCAGCAATTACAAATAAAAACATATCGCCAGTAGAATATTGTGATTCTATGCTGTATCTATTTTCCCCCATCTCTAATTGGTATGCTGTCTCATGTAAGCCTACGTCTCCTGCTTTGATGTCCTGCTTTTAGGTATCTTGTTTGTTTTACCAGGAGAACAGTATTACTGTCCTGTTTTAATGCACATCTCTCTTTTAAGTGTTTCATATGCTTCTAGATTTACAATTTTGTTGTCCCACTTTAGTCTGTTTTACATATTGCTGCTGTCTATGATGGCTAAACTTGTGCATTACAGAAATGTTATGAATGTGCATTGTTTTTATAACTTTACATTTTATTGATAAAAATTAATAAAAATGAATGCACTGAACGGTGAAGACCAAACCGTGATGGCTCTGCATGAGTACACATACTGTTATAGTCCTACTCAGTGTTGGGCTCGTTATTAAAAAAAAAGGAATATATTACTCATTACTCTTTAAGTACTTTAATTACTTTACTTATTACTCCCTGCCATCAGTAATATGTTACACTACTTGTTATATTACTTTTCGTAATAAGCCACAACTTTCATTTGTTCTTTTTCGCTTTTAGCTGTGCTCGATTAAAATCCAGTCTTGGTTGATTTGTAGACATTGTAGGGCTACAGCTGTCCTCCACAGCTCATTGGTGGGGTTTATTTACACGAGCTTCATGTTGTTGTGCTGTCGTCAGATGTTGTAAGTGCTTAAGGAGTTTTGAAGTCCTGTTTTTTGCAGTATAAAGAGTCCTGGTACTGGGACACAATTTACATTTGACAATGATGTTCTTGTAATCTTTCCTGTCGACAAAACTTAAGTACGGTAATGGGAATATTTCCAGCCACTGAATGTAAACTTCCATCTTTCAAGCTAGCCAGGGTTGCCAGGTATGTGTGACAACAAATGACAAAACAAGCCCAATGGCCAAAAAAAACTACCCTCGGCGGCACCTAAAAAGAAGCCCTAATCCGCATATCTGGCAACCATGAAGCTCGCTACCTTCCTGCTTGTCTGAGGTGCGCAACAAAATTAATCTGGGGTTTGTTTCATAAATCTGAAGTGGGGTAATAACAACAACAGTAATGTAGTAACGAATTATTTTTTGTGTGGGTAACTGTAATATTATTACTGGAATTTCATTAGTAATTCGTTACACTTCTTGTTACTTGTAAAAGTAATATCATTACTGTAACGCGTTACTAGTGATACGTTACAGACCAACACTGGTCCTACTAGCTGTTTCTATTGATGTTTAGCAGGGCTTGTTCAGGATAAAGGCATAACATTCTCTATCCCTCATCACAAATAAACTACATATTCAAAAAATACAACTTTATTTTTTCTCTTTTCAGATTCACCCAAAGGGACCACAGTGTCAGTCAGTCCCTCTGGTCCAGTGCAAGAAGACACAAATGTGACACTGACTTGCAGTGCTAATGCAAACCCAGCTGTAAAGAACTACACCTGGTACAGAGCTGATGGAGGCCAGGAGACTTTCATGGGGACTGGAAGTGTTTTAAACATCAAAGCTTCTAGAAAGAGAGCCCCAATTTTCTGCAAGGCTGAAAATGAATTGGGAACTGGGCAATCATACACAAGACAAATAGATGTACACTGTAGGTGTCATTCATCAGTTACATTTTTCAAAATGTATGAAAATCTCTTTGTTTATCTTTAATTTCCTTTGATTGGAAACTTCATATCCATAAGAACATTTTTAGAGGATTACCTTTGTTGTATGCGGCCTCAAGAAACTTATGACGATGAGTGCTGAAAACACTGAACTACATTGGTTTTGGATTGAAAATAGGCGCTGCCAGCGTTAAAAGCGCCCTCTGTGGACACAGGCCCAGAATGAAAACCGATTGACATGGAGGAAATATAATTTTTCTTTGCCTCATTCACTTGGACACTCACAGCTGGTCAACTTTTTTTTACAGCCATAAGCCTTATCTTTTACTTTTTCAAATTTGATACAGCATGGCTTTACTTGACTCTCTACTTGTCTCTCTTCCCTACATCCATTACAGATGCTCCACAGATCATGTCCTCATCTGATTGCACCAAAACTGCTAACCAGGTCAACTGTTCCTGTGAGTCTACGGGAAATCCTCCTCCCACTTTACAATGGACTTTGGATGAATCACTGGTCAATCACTCAGAAGAGTTTGCAGTCAGTTATGAGCATCGAAATGGTACAGGCGTGAGCTTCATCACCATGAGTCAAGCCCAGTGGAAGGATCACTTCACTGTGCTTTGTCGCAGCTCAAACTATCTGGGATCTGCTTCTCAGCGATTTATTTTCTACAGCCTTCCAACATCTGCAGAAAGTCAAGGTTTGTCTCTGAACTGAGTATAACTTTTGTTGGTAAGCGGCACATTTCACAATTTGTTCTAATAATTACTAAGTATTAACAAGAAAGCTTTATGAATGGGTAAGTAGTGAAGAAATATTCCTCTTGAAAGCTTTAATATGTCCTGATTTAACAATTTACAAAAATGAATAATTAATACGTTATGTCCGAATTTATTCAAATAATAATCTCGTCTGAATAAGAGCTTGAACCATAATCCCTTATTGTCCTTTGTATGTTTCAGTGATTTTGCCAGTCTTCATTGCCACCATTGTCGTCTTCCTGGTGCTAGTATGTGCTCTACTCTTTGTTATCAGGTAGGGTAACAGCAAATCAAACCAAACCGTACAGAATACCACTATGCAAAATATTTAAAAACCTCCAACTTGGAATTTTATATTCTTTACTTGAGTGAAGATATTGATTCTATATGGTGTTCCTCTGGTCTTCAATTTAAAATCTTTGAAATGTTTAATATTTTTTGGTATTATGAGCAGACCAAGTCTTAATAGTAAAGAGTCCAGGTAATCAATATTTTTCAAATGAGGCCCACAATTTCAATCAAATGTTGTGGATCGAAAATGTTGCCAATGTATTTGTGTTATTTATAGTGTCCTCTGCTCTGTGTCTGTTTGTGAGACATAAACATGAATATGCAGCTTTATGAGACACCTAAAGCAGCGTTCCCCAACCTTTTTTGCGCCACGGACCAGTTTAATGTTAGACAATATTTTCACGGACCGGCCTTTAAGGTGTGGCGGATAAATACACAAAATAAAATGATACGATCGGCATAAAAACTGTGGTATTTTCTAAATATAATAATAAACGTGAATCCACTGTGTACTCTTACGCAACTTTATTAGCAGCGCCCTCGTAACATCGCGCCAACAACATAACATAAGTAACATCCTCTCTGCCCCCTAACACTCTCTGGTCGCTATGGTAACGTTTAAACATGCCTTCAAAATAAGACACAACACAAAAACAAATATAAAGTGCATGAAAAATACAACTCACCATATCGCTAAATCAGTAGGAGCCCTGAGCTTGTTTCTCTGCAACGAGACGGTCCCATCTAGGAGTAATGGGAGACAATGACACCGGAAGTGTGTTGCTTATGTCCAGTCTACTCCGTAATTTTGTTTTGTTTGCTGTCACTGCAGAAAATCCCGCTTCACACAAATAGGATGTCGGAAATGGCAACAGGGTTTTCAGTGCTGTTGTGGCGATCTCAGGGTATTCTGCTGTGACTTTAATCCAGAACACCGGCAGAGTTGTTGTTTCGAACATACTTTTAAGGCCGCCGTCATTTGCGATCTCCAGCAGTTGATCTTCTTCTTACATAGACATGCTGGATTCCCCTGGTTTGTTGACAAATGGGTCGCGGATCCATTCCTTGGCAGTTCGTGGGTCTTTTGTGGTTGGGAAGTAGCGCTCAAACTTGTTTAAAAGCAAAGACAGGTGATCGTGCACCAGCTGGGTGATTGAAGGCGCGGGCTCAGTCTCTTCCAAAATCCCCGCGAATGTTTGAAACATGTCAAATATACCTCTGTTCACGCGCCGTCCCCACAAATCCAGTTTGGCTTTAAATGCAGCTACTTTATCTGCCAACTTGAAGACAGTTGTCATTTTCTCCTGAAGTGACCGATTGAGTTCATTGAGCAGGTTGAATATGTCGCACAAGTAAGCGAGTTTTGCGACCCATTCCTCGTCACTGAAATGTGCTGCCAGCGGTGACTTTTTTTTCTGAGAGAAATCTCTGCAGCGGCTCTCGTAATTCAAACACTCTGGCCAGCGATCTCCCTCGGGATAACCATCTTATTTCTGTGTGTAAGAGAAGGTGTCTGTACTCCGCGTCCATCTCCTCACAAAGCTGCTCGAACAGGCGCGAGTTAAGGGCGTGTGCTTTGATGTGGTTAATAACTTTAATGACATCATTCAATACGCTGTTAAGTTCCGGTGGTATTTTTCGGCTAGCCAGCATTTCCCTGTGAATGACACAATGCGTAGACTCACATTCAGGTGCAGCCTCCTTAATCCCAGTAGTTAAACCAGACAGCCGTCCGGTCATGGCAGCAGCTCCGTCTGTGCATATGCCGACACAAAAGGACCATTTCAGTTTTTCTGATATATAATCATCCAGCGACTTGAATAGTTCTGCGGCTGTGGTTTTGGTTGGCAACGATAGTGCACATAACTTATCCTCATGCACATCCTCCTGATAAAGATATCGCACATAAACAAGTAGTATTGCCTTGTTGTCAATATCTGTAGACTCGTCAACCTGGAGTGCGTACCACGGTGATGTATTAATCCTCTCCAACAATTGTGTCTCAATGTCATCTGCTATTTCCTCAATGCGCTGAGTGACGGTGCTAGCCGAAAGAGGCACCTGTGCTATCTTTTTAACCGCAGCCTCTCCTAGAAGTTCACGGCAAATGTCTTTAGTGGCGGGCAGGATCAATTCTTCACCAATGGTAAATGGCTTCTTAACCTTAGCAATACGATTAGCCACCAAGTATGATGCTCTCAGTGCACTCGCATTTGTTGATGTGGTGGCCCTCAGTAATTGCTTCTGTCCTTCTTGTTCATGCTTTTTTCTCCAAAGGCTTGTCTTTTAATGCAGGGTGCTTGGTCTCCAAGTGGCGAAGCAGTTTTGAAGGCTTCATTGCCTCATCAGAGAGCCGTTTGCCGCATATTATGCAGAGTGGGCTTGGTGCGCGGGAATCACCTGTCGCGATAAATCCATATTTTAAGTAGGACTCCTGGTATTGTCTGTTAAATGCAGCTTTCTTTGTCTTGGAAGTCGTAGGCTCTTCTTCCGTCTCCTCACTGGGCCTTTTCCCCTTCGCAAAGAAACTTTCCAAAGACGTTTGTTTTTTACTCATTTTGCTAGCTTGTGGGTTTAATTTGAGCGGCAACGTATCGCGCAACCAAGACAAGCGACAAGAGTGCGTCATAGACGGATGTAACAGAGGGAATCCGGTCATTTTTCAAAATAAAACATCGTTCATCGTTTAATAAATAAAACAGAAATAATGTAAGTTATTTATTCTTTCTCTGCGGACCGGTACCAAATGACCCACGGACCGGTACAGGTCCGCAGCCCGGGGGTTGGGGACCGCTTACCTAAAGGACTGGACAAACATCAGTATTTGCTGACGTGAATTTCAGATGTACCACTGATCTTGTTCTCTTTTTTGCTCAAAGCAACTTTGGGATTAAATATGACTGAAGATATGTAGTTATTTAAAGTTTTGTGTACTTTTGGGTATACTATCAATCATTAGAATAAAGGAGATTTGGAAGAGTATTGTTTTAAAACAGGTCGAAAGTATCAAATTATGAAAAAAAAATGTGATAACCTTACTCTGAAGAGAGGATGCCCACAGGTGGTTCATTATGTGGTGTTTTACTGTTCTTTACTGATTGGTGTGCTGTGATACAGTTTGCAGCTTCTCAATAAGCCCTATGTTTGCAGGCAGGTGTAGCGAGGTCCGAGTGGAAAACCTACGAGTTTTGCTCCAGTATGTTGCAACAAAAAAGTTATGGCATTAAGTAATCATGAATATTTCCTCTACTTGACAGAGTTTGTCCTGTACTGTGACCGTTGCACATGTACACAGAAGAATGTTGATGCTGAAATGCTGCCCGCCACCAGCCAAAGCTATAGGCGGGCACTAATGCTCTACTACCTAGATGTAAACCAGCATAGTAGACTTAGACTTAGACTTAGACTTAGACTTTCTTTATTGTCATTCAAACTTGTACTTTCAGTGCAGATAAGAACAACATTTTGTTGCATTTGGCTCGTTGTAGTGCAGGATAAAAAACAGCAGCATGTATTTACATAGAAACATAAGGTGCAGATATAAATAGATATAAAAAGAAAAGCTATGAGTAAAATTACTATACAGATAAATATATTGCACGTTTGTGATGTATGTTATATTATATTTTACAGTCCAGTGAGGTAGTCCTGTGTGGGGGTTTGAGGGGGAATGGAGGGATTCTTTTTTTGTGTTCAAAAGTCTTATGGCCTGTGGGAAGAAGCTGTTACAGAACCTGGAAGTTCTGCTTCGGAGGCTGCGGAACCTCTTTCCAGAGTCCAGCAGCGAAAATAGTCCTTGGTGGGAGTGGGAGGTGTCTCTGCTGAATTTCTGAGCCCTGGTCAGACAGCGGATCTTTGCGATCTCCTGGATGGGAGAAAGTGGAGTCTTAATGATCTTTTCCGCCGTTCTCACCACTCTCTGCAGGGACTTCCAGTCGGAGGCACTGCAGGCTCCGGACCAGACAGAGATGCAGTTTGTTATGATGCTCTCTATAGTGCCTCTGTAAAAGGTGGTGAGAATAAGAGGAGGGAGGTCTGCTCTCTTCATCCGACGCAGAAGAGCTCTTTTCACAAGAGCTCCGGTGTGAAGGGACCAGGTCAGGTCGTCTGTTATCTGCACCCCCAGGAACTTTGTGCTGCTAACTCTCTCCACTGCTGTGCCGTTGATGAGGAGTGGTGTGTGGCCGGGCTGGCGCCTCCTGAAGTCGACAATGATCTCTTTGGTTTTGTCGACGTTCAGGGCCAGGTTGTTGGTTTTGCACCAGTCAACCAGATGTTTCACCTCCTCTCTGTAGTCCATATCGTTGTTATCACGGATGAGGCCCACTACTGTTGTGTTGTCTGCAAACTTCACAATGTGGTTAGTAGTGGTCCTGGCGCAGCAGTCATGGGTCATCAGGGTAAACAGCAGCGGACTCAGAATGCAGCCCTGAGGGGAGCAAACTGGTACGGGTCAAATGTGGGGGGAAGTCTGGAGACATTGTGGTCCTTCACCAGCCTCTCAAAGCACTTCATCATAATGGGGGTTAGTGCTACAGGGCGGTAATCATTGAGCGAGGAGATTGTGGTTTTTTTAGGCACTGGTATAATTGTAGCAGTCTTTAAACATGATGGTACCACAGCCTGGATCAGCGAGGTGTTGAAGATGTCTGTGAGAACCCCAGCCAGCCTGTCAGCACATTCCTTAAGCACCCGTCCCGGTATGTGGTGTTGAGTGCCTCAAACTTTGCAAAGTAGTTGTTGAGGTTGTTGAGGTCGTTGATGCACTGTACTCGGCATACTCCTCCACACACGTCTGATGATTGTCCATAGCAGCCGCCTTGAACATGTCCCAGTCCGTGCATTCAAAGCAGTCCTGTAATGCTTCCATAGCTCCCTCAGGCCAGGCCCTCACCTGCTTCACTGTGGGTTTTTTCCTGATCAGCAGGGGCTTGTATGCTGGAATTAGCATCACAGAGAGATGGTCTGAGGAACCAAGGTGGGGGCGGGGTGCAGCCTTGAATGCCTTCTTGATGTTGCTGTAGGCCAGGTCCAGCGTGCTCCCACCCCTGGTTGCAAAATCCACATATTGATGGAAATGAGGAAACACAGTTTTCACGTTGGCCTGATTAAAGTCCCCTGCCACAATGAAAACTCCCTCTGGATGTGTAGATTGCAGTTCACTGATGGAGCAGTATAAAAAATTCAGGGATTCTCTGGTGTTTGCACTGGGAGGAATGTACACTGCTGTGAAGATCATAACAGTGAATTCCTGGTGTAAATTAAAAGGCCTGCATTTTATAGTCAGTATAGTTCTACATCAGGAGAGCGGTGACATGAGACTATCTCACCGTTGTTGCACCAGTTGTTGTTGGTGTATATGCAAACACCGCCGCCTCGGGATTTACCAGTGAGAGAGCTGCTCCTATCCGACCGAAATAATGTTAGCCCCTCTATGTTAACTGCCTCATCTGGAACGGATGGTTTCAGCCACGTTTCTGTGAGAAATATGGCGCAGCAGTCTCTCATCTCCCGTTTTGCAGTTAAATCCAGCTTCAGGTAGTCCAGTTTGTTCTCCAGGGAGTGGACATTAGAAATCAGGATGGAAGGAAGCGGTGTTCTGTGCGGGTTAGCTTTTAGCTTGGTTGTTAGCCCCGCTCGGCATCCCCGTTTTTGCTTCCGGTCACACCGCTTCCGTCTCCTCTGCTGGCAGACACCGCTGGTACGAGGCTCCGCTGCTTCAATGGCCGCTGGATGTAGCCGGCGTAGTATTCCGAGGCTACGTAGAAGGTCCAGAGTAGTCGCATCTACCAGTCTGAAACTGTTTGATTTACCTAAAACTAAAATTGCCTGGCGGTCGTATATTACTTTAGAGTAACTACACTGCAGGTTCACTGTGAAATTATCAGAACTGACTGGGTTATTTGCCATTATATTCCTGTTGCTATCACGAGCCACTGCAGTCGTAGCCGAGCAGGGCGCCGCCATCTTGGAACTCTCCATCCAGACAAGTGGCATGTCATAGCGGAAAGAGGTTTGATTGTATTTTGATCTAGAAAATGGAGGAAAAGTTGTATGTAGGCTGTCTCGTGTTAAAGTGGCGTATTTTGACCAGAGCAATGCGTAAAAAGCACAGACATGTGGAAGTAAACCTGCAACGAGGACCAAAGGCTGGCAGTGCTAGTACTGCTAATGCTAGCCACACTCAGCACAATAGTTAGACAACTTTTTTCCAGCAGACGATGTGATCCTGTGTTTTGAGAGCTGTGAGCCATGTTAAAACAACTCAGTTTGGTTGTCTGAGTTTTTTCTCAACTTTAAACTAGCAGGGGGAAAAACAAGGATGTTTTCAGTATATTCTTGTAAGTTTAAAACTATGCTGTTTTTTTCAGGGCTCAGAGGACTCAACACAACCTGCTTAAGAGTCAGGGGTCAGGTAACGCCAGCACAGTTGCCATGAGCCAACATCTACCAAGTGGAGAAGGAGATGAGGTACTTTACCTTGGAATCCAGCAGTTTTCTGCTTAGTGTCACTTAAATAAGCAGAATAACCTTACAACCGACATTTCCTTTTGATTGTAGGAACTCAACAAAACAGATGAGGGCATTTATGCTAACACCACTGAGCTGAAGAAACCAGGTGTCACCCAACCTGCAACTACCTCTGAGCCAATCAGCACCAACTTACCAAGCTCAAGCCAAAACAACACGGGAGATGCCAGGACAAGTTCAGAGAAGAAAAACGAGGAAAGCAAAGATGTGATTTACACTAGTGTGACTTGGAGGAGCAAAGGGAAGAAGGAGGGAGGAAGCTCTGGGGACACAAATCAGTCAGGTCGCTCCTATCTGGAGGAGAAGAGCTTGGAGGGAGGATTGAATTTTGTGAGCAATGCAGTAGAGATGGTAAATCTATATGACGAAGTGAAGCCTAGAAATATGAAAAAGGACTCTGAATGTGAATATGCCCAGGTTAAATTTAGAGACTAGATTATGAGATGCAGACATAGCTTACAGTTCAGTCTGGACTGGGCCTGGGCGATAAAACTAAATGATAATTATTGCGATATAATTTTTCTCAATAAATATGAAAAATGTTCGATAAAAGTTTGACAGATTTAATCGTGTAATTACACCACCAACCACTGGGAAGTGGGGAGCGCTAATGTTCCTTGAGCGCTACATGCACTGTGCTTATAATGGTGAAATATTTAATTTTCTCATGTTCTGAATAATTAAACCATAATTAACCACCTTGTTTTTTCAACTTTAACTCAGGAGCCAAAATCAGCCTTTAAATTTGAAAGAAATAATGATTGACAATTATCGATATCGACTGTATGACATTTTTTATCATGATAACACTTTTAATCTTGTCACGCAGGCCTAATCGCTATCATAGTTTGGCTCAGTTTACAGCAACAGACTACAGCAGGCTGTAACGTTACCTAGTGAAGCTACTGATTGTTGTCACACACAGCCACCAGCTGATCCCTGCATGAGAGCAGACGGGGTGGAGGGAACGGAGAAAGGACGAAGCAGTGTTTGAAACAACGAAACGATACACAATTAAACAGCAACACTTTATGAGCTCTTTCTGTGTGAAACTCAGCAAAAATTATATTAAAATATATCATAAAAGTCTGTAATATCTTCCTATTTGTACAGCAGGTACAACTTAAATGCTGCCTACTTTTCACTGAGACTCTGCACAGGGATTCAGCGGTAGTTGATACACCATATTTATACATTTTCCATCCATCTACAGATCATGTGCATATTATATATATTAAGTCATTCTTTAAATAAATCTCACAGCTAAAAAGTCAAGACACTCAACTTAACCTCAGAAGAACAGATAATAACCAAGACAAAAAGTTCAAATGGGAAAATACATTTTAACAAAATAAGGTTGTGGGTTTGGAGGTCGCCTATTTACTACAGATCTTGAAACTTCATATAATTGTTCAGCCTAACAACTTTCTCTTTAACAACGGAGGATTAGGGCCACGATTAGGGCCAAATTTACAAGAATAAAGTAGGAAATTTACGAGTTTCCACTGTTGCGTCCAACAAAGTGCTCTGTGGATGGAAAGTATAACCTTAATTTACGAATTCGAGACCAGCCTGCGTGAAAATGATGAAAGGAGAACTGTTAAAGTCTGCTCCTCTGCAGACACAACTTCCTCCAAGTCAGTGTGGTTCTTTCTTCAGAAAAGCCACAGTTTCTTTCAGTATCTTTTCAGGGTCCTGATATTTTATGACAATGTGATAATGATGATGTGCCAAAAGCATGTGTAGTTTCATATCTGCATAAGTAAAGCCCCAACACAACTATTTTATATTTGTGTCTGTTATCTGCACTTGTCTGCCTTGTTAAAGTGTCTCATGGGCAGAGCCAGTTTGTGTCCTGTTCACTGATCATTTTGCAGATGAATAAAGTCCTTGCAAGTTGAAGTGAAAACTTCTCTTGAACTAACTGTTTTTTACTGACTACACAAGGAAGTAGCCTATTTCCTTGAAACCTGTGAAACAAGTGAAACCTTTACTAAAGTATAACAAGATGCTCAACGTTTGTAATTTTAACAGGCTGCTGCTCTTCTGATATAGACTGAAATAACGTCATTATTCTCGTAAATTGAGATTTTTCATTTTCTTTAACGTGGCCATAATCCTCCGTCATACTTTTTCAGTTTGAGTTTTTGGGGGATTTTGCTGTTTCTATGTTTCTGTCACCTGACTGTTGACAGGGGTGCAAACTCATTTTTTTTTTTAAATATCAGCTTTAAATTGTGAATTTACAGAACATTTCAGCATTCAGACCTTCTAAAGAAGCAGTGCAAACAATAAGAAAAACACAATTACTTGTCGATATCTATGTTCTGTTTTACCTTTTTGATAAAGCTTCAGTGAAACATGAAAAACCTGTGCTCCCAACCTTGAGTCCCTTTTTATAAATGGGATGAATTTGCAGAACAGGGCTTACCATGTTCTACTAAGGGGTGATGTGAAGGGCAGTCAATATGCAAGTAGCTCTCAGAGCAGAGTCTGAGAGAACATAATGCAGTCATCAAGTATGACAATATTGTCAAATATCTTCTATCATAAAATATGTAACATATCAATATATGAACCTGATGTTTTGCTCCTGCTGATTCTCATTAAGTTTATATTCCCTCTGGCCTACCTTATTACATGTGTTGACACTGTCACATGTGCTGTCACTTTAATGTTGCCTGAGATAATAATGAACCAGAAAGCTGTATGAAGTTACCTTCAGCTAGCACACTTTTCTCTCAACATCTTTACCTATGGCTACCAAACGGTTAATATGATCAGACAGTATGTTTAACAGAAAGACTGGCTTGCTAGCCAGACTTCGAATTGGTCATTGTCCCGAATAATAAGAGTGTTTTTAGATGTTTTTATTCTGAAACATAACCTCACCAAAGGAAACGAGTGTGAGTGACAGCTCTCATAATGTTACTTTGTATGACAAATGGCTGTACATTAAACTCTGCTTTCAAAAGCAGCTTTCACTGTTGTTCATTTCCTGTTGCATGACACACACTTTTCTTTCTCATCAGCTTTTCTTCACTGAACCACTAACATTTGTTGCCAACTTTGCTAACACATTCACCCTCCCTTCCTCTTCCTCCTCTCCCCCACACAAAGGCTTCTCTGTGCTGCAGCAGGTGAGAAGCTGGAACATCACTGTACCTAAAACAGTGACTGCAGTGGAGGGGAGCTGTGCTGTGGTACCATGTCAGACAAAAGCTCATGTCCAGGTCACCTGGTATCAATACAATAAGATGTATTATCCTGTGGTGTATGACAGATATCCTCCTACAGTGGAACAACAGTTGGTTTGGTTCCAGGACTAAAAACATTTTTTACAAAAGGAATTTCTCAAATGTCAATCGACGATTTGAAGGGAGAAATTTACTTTCAGAACCAGAGCCGCCATAAAAGTGGGGGATCACTGTTGAGTTCTATCGATCACTACAATTGGCATGTTTGAAATTAGCTTCAGGAGCTGATGTATTTCCCAGATCATTTCATCTCTAAAAGCTCAAAAGCAACAAATACAGCAAGTGAAAAAGTGAACTCAAAAAGTGAAAAAAATTGCTGACTTTGAGTAAGAATGAAAATACTTTTTGTCATACTATAAAATCCAGAATATAAGTGGCATGTTTTTGAAGGTCTCTGAGAGAGAAAAAAAGTTTTCCGGCATGACCATT
This sequence comes from Labrus bergylta, assembly GCF_963930695.1. Classification (NCBI taxonomy): domain Eukaryota; kingdom Metazoa; phylum Chordata; class Actinopteri; order Labriformes; family Labridae; genus Labrus; species Labrus bergylta. The sequence continues at coordinate 18,889,411 of NC_089202.1, forward strand.
TCTATTGTGTTCAGTGAAGTCTACAACGTGCAGTTTGTGTTCAGCTGTGTCGCTCTTTTAGTTCAGTCTGTTTTCACTTTTTGGAGTTTGCACTCCTACTAGTTACAGTACGGTAGTTGAGCTCTCAGGCTGCAGTGAAAGTTGTGAGGCACAGACTCCTAGCTTGCAAGCTCTCTGCACGACTCCGCTGGTCACTTTTTGACTTTAATACAGAATTATTTTGATCAAAAGAGCACTCAACAAGGTTTATTTATGAAACAATATACTACTGTTTTCTGTGCATGCAGGATTATGACCTCGTGAGGGAGAAAAGCTGTGGTTTGTGTCACCTTCTCACCCAGCACAGCATGCAATCACATCTGGATACAGAAAGAATGGGGATGTATTTTTAATCGTCAGTAATGACACTGCGTGTGTCAGCATTTTATACTGGTATATTGGTTGCACCAGTGTATAGATGCAACCAACTTTTTGGATCTAAAAAAAGGGTGTGCGTCTTATACATCAGGTTTTTATGGTAATTGATAAGAGATTGATAATTGTGTTGTTAGAAATGTATTCTATAGAGTAGCCTGCTTATTTCATTGCTTCATGATAAGGAAGTACAGGCTTTTCATGTGTTTTTGCATTTTAATCGAATGCTGACATCCCCATGATGACAATGTTTTTTTAAGGTCTAAAGATACAAATAATTTGTACAGAGAGATGTTTGTTATCAATAGTAAATGAAAGGTAAGGAAAGATGAAATGTACTGAACATTTCATGGGAACATGAATGTTCACTTTTTTTTGACTTCCTCATTTTCAAAACAAATTTTGAATGCTGTTTATGAAGGTGGCCAAATGATGAGGAACTTCACTTCTCTAAACATCCTTCACCTCTCTGCTCAAAAAGACCTGAGAAAAATGTAAGTTTATAAAACTTTTATATCACTTTCAAATAACTTTATACTTTTTCAGGAGATATAACAAATCAGCATGCAGTGTTGATCAAACAAACTTTGTTACAGGGGAAAGAAAAAAAACATTCACTTTGATCAAGTTTTGAACATTTTAAAGCTCTCATGCAGTTTTCCTTTTGAGCATTATTATTGATAAAATAGTTTCCTTAAAGAGGTTTTAAACAAACTGAACTCAAGACAACACACAAAACATTTGTCTCTTTTCTTTAAGGCAGACAGTCAAACTTCCTGTTTTTTTAATTTTATAATAATTTCGCCATCTACGTTTTCATAATGAGCTACTTTACTTGAATTGAATGAAACACACACTCTTCTGAAACACAAAGATGGCTGCAGCTCTGACTCTCCTCCTCATTGGCTGTCTGCTGCAAGGTGAGATGCTCACTTATGTTTATCACAACGACTTTTTGTTTTGTCCATACAATTTACATCACAGAAAAACAGTAAAAGAAATACGTGATAAGTGTAATGAGCTGAAATATTTTCTGCTTTTTTTTGTAGAGATTTGGTGTTAAATTTACAAGTTTATTGTAAAAAATCTGTGTGAAAAGATTATTTTATCTGTGCTGAGGTTTTTTGAAATAGAGCCAACAATAAAATGTATCATGACTTTATTTATTTGTTTATTTATTTAACAGAGACACGTGCGATGAACATTGCTTCATGTAAATACAAAGTAGATAACATGCAGTCAGGTTTCGAGCCACATTTCTAGCCACTCATTTGAAACCTCTATCCCTGTCAATGATTTTAGCAATATAGACATTATAAACTCAACATGAATAAGGATTGTATTGTAAATGTATAATTGTAATAAGGATTTGTTTCTTGTGTTTCAGGTGCCCTGTGTGGACAGTTTGAGATCATTATACCACAGACTATAGAGGTTCTGAAGGGATCCTGTGTGACAATCCCCTGCTCCTTTGACATAGATGTCAAACTTAAACTTTTAAATGCTCTCTCATCTCCTTAAAATCTTGACTAAATTAAATTAGGTCCTTTGAAGGATATCTTTACCCAATTCTTTAGATTTTTAATCAGTGTTGACATTTAATGACATCAATTTAATAAATTAAACACCTTAGTGTGAAATGCTTATGGATCATATTAAATTAATTAAATTAAATCAATTTAAATTAAATACATTTATCCTTTATTCATCCCACGAGGGGAAATTCAGTTTTGCACTCTGTCTAATGAACATGCTACACAAACATAAACTAGTCTGGAGTACTGTGTTCAAAAGTAGTCATAGACAAAGCATACACATACATACAAAGCACACAGAGGGGAGAGACAACAGCAGGAAGAATATGAAGAAAATGCCCTGCCAACTTTAGTGACAAGGTTGGCTGTGGGAAATGTGAGGACGCTACTACCTAAGGAACGTAAGCAGCAGCTAGGCTCATAGGGTATTAGTAAATCTGTGATGTAGGAAGGGGCAAGTCTGTGTTTGAGAGAAAGACCATAATGTGGGAAAGTTCATCATTGCTCTGTGTGAGTACTGTTTTGTATCACCCCATGAAAGTCTCCTGGCCTCCATCAGCTCTGTACCAGGTGTAGTTCTTTACAGCTGGGTTTGCATTAGCACTGCAAATCAGTGTCACACTTTTGTCTTCTTGCACTGGACCAGAGGGACTGACTGACACTGTGGTGAAAAGAGAACAGTGAATAAACTTCTTATCTTGACAAATAAATTATAAGCTTTCTCAGCAAAATTTCACAAGTTATTAAAAAACAACAGTTAAGTTTGCTTCCACCAAACTGTCTGACTGTTTAGAATAAGTAGTTTATTTGTGATGAGGGATAGAGAAGAGAGTTATGCCTTTATTCTGAACAAGCCCTGCTAAACATCAACAGAAACAGCTAGTAGCACTGTAAATATGCAAATATGTGTGTTTTGTTTTTTTAATTGCTGAAGGGGTTGCACAATTCATTTTGAACAAGTTGCATTTGCAAAAATTACTGCAGTTGTTCAGTCGTCCGTACATGTTTGTGTTCAGTAAAGTTTGATCAGACTGAAACACCATCAGTTCAGATTGTGAGGTGCTTGCAGCCTTTTACTTTTATCACAGTGTTGGTCAGTCTGTGGGCTCGACTCCCATTGTGTAGAAATGAACAGACAGAAGTGAGACTGAGAATTTTTCCTTATTTGACAAAACACTTCTTGATTTAGTTTAATTTTGTGTACATAATATGCAGTTAAAAAAATGATATTCAAAATATCACAATTCTCAGCCTGTCGCAAAATGTTTAAAATCGCAATAATATCGTATCGTGACTCAAGCATCGTTATCATATCGTAGCTTGGGGCCTCTGGTGATTCCCACCTCTCATTACAATGTAGACCTACAGTACAGTGTTGCTTCCTCAGCATTTGGTGAAAATATGAAAATATGAACGTTACTATGTTTGTCACCATCTTAATTTGTTTTTGAAATGGGAGATTAAAGTCCAGTGTTACATTCATTTATAATCAGATACAACTGTGACCTTTAACCCTGTGATGAAAACACTGAGTGTGAAATGATCTGTTGACCTCTTTGTAAAAAACATGCAGATTGTTTTCTTTATGTTTAAGTATTGACAGGAGTTATTAAACCACTGTGTGACATTAGTCATCACTGCTGTTAGTTTACGTGCAGCTTGCTGGTTTGTTGTTGCATTTTCAAAAATGATAGTATCATCAGCGTACATTAGGATGTCTGACCTAATATCATTCATTTATTAGATCATTTATGTAGAGGCTAAACAACAAACCCTGTTCATACAATGAATACATCTACAATCAAACATCTGAGTGGAGAGAAAAAAAGGTAATCACACATGGCAGTATGCACACCCCAGGTGACGGCCATGCTCGTAACTGTTTGTAAGGTACATAAACATGTATAAGCAGTCATTTCTCTCTACTATCAAAGGTTTGATTTATTTTCATTTGAAGTAATCAACGATAAGGTCAGAGAACTACTACATGACTGAACTGCTAATAAATTTAATTTTGACTGAAATTTCAATTTGTTGAGGAAAATAATATTTGACACCATCACAATCTAATCTAAAATAATACACTTTGCTGTTTTGAGGTTGCATGTCATTCAGGGTTGTGGTGCAGTCTTTTTTTCTTAGGTCACCGATCTCAAACTGTTCACACAGGGCGCCTGAAACACAAGAAACAAATCCTTATTACAATTATACATTTACAATACAATCCTTATTCATATTGAGTTCATAGTGTCTATATTTGTATAGTATCACTGTTTCTTTATTTCTTTAAGTCTAATGATAATAAATAGTAAATAAAAAAGTCTTCACGTAAAACTCAGAGGATTCATCATTTTCACACAGCTTTTTTTATACATTAAAGTTGTAAATTTAACACCAAATCTCTACATTATGATATGGTTACAAGAAAGCAGAACACATTTTAGCTCATTGCACACATTTTTTGCCTCATTTGTTTCACATACTTTTGTGTAAATTGTATGGTTATCTCTGTTTTTTATTGATTTTTCTTCCACTGTTACAAATATAGAGGCAGAAAGTCTGGAGAGAATACATGTAGATTTACACTTTAGTGTATTTCGCTCCAAATAAACTTTGATTTTAGAAGTAATTTCCTTTTGAGGAAAAGGTTGGATCCAGAGTTTAGTTACTTAAACTCATCCCAACAAAACTAAAAGACTTCAAGGTGTGTAGCTTCTCATTTTAAGGCTGAAATTGAAATCTTAATGATGAAATGATAATAAAACAAAAAACAGGAAGTTTGACTGCCTGCCTCAAGGAAAAGAGACAAAACAGAAAAATATATAAATATTTTGTCTGAGTTCATTTTGTTTACAACCTCTTTAAGAAAACTATTTGATAATTTACAATAATGCCCAGAAGCAAAACTGCATGAGAGCTTTAAAATGTTCAAAACTTGATCAGAGTGAATGTTTTGTTTCCCCTGTAACAAAGTTTGTTTGATCAACTTCAGAAAAAAATGCACTTACCGTATTAACAAATAGCCTGTATGATATTTAAATATGATAATTTATTTAAAAGTGATTTTAAAGTGATATACTGTAAATCTAAGTTTTTGTCAGGTCCTTTTGAGCAGAGAGGTGAAGGATGTTTAGAGAAGTGAAGTTCCTCCTCATTTGGCGCCTTTCCAAACAGCGTGCAAAAGTTGACTTGTAAATGAGGAAGTCAAAAAAGTGAACATTCCTGTTAACATTAAATTATCAGTACTTTTTATGTAAATTGTTGTCATGGTGTCACTCCTCACCGTTCATTCCAACATCTCTCTCTGTGCAAATGATTTCTATCTTTAGACCTTAAAAAAACATCGTCGTCATGGGGATGTCAGCATTTGATTAAAATGCAAAAACCAATGAAAAGCCTGTACTGTCAAAAGAATGTTTATAATTCATTTTAATGCAATAACATCTTGATGTTTTTTTTATATTTACAACCCATCAGTTTGACTAGAATGTTAGTATCTGAGATCCACATACAGGAGGTGACAACATATATAAAACATTGTTGTCAAAGCTTCTGCCTAATCATGAAGCAATGAAATAAGCAGGCTACTCTATAAATTACTTTTTTAATCACAACAACACAATTGTGAAAAAAAAAAAAACTTTCATTCTCACTCAAGGTCGGCTAACTCTTCCAGGTCAAACTAAATAAAAGTGTATAAAAATAAGTAAGATGTATTCAAAGCTAAAAAGATGTTGTGTTCTTTGTGTTCAGACTGGGCTTTGAACCTGGAATCTGCTGATACTAAAAATAGATGCTAAACAGAGTACAGAGTGAAAGTTTCAAGGTTTCTACAAAGACTTTCTCAGGCAGAGCTCAAGGCAACAAAGTCAAACGATTTTGTGATGGACTGTCGAGAAATTGAAGATTCTTGGCTCTCATGTCACATCTGTCCTCATGTCTTTACACACTGAGACCATATAACACCAGCAGGTCCCTGAAGTCCTCTGACCAGGGTCTGCTGGTTGTTCCTCTGTGGACACTTTTAGAAAGCAGTTAAAGACCCACCTGTTCAGACTGGTTTGATCCGTCTATATTTGATTTTATGTAATTGTCTGTTAATAATGTCTCTGCTCAATCCTTTATTGTGAAGCACTTTGTGACGTCTGTTCTTGAAAGCTGCTATATAAATAAACTTTACTTACTTAGTCACCTGAGATCTCACACTTGTCTCACTTTTTTTTAAACTCAGATCTTTGAATGAGACACCCCAAGATGATTTAAAGAACTTGGACTGTGTCTCATACTTGTCACATCGTTTTCTTAGCTGAGATCTAAAAATGACACATCTGAACAGCCTGGCTCAGACTGCAGGATAATCGGGCTGATTTGAAGTCCGATTCTGCCTTACCGTCAACCGCGTGGGCGTTTCCGATTCGAGGCTGATCAGAAGTGATTATCTGGTGGACTATTTTGTAGTGTGAGTGGTGTAAAGATCCAATCTTAACCTCCCCAATCTGCTCTGAGAGCATCGGGCCGCCCAGCAACATTTCAGATTTCAGATTAGATCAGCTGAGCTGCTCTGCTTCTTGTGCTGCAGACTGCTGAGAGTTTTTTTAAACTGTCGAAATAACACTCCCCCTGCTGGACAAACTATGTATTGGCACTGTCTCTTAATTTCCTCAAGAAGTGTTTATTGTAATAAATAATCTGCGAAAAAATCGTATTGAGATGTTTTGAGAAAAAAATATGTATAGCTTTAGTCACGTGACCGGCGTGCGGGCCTGAAGGGAAAAGCTAAAGAAAGTATCGACCACCATTGAACAAACTTCATTTAATTTTCCATCTCTTCAAAACGACGCATGTTCTTGTGGTAGACAACACAACACTGAGGTCTTGAATGCAGCCTCTCACCTGTCCCACTCACTAGTCAGTTAAGCTTATTTAAAGGCACCTGGATGTCAGGTACAGGCCTCCTGCTCCTGCCTGGCATGTGCCTTTGCTGTTGCTGCTGGTATGTACAACCTTGTTTTGATGTACAGCTTGCTGGTTTGAATGTTTAAATGACCTCCTTGTTTGGTTGTTGCTGCAGCTTGACTAGTTTGCCCATGGCTCCTCACCCCCCAGATCAGTCCTGACTGAAACCCTGTAGTGGTGAGTAGGTGGCTCAGTTTTAACTTTAGAAGTTGAAGCATTGATTGTTTTTTTTTGTTAATAGCTGTTTTCATTTTAGGTTTCTAAAAGCCTGCTTTTCTTTCAGCCACTTAGTTGGGAGGCTAATCACCCAGGGTGAGGGCCCTCCACTTGTTTGCATGTGAGTTTAAGAGCACTGGGACACAAATGGCCTACACGAAAAGTTGTTGAGGATTGCTGTGTGATTTGCTGTTCCTTCCCCAAAGCTTTGGTCCACCTTGTTTTTTACATTGATTAATTCAAATAAATTCCTTAAATTCTTTTGAAACCACGTCTCTGCCTCATCAGTTTTCGAGTCTGTGTGTCTTACCTATTTACAAGAGTAATAAGTTGTGTATTTCCTGGGGTGTGCTGTCTGTTCTTATTTTACATCATTAGTTATTACCACCACCAACTCTCGCCACATTTCCATCACTGGACAACCACAGAAAAAACAAAAGATATTAAAATAAAATGTAAGTTTTAGGCACGTGTGACTGTTTAGCATTCATCAGAATGACAGCCTGGGGGAACAAACTGTTGTTGTTTTGGTGTACAGTGATCCGTATCAGAGGGGAAGAGTTTGTAGTACTTCTACCTGCTCGTTTCCTGATAGGGGGCAGGTTGACACCAATGATATTTTTTTCTGCAGTCCTGATTATCCGTTGCAATCTGTGTCTGTCCAGTTTGGTTGCAGTCCATTTTGCTCAATTTAACATAATATAGACTGAGGGTTTGCCTTAAAGGGATAAAACATAATTAGTTCTGAGTGTCAGACAAATATCATGATGCACGAAACCAAGCTCCTGGATTTTATCTTATATAGTAGACTATCCTGAAAGAATCAAATAGCTGGATATCATTCAGTTTAACCTGGAAAGAAATGAGTTGACTGACTTTGAGTGAGAATGAAAGTACTTTTTGTCATAACTGATAATTGATTGATAATTGTGTTGTGATTAAAAAGTAATTTATAGAGTAGCCTGCTTATTTCATTGCTTCATGATTAGGCAGAAGCTTTGACAACAATGTTTTTTTATAAGTTCTCACCTCCTGTATGTGGATCTCAAAAAGTAACATTCTAGTCAAACTGATGGGTTGTACATATTGAAACACATCAAGATGTTATTGCATTAAAATGAATTATAAACATTCTTTTGACAGTACAGGCTTTTCATTGGTTTTTGCATTTTAATCAAATGCTGACATCCCCATGATGTCAATGTTTTATTCAAGGTCTAAAGATAGAAATAATTTGCAGAGCGATGTTTGTTATCAAAAGTAAATAAAATGTAAAGAAGGATGTGACCCTGTATGAAAACTATTCCCATGAAATGTACTGAACATGAATGTGAACATGAATGTTCACTTTTTTTTGACTTCCTCATTTTCAAAACAAATTTTGAATGCTCTTTATGAAGGTGGCCAAATGATGAGGAACTTCACTTCTCTAAACATCCTTCACCTCTCTGCTCAAAAAGACCTGACAAAAACGTAAGTTTATATCAATTTTATATCACTTTTAAATAACTTTATACTTTTTCAGGAGATATAACAAATCAACATGTTTAATATCATAAAGGTTACTTTTTAAGAAGTGCATTTTTTTCTGAAGTTGATCAAACAAACTTTGTTACAGGGGAAAGAAAAAAAAACATTCACTCTGATCAAGTTTTGAACATTTTAAAGCTCTCATGCAGTTTTTCTTCTGGGCATTATTACTGATCAAATAGTTTCCTTAAAGAGGTTGTAAACAAAATGAACTCAGACAAAATATATATATATTTTTCTGATTTGTCTCTTTTCTTTGAGGCAGGCAGTCAAACTTCTTGTTTTTTATTTTATTATCATTTCATCTTCTATGTTTTAATAATGAGCATCTTTACATAAATTGAATGAAATGCAGAAATATTTCAATTTAAACCTTAAAATGAGAAGCTGCACACCTTGAAGTCTTTTAGTTTTGTTGGGATCAATTTAGTTAACTAAACTCTGGATCCAACCTTTTCCACATTGATGAAGATTCAAATATTGCAACATATTTCTCCATCTGCAACTTCTGCAAAGATCACATTCAACAACAGCCTCAAAATGAAATCTAAGTTTATTTGGAGCGAAATACACTAAACTGTAAATCTACATGTATTCTCTCCAGACTTTCTGCCTCTTCTGAAACATAAAGATGGCTGCAGCTCTCACTCTCCTCCTCATTGGCTGTTTGCTGCAAGGTGAGATGCTCACTTATATTTGTCAAAGAAATTAGCGACTAATGTGTTCTGCTTTCTTTTAAAGATATCATAATGTAGAGATTTGGTGTTAAATTTACAACTTTCATGTAAAAAATAACTGTGAAAATGATGAATCCTGAGTTTTACATGAAGATTATTTTATCTGTGACTCTGAAAGTTTTTAGAAACAGAGCCAACAATAAAATGTATCATGACTTTATTTATTTATTTGTTTGTTTATTTAACAGAGACACGTGCAATGAACATTGCTTCATATAAATACAAAGTAGATAACATGCAGTCAGGTTTCTAGCCACGGCTCATTTGAAACCTCTATCCCTGTCAATGATTTTAGTAATATAGTCATTATAAACTTAATATGAATAAGGATTGTATTGTAAATGTATAATTGTAATAAGGATTTGTTTCTTGTGTTTCAGGTGCCCTGTGTGGACAGTTTGAGATCATTATACCACAGACTATAGAGGTTCTGAAGGGATCCTGTGTGACAATCCCCTGCTCCTTTGATGTAGAGGATCAATTTAATGGAAACTTAGATAACACTTGTAAAGCATTATGGAGAAAAGGAAAAAGGAACACTGGCCCTTTTGTGTTTGATAGCAGTAATCCACAACAGAAAGGACAATTGATTGGTGACTTAACAAAAAAAGACTGCACCACAACCCTGAATGACATGCAAAACAACAAAGAGTATTTGTTTAGATTGGAATGTTCAGGTGTGAAATATAATTTTGATGGCGTGAAAATTTCAGTCAAAGGTAGGTTTCAAATTAAACTTATTAACAGTTCAGTCATGTAGTAGTTCTCTGACCTTATCGTTGATTACTTTAAAATAAAGATAAATCAAACCTTTGATAGTAGAGAGAAATGACTGCTTATACATGTTTATGTATCTTCTGAACAGATGATCCACCCAGACCGACTCTGACTCCGCCCACACTGAAGGTGAAAGAGGGAACCTCAGTGAGTTTGAACTGCTCTGCTCCAGCTCCCTGTCTGTCTCTTCCTCCAAATCTGACATGGAGCCCCGGCCTGGGTGAAGGTCAGGAGACCCTGCAGGAGAATCAGGACAAAACTAAAGTCAAGATCTCTGTGCTGAACTTCAACGCATCACACCTCCATCACGGACAGGAAATCTCCTGTACTGCTGTCTACAGAAAACAAGATGGCAGCACTGAGTCATCTGTGAACACCAGTTTAACAGCTGACATTACATGTGAGTATGTGTGTCTTGTGATTAAATTGATTACATAAAATACATGCTTCTTCTTCTTTGTTTGTTGTTTTGTAATCATTTAGCAAACAGTTACGAGCATGGCCGTCACCTGGGGTGTGCATACTGCCATGTGTGATTACCTTTTTTTCTCTCCACTCAGATGTTTGATTGTAGATGTATTCATTGTATGAACAGGGTTTGTTGTTTAGCCTCTACATAAATGATCTAATAAATGAATGCTATTAGGTCAGACATCCTAATGTACGCTGATGATACTATCATTTTTGAACATGCAACAACAAACCAAGCAAGCTGCACGTAAGCTAACAGCAGTGATGACTAATGTCACACAGTGGTTTAATAACTCCTGTCAATACTTAAACATAAAGAAAACAATCTGCATGTTTTTCACAAAGAGGTCAACAGATCATTTCACACTCAGTGTTTTCATCACAGGGTTAAAGGTCACAGTTGTATCTGATTATAAATGAATGTAACACTGGACTTTAATCTCCCATTTCAAAAACAAATTAAGAATGCAGTGAGGTTCACAAATGACAAACAGTTTGTAAATGCAGACTGAACAGTTTATATATTTGTGGATTTCTATTAGTCTACGTTTACAAAACTATAAATATTTGTGTGTGAATCAGAAATACATTTGTGAATCTTATTTTTTTATTTGTGGATTTGTTTTACATTTATATAGAATGAATTATATTTGTGTGTGCATTGAAATACATTTATGAATCATTCTGTGTGCATTTGTGAATATTGAGACTGATCTAACTCCATAACAGCTGTCCTCCACAGCTCATTGGTGGGGTTTATTTACACGAGCTTCATGTTGTTGTGCTGTCGTCAGATGTTGTAAGTGCTTAAGGAGTTTTGAAGTCTTGTGTTTTGCAGTATAAAGAGTCCTGGTACTGGGACACAATTTACATTTGACAGTGATGTTCTTGTTATCTTTCCTGTCGACAAAACTTAAGTAATGGGAATTTTTCCAGCCACTGAATGTAAACTTCCATCTTTCAAGCTAGCCAGGGTTGCCAGGTATGTGTGACAACAAATGACAAAACAAGCCCAATGGCCAAAAAAAAACTACTCTCGGCGGCACCTAAAAAAAAGCCCACATCTGCATATCTGGCAACCATGAAGCTCGCTACCTTCCTGCTTGTCTGAGATGCGCAACAAAATTAATCTGGGGTTTGTTGCATAAATCTGAAGTGGGGTAATAACAACAACAGTAATGTAGTAACAAGTTATTTTTTGTGTGGGTAACTGTAATATTATTACTGGAATTTCATTAGTAATTCGTTACACTACTCGTTACTTGTAAAAGTCATATCATTACTGTAACACGTTACTAGTGATACGTTACAGACCAACACTGGTCCTACTAGCTGTTTCTATTGATGTTTAGCAGGGCTTGTTCAGGATAAAGGCATAACATTCTCTATCCCTCATCACAAATAAACTACATATTCAAAAAATACAACTTTATTTTTTCTCTTTTCAGACTCACCCAAAGGGACCACAGTGTCAGTCAGTCCCTCTGGTCCAGTGCAAGAAGACACAAATGTGACACTGACTTGCAGTGCTAATGCAAACCCAGCTGTAAAGAACTACACCTGGTACAGAGCTGATGGAGGCCAGGAGACTTTCATGGGGACTGGACGTGTTTTAAACATCAAAGCTTCTAGGGAGAGAGGACCTTTTTTCTGCCGTGCAGCAAATGAAGAGGGAAGTGGAAGATCGAACAACACACAGATGGATGTTCAGTGTAGGTATCGTTTGAAACATTTGCATAAATGCAGGTAGGTCAGGCTTCTTTTGTGCAGCGTTTTACAAATGAGGAATGTAAATAATCTTTGTTAATAATGAACATCTTTAGTTTGTACAGATGTTTAAAGCAACTACACAGAGGATTTGAAGCTTTTCAACATTGAGTTGCACAATAATGCACTGCTGGAGCAAATATGGTCAAGGCTACCCTAAGGCAACAGAAAAATTACCTCAAAAAATCTAATCCATCAGGTACCCCCAAAATATTCTAGATTCATACTGAATCTTTAAACACGCTGTTTTGTCAGATGCACTACAAACAAACAATGGCATTCTTATAAGCATGGGACTCAAGATTATATCACGCAGCAACCTCTGGTTTTTAAAAAATGGAACTGATGCAGAAGAAAAAAGAACCAGAAGTCCCATACACACCCCGTATTATAATGTCCACTGGGACAGCAGAAATGGACATGTTAGACTCAGACTTTCTTTATTGTCATTCAAACTTTCAGTGCAGATAAGAACGACATTTCGTTGCATTTGACTCGTTCGTGCAGGATAAAAACAGCAGCAAGTATTCACATAGAAAAATAAGGTGCAGATATACGTAAATAGATATAAAAAGAAAAGCTATGTATAAAATGTATATACAGATAAATATATTGCACGTTTGTGATGTATGTTATATTGTATTTTACAGTCCAGTGAGGTAGTCCTATGTGGGGGTTTGAGGGGGAATGGAGGGATTCTTTTTTTGTGTTCAAAAGTCTTATGGCCTGTGGGAAGAAGCTGTTACAGAACCTGGAAGTTCTGCTTCGGAGTCTGCAGAACCTCTTTCCAGAGTCCATCAGCGAAAACAGTCCTTGGTGGGAGTGGGAGGTGTCTCTGCTGATTTTCTGAGTCCTGGTCACGCAGCGGATTTTTGCGATCTCCTGGATGGGAGGAAGTGGACTCTTAATGATCTTTTCCGCCGTCCTCACCACTCTCTAAAAAAATATATTTTGGTCTGATTAGTTATTGTCTTTATCGACTCACACTGTAAGCGGAGTGAATTTTCTCATTACTCACCAGTTTTGATTTTATGATGGTTATAAGGCCTGAAATGGTATTTGTACCACCTCATGGTTCAGTACATGCAGTGATAAGACAAAGACGACTGAGTGGAGAAAAAAGGCAATCCCTCATGGCAGTATTCACACCCTAATCCACTTTCCAGTAGTGCTCCAGACTATAAGCTATTGATTTTTTCCATAACAAACAAAAGGAAGTAGCAGACACAAGAAAACACAAGAAAAAAGTAATATTGTACACAGCAAAGCAAGAAGACCCGCCTAGTTTTTTAAATCAGTTGTGGGGGAAACTTTGGGTTTGCAGTGCATTTGAACATATTGAACATTTTAATGAAGACACCATTTCCCAGAGGTGCCCATTACCAGTTATAAAACAACAAATAACCAATTTTAATTGGTGTTTTTGATCTAGGTATAAAAAGCTCAAAATCTAGACTGACAGATATGGCCTTGCTTCTTTTTGACAAATGTGACTAATGTCAAATTCATTGTATGCCTATATAAATAAAGTTAAGTTACTAAGTTAAGTTAAAGTAAAGAGTAATAAAAAAATATATCGGCATATTTCTTTATTTACATATATAGCCAGCAGGGCACATAAAGATATTTTGACATTAGTGTATTCATCCTATTTTGCATCATAGATCTGAATCTGAAAAGCAACTAGCAAACGAACTAAACATTTTCTATAAATTCAGTGGAGTAAGAAGTTTTTTTCTTTAAGTACAAGAAGGCTTTTTAAAATGTGTACAGCACTAATGTAGTACTGTACTTCATAACTTTCACCCACTCAGTCGTTAAATGTATCAGAGAAAACTAGTGATAGCTTGTTAAGCTAATAAGACATGTTTGAGTTGTGTTGTCAAACGGTCCAGTTTAACGGTGACTCATGTCGCGCGTTGCTCTGTGAGTACTGTTTTGTATCACCTGTTGTCTTGATGCGCGTTCCTAACAGAGTGTTAGCCCTGCCTGCAGGTAATGTTACGGATTATCATTCTCCTGTATTTCACTTTGGTTGGGTAAATAAAGTTGCGCACCGAAGCCTAAAAACAAATCCTGATATGATGGGCAGTGCACGCTGATGTTCTCTACCACAATAAAAGCCTACTATACACCGAGCAGACTTCATGTAGCAGATCAAAGTTCTGACTTTATATTCAAAATGCCACACAAACACAAAACTACAATTGTAGTCATCACAAATAAACTACTTATTCAAAAAATACAACTTTATTTTTTCTCTTTTCAGATTCACCCAAAGGGACCACAGTGTCAGTCAGTCCCTCTGGTCCAGTGCAAGAAGACACAAATGTGACACTGACTTGCAGTGCTAATGCAAACCCAGCTGTAAAGAACTACACCTGGTACAGAGCTGATGGAGGCCAGGAGACTTTCATGGGGACTGGACGTGTTTTAAACATCAAAGCTTCTAGGGAGAGAGGACCTTTTTTCTGCCGTGCAGCAAATGAAGAGGGAAGTGGAAGATCGAACAACACACAGATGGATGTTCAGTGTAGGTATCGTTTGAAACATTTGCATAAATGCAGGTAGGTCAGAAAGAAAACAATCTGCATGTTTTTCACAAAGAGGTCAACAGATCATTTCACACTCAATGTTTTCATCACAGGGTTAAAGGTCACAGTTGTATCTGATTATAAATGAATGTAACACTGGACTTTAATCTCCCATTTCAAAAACAAATTAAGAATGCAGTGAGGTTCACAAATGACAAACAGTTTGTAAATGCAGACTGAACAGTTTACATAATTGTGGATTTCTATTAGTCTACGTTTACAAAACTATAAATATTTGTGTGTGAATCAGAAATACATTTGTGAATCTTATTTTTTTATTTGTGGATTTGTTTTACATTTATATAGAATGAAATATATTTGTGTGTGCATTGAAATACATTTATGAATCATTCTGTGTGCATTTGTGAATACTGAGACTGATCTAACTCCATAACAGCTGTCCTCCACAGCTCATTGGTGGGGTTTATTTACACGAGTTTCATGTTGTTGTGCTGTCGTCAGATGTTGTAAGTGCTTTAGGAGTTTTGAAGTCCTGTTTTTTGCAGTATAAAGAGTCCTGGTACTGGGACACAATTTACATCTGACAGTGATGTTCTTGTTATCTTTCCTGTCGACAAAACTTAAGTAATGGGAATTTTTCCAGCCACTGAATGTAAACTTCCATCTTTCAAGCTAGCCAGGGTTGCCAGGTATGTGTGACAACAAATGACAAAAAACAAGCCCAATGGCACAAAAAAAACTACCCTCGGCGGCACCTAAAAAAAAGCCCAAATCCGCATATCTGGCAACCATGAAGCTCGCTACCTTCCTGCTTGTCTGAGGTGCGCAACAAAAATAATCTGGGGTTTGTTGCATAAATCTGAAGTGGGGTAATAACAACAACAGTAATGTAGTAACAAGTTATTTTTTGTGTGGGTAACTGTAATATTATTACTGGAATTTCATTAGTAATTCGTTACACTACTCGTTACTTGTAAAAGTAATATCATTACTGTAACGCGTTACTAGTGATATGTTACAGCCCAACACTGTTCCTACTAGCTGTTTCTATTGATGTTTAGCAGGGCTTGTTCAGGATAAAGGCATAACATTCTCTATCCCTCATCACAAATAAACTACATTTTCAAAAAATACAACTTTATTTTTTCTCTTTTCAGATTCACCCAAAGGGACCACAGTGTCAGTCAGTCCCTCTGGTCCAGTGCAAGAAGACACAAATGTGACACTGACTTGCAGTGCTAATGCAAACCCAGCTGTAAAGAACTACACCTGGTACAGAGCTGATGGAGGCCAGGAGACTTTCATGGGGACTGGACGTGTTTTAAACATCAAAGCTTCTAGGGAGAGAGGACCTTTTTTCTGCCGTGCAGCAAATGAAGAGGGAAGTGGAAGATCGAACAACACACAGATGGATGTTCAGTGTAGGTATCGTTTGAAACATTTGCATAAATGCAGGTAGGTCAGGCTTCATTTGTGCAGCGTTTTACAAATGAGGAATGTAAATAATCTTTGTTAATAAGCTTCTTGAAAGAGAGGCCCGTTTTTCTGCAAGGCTGAAAATGAACTGGGAAGTTTTCAATCAAACACAAGACAAATAGATGTACATTGTAGGTGTCATTCATCAGTTACATTTTAAAAAATGTATGAAAATCTCTTTGTTTAACTTTAATTTCCTTTGATTGGAAACTTCAAATCCATAAAATCTTAAATTTTGTAGAGGATTACCTTTGTTGAAAATAAAGGGAGAAAAGTGTTATAGTTAATGGATGGATCGATAGTTTACATACATAAAGTATTTAGTGCCTTTCTTTTAGGGTGGTGGGAGATCACTTTGGGTAATCCACCCTGAACGACCTGAATGGTAGGGGAAACACTGTGTTATATATGAGGTTCTATAATTAAATTAGAGACGAGCAAATGTTAACTTTACCCCCAAAAAGGTCTGCTTAGTAAGAATGTGCATATCAAGTAAAATTACCATTATTCAAATGAAAGTGCTTGCTCGAGTAATATTGTATCCTGAGAGGACAAAACCATGCTTTGAGCGCGAAAAGGAGAGAGCACTGTAGTTACGCGCTCAGGGTGAGATTTTGCTCGTGCTCAAAGCATGGTTTTCTCCTTGCAGGTTACAATATTGCTCGCGTGAGCAGATAAATTCTGCAAGTGAATGCTGTGCAAGTGCTCACAAAAATAATATGCGTGCGTGGCTGTTTGAGTTGCACGCACAGCTCCTTTAAATTCGCGCATGGATCTCGTGCGCACGCAATTTTATTGGCTGGGATAAAACGCCATAGGTTGGTTATGGAGATGTGACATAGAAGAGCGTAGTGCTGTTCCATAAGTGGAATTGTTTTCAACTGAGAGCTGAGTAAATGCGGCCTCAAGAAACTTATGAGTGCTGAAAACACTGAACTACATTGGTTTTGTATTGAAAATAGGCGCTGCCAGCGTTAAAAGCGCCCTCTGTGGACACAGGCCCAGAATGAAAACCGATTGACATGGAGGAAATTGAATTTTTCTTTGCCTCATTCACTTGGACACTCACAGCTGGTCAACTTTTCTTTTCTTTTTTTTACAGCCGTAAGCCTTCTCTTTTACTTTTGCAAATTTGATACAGCATGGCTTTACTTGACTCTCTACTTGTCTCTCTTCCCTACATCCATTACAGATGCTCCACAGATCATGTCCTCATCTGATTGCACCAAAACTGCTAACCAGGTCAACTGTTCCTGTGAGTCTACGGGAAATCCTCCTCCCACTTTACAATGGAGTTTGGATGGGTTAACTGTCAATCACTCAGAAGAGTTTGCAGTCAGTTATGAGCATCGAAATGGTACAGGCGTGAGCTTCATCACCATGAGTCAAGCCCAAAGGAAGGATCACTTCACTGTGCTTTGTCGCAGCTCAAACTCTCTGGGATCTGCTTCTCAGCGATTTATTTTCTACAGCCTTCCAACATCTGCAGAAAGTCAAGGTTTGTCTCTGAACTGAGTATAACTTATTGGAAAGCGACACATTTCACCATTTGTTCTAATAATTACTAAGTATTAACAAGAAAGCTTTATGAATGGGTAAGTGGTGAACATAAATTCCTCTTGAAAGCTTTAATATGTCCTGATTTAACAATTTACAAAATGAATAATTAATAAGTGATGTCCGAATTTATTCAAATAATAATCTCGTCTGAATAAGAGCTTGAACCATAATCCCGTATTGTCCTTTGTATTTTTCAGTGATTTTGCTAGTCTTCATCGCCACCATTGTCGTCTTCCTGGTGCTAGTATGTGTTCTACTCTTTGTTATCAGGTAGGGTAACAGCAAATCAAGCCAAACCGTACAGAATACCACTATGCAAAATGTTTAAAAACCTCCAACTTGGACTTTTATATTCTTTATTTGAGTGAAGATACAGATTCTATATGGTGTTCCTCTGGTCTTCAATTTAAAATCTTTGAAATGTTTAATATTTTTTGGTACTATGAGCAGACCAAGTCTTATCCAGGTAATTTCAATCAAATGTTGTGGATCGAAAATGTTGCCAAAGTATTTGTGTTATTTATAGTGTCCTCTGCTCTGCGTCTGGACAAATAAACATGAATATGCAGCTTTATGAGACACCTAAAGGACTGGAGAAACATCAGTAGTTGCTGATCTGTGAATTTCAGATGTACCGCTGATCTCTTACTCTCTTTTTTGCTCAAAGCAACTTTGGGATTAAATATGACTGAAGATATGTAGTTATTTAAAGCTTTGTGTACTTTTGGGTACTATCGATCATTAGAATAAAGGAGATTTGGAAGAGTATTGTTTTAAAACAGGTCGAAAGTATCAAATTTTGAAAAAAAATGTTGATAACCTTACTCTGAAGAGAGGATGCCCACAGGTGGTTCATTATGTGGTGTTTTACTGTTCTTTACTGATTGGTGTGCTGTGATACAGTTTGCAGCTTCTCAATAAGCCCCATGTTTGCAGGCGGCTGTAGCGAAGTCCAAGTGGAAAACCTGCGAGTTTTGCTCCAGTATGTTGCAACAAAAAAGTTATGGCATGAAGTAATCATGAATATTTCCTCTACTTGACAGAGTATGTCCTGTACTGTGACCTTTGCACATGCACACATAAGAATGTTGATGCTGAAATGCTGCCCGCCACCAGCCAAAGCTATAGACAGGCACTAATGCTCTACTACCTAGATGTAAACCAGCATAGTAGACAAGTGGCATGTCATAGCACAAAGAGGTTTGACTGTATTTTGATCTAGAAAATGGAGTAAAAGTTGTATGTAGGCTGTCTCGTGTTAAAGTGGTGTATCTTGACCAGAGCAATGCGTAAAAAGCACAGACATGTGGAAGTAAACCTGCAAGGAGGACCAAAGGCTGGCAGTGCTAGTACTGCTAATGCTAGCCACACTCGGCACAACATTTTGACATCGACTGCAGACGATGTGATCCTGTGATCTGTTACCAGTGTTAAAATAACTAAATATGGACTGTTCCCTGAGTTTTTTCTCAACTTTAGACTAGTGAAAAAGAAAGATATTGTCAGTATATTCTTGTAGGTTTATACTCTGCTGGTTTTTTCAGGGCTCAGAGGAATCAACACAACCTGCTTAAGAGTCAGGGGTCAGGTAACGCTAGCACAGTTGCTATGAGCCAACATCTACCAAGTGGAAAAGGAGATGAGGTACTTTATCCTGGAATCCAGCAGTTTTCTACTTAGTGTCACTTAAATAAGCAGAATAACCTTACAACCGACATTTCCTTTTGATTTGTAGGAACCCAACAAAACAAATGAGGGCATTTATGCTAACACCACTGAGCTGAAGAAACCAGGTGTCACCCAACCTGCAACTACCTCTGAGCCAACCAGCACCAACTTACCAAGCTCAAGCCAAAACAACACAGAAGATGCCAGTACAAGTTCAGAGAAGAAAAACGAGGAAAGCAAAGATGTGATTTACACTAGTGTGACTTGGAGGAGCAAAGGCGAGAAGGAGGGAGGAAGCTTTGGCGACACAAATCAGTCAGGTTGCTCCTATCTGGAGGAGAAGCGCTTAGAGGGAGCATTGAATTTTGTGAGCAATGCAGTAGAGATGTTAAATCTATATGACGAAGTGAAGCCTAGAAATATGAAAAAGGACTCTGAATGTGAATATGCCCAGGTTAAATTTTGAGACTAGATTATGAGATGCAGACATAGATTACAGTTCAGTCCGGACTGGGCCTGGGCGATAAAACTAAACGATAATTATTGCGATATAATTTTTGTCAATAAATATGAAAAATGTTCAATAAAAGTTTGATAGATTTAATCGTGTGATTACACCACCAACCACTGGGAAGTGGGGAGCGCTAATGTTCCTTGAGCGCTACGTGCACTGTGCTTATAATGGTGAAATATTTAATTATATTTTGTCATGTTCTGAATATTCAAACCATAATTAACCACCTTGTTTTTTCAACTTTAACTCAGGAGCCAAAATCAGCCTTTAAATTTGAAAGAAATAATGAATGACAATTATCGATATCGACTGATATGACATTTTTTATCGTGATAACACTTTTAGTCATGTCACGCAGGCCTACTCGCTATCATAGTTTGGCTCAGTTTACAGCAACAGACTACAGCAGGCTGTAACGTTACCTAGTGAAGCTACTGATTGTTGTCACACACAGCCACCAGCTGATCCCTGCATGAGAGCAGACGGGGTGGAGGGAACGGAGAAAGGACGAAGCAGTGTTTGAAACAACGAAACGATACACAATTAAACAGCAACACTTTATGAGCTCTTTCTGTGTGAAACTCAGCAAAAATTATATTAAAATATACCATAAAAGTCTGTAATATCTTCCTATTTGTACAGCAGGTACAACTTAAATGCTGCCTACTTTTCACTGAGACTCTGCACAGGGATTCAGCGGTAGTTGAGACACCATATTTATACATTTTCCATCCATCTACAGACCATTGCATATTATATGCACTCAACATCACTGGCACTCCTCTTTCCTGGTTGAAATCCTACCTCACCGACAGATAACAGTTTATCAACATCAATAACTGCTCCTCCTCCATAGCTCCTTTGTCCCAAGGCGTCCCCCAGGGTTCGGTGCTTGGTCCCCTCCTGTTCATCATATACTTGCTCCCCCTTGGTAACATTATCCGCCAGCATGGTCTCCATTTCCACTGTTATGCCAATGACATTCAGCTCTACATCTCCACCAATTCAATCACCACTGAAACCCGCTCTACCCTAACGAACTGCCTCAGTGAAATAAAAACATGGATGCACACCAATTTCCTCTCTCTTAACTACGCAAAATTGGACATAATAATTATCGGCCCTAAATCCCTCACCAATTCCATACACAACTTCTCCTTCACAATAGACAACTCCACTCTCTCCCCCTCCCCTCATATCCGCAATCTTGGAGTCATCTTTGACAGCCAGCTCTCCTTTGACCACCACGTCACGCAGCTCACAAGAACCGCCTTCTTTCACCTCAAAAATATAGCCCGTCTTCGTCCACTACTCTCATTTTCTGCTGCTGAAATACTAATCCATGTATTCATCACATCCAGACTTGACTATTGCAACAGCATCCTTTACGGCACATCATCCAAAGTCCTTAATAAACTTCAATACATCCAAAATTCTGCTGCACGCCTCCTCACCCACACCCGAATACGCGAACACATCACCCCTGTCCTGCAAAATCTCCACTGGCTCCCTGTCCCTTACCGTGTCCAATTCAAAATCCTTCTCCTCACACATAAAGCCCTTAACCACCAGGCCCCCTCCTACCTCACGGCTCTCCTTCACCCTCACACTCCTGCACGCAGCCTCCGTTCTTCAAAAGCCAACCTCCTATCTCCCCCTCTTAGAACCAAGCACCGAACCTGGGGGGACAGAGCCTTCTCCATAGCTGCCCCCTCCCTCTGGAACTCACTCCCCACACACATTCAACACTGCACCGACCCTCCTACTTTCAAATCACTTATCAAAACTCACCTCTTTAAACAAGCTTTTAATGTATAATTGTGATGTATTTTCTGTTTTCTGTAATTTACCTTTATGTTGTTATCTTTATTGTTGTTATCTTTATGATTTGTTTGTAATACTGCAATGTCCGTTAGTCTGTCCTTCTGTGCTATTCTTTATGTTTTAACCATTGTAAAGTGTCTTTGAGTTTTTAAAAGCGCTTAAAAATAAAATGCATTATTATTATTATTATTATTATATATATTAAGTCATTCTTTAAATAAATCTCACAGCTAAAAAGTCAAGACACTCAACTTAACCTCAGAAGAACAGATAATAACCAAGACAAAAAGTTCAAATGGGAAAATACATTTTAACAAAATAAGGTTGTGGGTTTGGAGGTCGCCTATTTACGACAGATCTTGAGACTATAATTGTTCAGACTAACAAGTTTCTCTTTAACGACGGAGGATTAGGGCCACGATTAGGGCCAAATTTTCAAGAATAAAGTAGGAAATTTACGAATTTCCACTGTTGCATCCAACAAAGTGCTCTGTGGATGGAAAGTATAACTAACGAGTTCGAGACCAGCCTGTGTGAAAATGATGAAAGGAGAACTGTTAAAGTCTGCTCCTCTGCAGACGCAACTTCCTCCAAGTCAGTGTGGTTCTTTCTTCAGAAAAGCCACAGTTTCTTGCAGTATCTTTTCAGGGTCCTGATATTTTATGACAATGTGATAATGATGATGTGCCAAAAGCATGTGTAGTTTCATATCTGCATAAGTAAAGCCCCAACACAACTATTTTATATTTGTGTTTGTTATCTGCACTTGTCTGCCTTGTTAAAGTGTCTCATGGGCAGAGCCAGTTTGTGTCCTGTTCACTGATCATTTTGCAGATGAATAAAGTCCTTGCAAGTTGAAGTGAAAACTTCTCTTGAACTAACTGTTTTTTACTGACTACACAAGGAAGTAGCCTATTTCCTTGAAACCTGTGAAACAAGTGAAACCTTTACTAAAGTAAAACAAGATGCTCAACGTTTGTAATTTTAACAGGCTGCTGCTCTTCTGATATAGACTGAAATAACGTCATTATTCTCGTAAATTGAGATTTTTTATTTTCTTTATTTACAGAAGATTTCAGCATTCAGACCTACTAAAGAAGCAGTGCAAACAATAAGAAAAACACAATTGCTTGTCGATTTCTATGTTCTGTTTTAACTTTTTGATAAAGCTTCAGTGAAACATGAAAAACCTGTGCTCCCAACCTTGAGTCCCTTTTTATAAATGGGATGAATTTGCAGAACAGGGCTTACCATGTTCTACTAAGGGGTGATGTGAAGGGCAGTCAATATGCAAGTAGCTCTCAGAGCAGAGTCTGAGAGAACATAATGCAGTCATCAAGTATGACAATATTGTCAAATATCTTCTATCATAAAATATGTAACATATCAATATATGAACCTGATGTTTTGCTCCTGCTGATTCTCATTAAGTTTATATTCCCTCTGGCCTACCTTATTACATGTGTTGACACTGTCACATGTGCTGTCACTTTAATGTTGCCTGAGATAACAATGAACCAGAAAGCTGTATGAAGTTACCTTCAGCTAGCACACATTTCTCTCAACATCTTTACCTATGGCTACCAAACGGTTAATATGATCAGACAGTATGTTTAACAGAAAGACTGGCTTGCTAGACAGACTTCGAATTGGTCACTGTCCCGAATAATAAGAGTTTTTTTTAGATGTTTTTATTCTGAAACATAACCTCACCAAAGAAACGAGTGTGAGTGACAGCTCTCATAATGTTACTTTGTATGACAAATGGCTGTACAGTAAACTCTGCTTTCAAAAGCAGCTTTCACTGTTGTTCATTTCCTGTTGCATGACACATACTTTTCTTTCTCATCAGCTTTTCTTCACTGAACCACTAACATTTTTTGCCAGCTTTGCTAACACATCACCCTCCCTTCCTCTTCCTCCTCTCCCCCACACAAAGGCTTCTCTGTGCTGCAGCAGGTGAGAAGCTGGAACATCACTGTACCTAAAACAGTGACTGCAGTGGAGGGGAGCTGTGCTGTGGTACCATGTCAGACAAAAGCTCATGTCCAGGTCACCTGGTATCAATACGATAAGATGTATTATCCTGTGGTGTATGACAGATATCCTCCTACAGTGGAACAACAGTTGGTTTGGTTCCAGGACTAAAACATTTTTTACAAAAGGAATTTCTCAAATGTCAATCGACGATTTGAAGGGAGAAATGTACTTTCAGAACCAGAGCCGCCATAAAAGTGGGGGATCACTGTTGAGTTCTATCGATCACTACAATTGGCATGTTTGAAATTAGCTTCAGGAGCTGATGTATTTCCCAGATCATTTCATCTCTAAAAGCTCAAAAGCAACAAATACAGCAAGTGAAAAAGTGAACTCAAAAAGTGAAAAAAATTGCTGACTTTGAGTAAGAATGAAAATACTTTTTGTCATACTATAAAATCCAGAATATAAGTGGCATGTTTTTGAAGGTCTCTGAGAGAGAAAAAAAGTTTTCCGGCCTGATCATTTCTATTGTGTTCAGTGAAGTCTACAACGTGCAGTTTGTGTTCAGCTGTGTCGCTCTTTTAGCTCAGTCTGTTTTCACTTTTTGGAGTTTGCACTCCTACTAGTTACAGTACGGTAGTTGAGCTCTCAGGCTGCAGTGAAAGTTGTGAGGCACAGACTCCTAGCTTGCAAGCTCTCTGCACAACTCGGCTGGTCACTTTTTGACTTTAATATAGAATTATTTCAATCAAAAGAGCACTCAACAAGGTTTATTTATGAAACAATATATGACTGTTTTCTGTGCATGCAGGATTATGACCTCGTAAGGGAGAAAAGCTGTGGTTTGTGTCACCTTCTCACCCAGCACAGCATGCAATCACATCTGGATACAGAAAGAATGGGGATGTATTTGTAATCGTCAGTAATGACGCCGCGTGTGTCAGCATTTTATACTGGTATATTGGTTGCACCAGTGTATAGATGCAGCCAACTTTTTGGATCTAAAAAAAGGGTGTGCGTCTTATACATCAGGTTTTTATGGTAATTGATAAGAGATTGATAATTGTGTTATTAGAAATGTATTCTATAGAGTAGTCTGCTTATTTCATTGCTTCATGATAAGGAAGTACAGGCTTTTCATGTGTTTTTGCATTTTAATCGAATGCTGACATCCCCATGATGACAATGTTTTTTTAAGGTCTAAAGATACAAATAATTTGTACAGCGAGATGTTTTTTATCAATAGTAAATGAAAGGTAAGTAAAGACGTGACCCTGCATGAAAACTATTCACATGAAATGTACTGAACATTTCATGTGAACATGAATGTTCACTTTTTTTTGACTTCCTCATTTTCAAGACAAATTTTGAATGCTGTTGTTTGGAAAGGCGGCCAAATGATGAGGAACTTCACTTCTCTAAACATCATTCACCTCTCTGCTCAAAAAGACCTGACAAAAACGTAAGTGTATAAAACTTTTATATCACTTTTAAATAACTTTATATTTTTTCAGAAGATATAACAAATCAACATGTTTAATATCATAAAGGTTACTTTTTAAGAAGTGCATTTTTCTGAAGATGATCAAACAAACTTTGTTACAGGGGAAAGAAAAAAAACATTCACTTTGATCAAGTTTTGAACATTTTAAAGATCTCATGCAGTTTTTCTTCTGGGCGTTATTACTGATCAAATAGTTTCCTTAAAGAGGTTGAAAACAAAGAAAGAAACAAAATAAAAATAAAAAACATTTGTCTCTTTTCCTTGAGGCAGGCAGTCAAACTTCTTGTTTTTTATTTTATTATGATTTCATCTTCTATGTTTTAATAATGAGCATTTTTACATGAATTGAATGAAATGCAGAAATATTTCAATTTAAACCTTAAAATGAGAAGCTGCACACCTTGAAGTCTTTTAGTTTTGTTGGGATCAATTTAGTTAACTAAACTCTGGATCCAACCTTTTCCACATTGATGAAGATTCAAATATTTCAAGATATTTCTCCATCTGCAACTTCTGCAAAGATCACATTCAACAACAGCCTCAAAATGAAATCTAAGTTTATTTGGAGCGAAATACACTAAACTGTAAATCTACATGTATTCTCTCCAGACTTTCTGCCTCTTCTGAAACACAAAGATGGCTGCAGCTCTGACTCTCCTCCTCATTGGCTGTCTGCTGCAAGGTGAGATGCTCACTTATATTTGTCAAAGAAATTAGCTACTAATGTGTTCTGCTTTCTTTTAAAGATATCATAATGTAGAGATTTGGTGTTAAATTTAAAACTTTCATGTAAAAAAACTGTGTGAAAATTATGAATCTTGAGTTTTATGTGAGTATTATTTTATCTGTGACTCCTCAGGTTTTTAGAAACAGAGCCAACAATAAATTGTATCATGACTTTATTTATTTATTTGTTTGTTTATTTAACAGAGACACGTGCAATGAACATTGCTTCATGTAAATACAAAGTAGATAACATGCAGTCAGGTTTCTAGCCACGGCTCATTTGAAACCTCTATCCCTGTCAATGATTTTAGTAATATAGTCATTATAAACTCAATATGAATAAGGATTGTATTGTAAATGTATAATTGTAATAAGGATTTGTTTCTTGTGTTTCAGGTGCCCTGTGTGGACAGTTTGAGATCATTATACCAAAGACTATAGAGGTTCTGAAAGGATCCTGTGTGACAATCCCCTGCTCCTTTGACGTAAAGGATCAATATAATGTAAACTTAGATAACACTTGTAAAGCATTATGGAAAGAATCTTATTGGGGACCTGATGTGTTTGATAGCAGTAATCCACAACAGAAAGGACAATTGATCGGTGACCTAACAAAAAAAGACTGCACCACAACCCTGAATGACATGCAACCTCAAAACAACAAAGTGTATTTGTTTAAATTGGAATGTGACAATAGTCTGAAATATAATTTTGATGGCGTGGAAATTTCAGTCAAAGGTAGGTTTCAAATTAAACTAATTTACAGTTCAGTTATGTAGTAGTTCTCTGACCTTATTATTGATTACTTTAAAATAAAGATAAATCAAACCTTTGATAGTAGAGAGAAATGACTGCTTATACATGTTTATGTATCTTCTGAACAGATGATCCACCCAGACCGACTCTGACTCCGCCCACACTGAAGGTGAAAGAGGGAACCTCAGTGAGTTTGAACTGCTCTGCTCCAGCTCCCTGTCTGTCTCTTCCTCCAAATCTGACATGGAGCCCCGGCCTGGGTGAAGGTCAGGAGACCCTGCAGGAGAATCAGGACAAAACTAAAGTCAAGATCTCTGTGCTGAACTTCAATGCATCACACCTCCATCACAGACAGGAAATCTCCTGTACTGCTGTCTACAGAAAACAAGATGGCAGCACTGAGTCATCTGTGAACACCAGTTTAACAGCTGACATTACATGTGAGTATGTTTGTCTTGTGATTAAAGAAGTCAAACTTAAACTTTTAAATGCTCTCTCATCTCCTTAAAATCTTGACTAAATTAAATTAGGTCCTTTGAAGGATATCTTTACGCAATTCTTTAGATTTTGAATCAGTGTTGACATTTAATGACATAAATTTAATTTATTAAACACCTCAGTGTGAGATGCTTATGGATCAAATTAAATTAAATTAAATTAAATTAAATTAAATTATCCTTTATTAATCCCACGAGGGGAAATTCAGTTTTGCACTCTGTCTAATGAACATGCTACACAAACATAAGCTAGTCTGGAGTACTGTGTTCAAAAGTAGTCATAGACAAAGCATACACATACATACAAAGCACACAGAGGGGAGAGACAACAGCAGGAAGAATATGAAGAAAATGCCCTGCCAACTTTAGTGACAAGGTTGGCTGTGGGAAATAAGAGGACGCTACTACCTAAGGAACGTAAGCAGCAGCTAGGCTCATAGGGTATTAGTAAATCTGTGATGTAGGAAGAGGCAAGTCTGTGTTTGAGAGAAAGACCATAATGTGGGAAAGTTCATCATTGCTCTGTGTGAGTACTGTTTTGTATCACCTGTTGTCTTGATGTGCGTTCCTAACAGAATGTTAGCCCTGCCTACAGGTAATGTTATGGATTATCATTCTCCTGTATTTCACTTTGGTCGGGTAAATAAAGTTGCGCACCGAAGCCTGAAAACAAATCCTGATATGATGGGCAGTGCACGCTGATGTTCTCTACCACAATAAAAGCCTACTATACACCGAGCAGACTTCATGTAGCAGATCAAAGTTCTGACTTTATATTCAAAATGCCACACAAACACAAAACTACAATTGCGTTACAGGATTCAGATAAATGCCTGACATTAAAAACCGCAGTTTGCACGTGAGGGTAGGGCTATGTCATTAACCCATTTTGCTCGACTTTTATTTGTCCGATTGACACCGACTAAAATTATTACAATAGTGAAATTGACGGAAATCCGTCGTAGCGACGGAGAACTTTAATCCCTGTAATAATTTTTCAGATTCACCCAAAGGGACCACAGTGCAAGGAGACACAAATGGGACACTGACTTGCAGTACTAATGCCAACCCAGCTGTAAAGAACTACACCTGGTACAGAGCTGATGGAGGCCAGGAGACTTTCATGGGGACTGGACGCGTTTTAACTGTTAAAGCTTCAGATGTCAGCGGTCCTTTTTTCTGCAAGGCTGAAAATGAACTGGGGAGTGGACGATCCAACAACAAACACATAGATATTCAGCGTATGTTTACAAGTTAAACTGTGTGTTTTTAAACCTTTAAAGGTCTATAATTCCTCCAGAGCAGTGATTTACTGATTATAAAATGTTGTTAATGTTTCAGTTTTCAAGATTGATTTCCATCTTTGGCACTTTCTGTATTAGTATATAAAACATTACTAATTTGTCTTTTTCATCCAAATGTCCATGTGTGCCAATTTGGGCCAATCAATCATTCAGTTTCCCTTTCATAATCAACTCCTTCATGTGCCAGTGGGTTTAATGTGTTTAAATTGTGCTTTTGAACATAACCACCATGAAACAATCAGAAATGAATATTGAATTTCTTTTGGCTCAGCGTTGTTCCTGCTGAAACCACTCCTCTTCTTTTAGTCTTTTGGTTGCTCAGCCTACACTCGTCTCTCTTGCTCGCTTTGCGGTCTTGATTTGGAAATATGATACAGCTTTGGTACTTCCTTCACTGTCAAACTGACAATGAAGTAGACTTTAGTGGTAAAAACCATCAAGTTGAAAAAGTGTCCCCCCCAAACAGGGTTATGATATTATCATGTTATTTCTTTTGACAGGTCTTGAGGATAACTGTGGACCCTACGGTGGAGTTCTCTTCTGGGCTGTTACTGGAGTGTCTCTCACTGTGAACATCATCCTCACACTCTACATGGTGTTTCTTTGGTATGTTATTACACCGGAGGACTTTTTAGAATAAACTGTGCTGATGAAGATATGACAAATGGAGCAGACTTGTGTATAAAACAATTTTTAATCCTCATTTCTTCTTTTACTAAAGGAAACAAAGAGAGAGCATGAAGCCAAAAGAAGAGGACAGCACTTACATGAATCTGGATCACACTAACAGATCTCCAGACTATGATGTCATTGCCAAACGTCATACCTGATTATTTGAAGACTCTCTCTCTGTCTCCCTCTCTGCTCTTCCTGCATTGCTTTAAATATTGACTTTGAGATATGAATGTGATATTTCAATATTCTGCAGGGTGTTTGGCACAATACATGATTCATTCTCAGTAATTTCACATAATATTTTCTCCATGAAGCCTCTGATTTTCAAATCTGGAGAGATATTGATCATTAATTGTGGATAAGTTTGAGGTGATGGTTTTCACTTTTGTTTGTATTGAAGCTCTGCTAATCAAGATTTTTATTTTTTATTGAAAAAGTAAATGGTTTATCAAAAGAGATGCACATTGAAAGATATGGAAACATTGGTACAGTTGTATCCTCTGGGGCGCTGTTTTTATCTTTTTAGTGATTTTATTACTTTTTACTATTTATACTATGCTTTGTATTTCATGTATCTTGTATTGTATTTTATGTCTTTTGGATTTTATTATTTGGACCCTGAGTCTGTAATAAAGTTTTGATTCATTCATTGCATGCTCTTGTTTTCCAATCAGATTAAAGAAAGCCTGTGAGGCAGTTCCAGAGGACAGGGTTTAAATGGCCCTGAATCAAAGATGAGGTTAAGGAGGATAGTTTAAAGGTCCAATATGTAAGATATCTTCTGAATTAAATCTTGAAATGGTCTTTCTATATCATCAGACATTAAGGAAACATGATCTGTTTAAGTGCTGGTTTATCTGAAAACATAGCAGTCGGTATGTCCTCCTTCTAGTTTTCCATTGTGGCGCAGAATCATTGTATTTTGAGCAGAGAAGGTGGGCGGTTGCTTCTGAAAAAAGGAGAGAGGTTAGAGAGCAGAAAAGTCTCTAGACCGATGCAGAGCTG
Source organism: Labrus bergylta (assembly GCF_963930695.1). Classification (NCBI taxonomy): domain Eukaryota; kingdom Metazoa; phylum Chordata; class Actinopteri; order Labriformes; family Labridae; genus Labrus; species Labrus bergylta. The sequence goes on from NC_089202.1 coordinate 18,919,858, forward strand.
GTTAAAAACTGAAGCTTCAGTGTCCACGACATAGCAACCTGTTTGAACATTGGCTCTATGAGGGAGGGGGCGGGGGAAGAAAGCTCTGTCCAGTGTTTTGAAATTGAAGAAAAGTGTTGACGAGCTGATATCCTAAATCACACAAGAATGTTAAAACATTATTACAGTGGTAACAGATACATGTTTATCTCTGAATTTATAGTTTCCGCTCTTCTGGCGGTTGAGAAAGGCGTCCTAATACTGCTGGGGAAGTTCGTGGTCTCAGTTTCCATCAACGTGTTTTAACCAGCTTGATTTTATCATTGAAAGATAGTCCTTGTTCAGTCACGTTTACAAATCAACAAGCTCAGGTTTTTACTTCTACTCAATTTAATCTGAGAAAACCCAGACAGGAGGACATTGTTGATGAATGCTATTAGAGGTGTTCATGTTCCTCGAGGAAACAAAATAACGGCCTTCTCCTAATCCTGCCATGAATTATTTAGTTGAGTTTATCAGTATCACCGTGGGACTGTGTCTCAATATCTTACAACTTACATTCAACATTACCCCAACAAACAGGACAACATCCAGTATTCGGGTTGCATCATATAAAATGACAGCACTAACAGGACATTCATTTTTTTCACACATTACGGACAGCCTCTGGACACAGAAATGATAAGATAAAGTGAATGCAGTGACATCAGTGTGTAACAGCCAGTGTTGGGTAGTGATATTGATATTAGGTAGGAAAAAAAAGCTGAGACTGATATTTCAGTCAGGAGAGACTTAATTGAGAATGAACAATTATTTATTTAACAATAAATGTGCGACAATTCAGATTTGAATGTGCAAAGTCTTTGGAGGATTAGACTCCATCGTGACGACTTCATGTACTCGGAAGGGTTATGAGGCCGACAGCAGGATAGGATACCCCCCTATGGAGTCTAGACACTGGTGGTGGTGAAGAGGAATGGAGGCTATAATGAGCCTGAATCTGGACTCTGCTGAGCTGGAATAAAGGTGACTGGGGCGGTGGTGGGTTGCAGCAGTTGCCTTGAAATGACAGAATGACTGTGGAAGAGAAAGAACTATTTTAGCATTTTGTCGCAGCAGGATGATTGGTTGAGAGAGGTTGTGCCCGACTCTGGTTGGTTAATCACTTAAAGAATAAACACCCATTAACAGCTGATCACCAGAGCAGGTAGACAGAGGAAGTAGTTTAAGTTGTTGTGAAAGAATATAAGCAGTCTTCCTTCCTTTACGCTGAGCTCCATATCGGCCAATGTCTCTCTTATATCTAATAATAATAATAATAATAATACATTTTATTCATAAGCGCTTTTCAAAAACTCTTACACACTAAACATTTGATAAAAAAGACAAAAGAAACAGCACAGTAAGGAAAGACTAACAGACATTGCAGCATTCCACACAAATCATAAAGACAACAACATAAAGGTACAGCTACAGATAAACAGAACACATATCACAATCATACATCAAAAGATTGTTTGAAGAGGTGAGTTTTGATCAGTGATTTGCAATTAACCCAGATGCAATTTGTCCTGCAGAAACATGATGTTGTAACAGAGTGTCCAGAGGTGGCACCTGTCTGTTCTGACAAAATAAATAATTTTTTGTAGTAGTTCAAGCAAGAAAGCTAGGGCTTGAGTGGCTTTTCAAGAGGTCGACTTTGTGCCAGTTTGATCTCATCATTGAGACAGAAAGTTTGGTTCCTATTTGGGCACTACACCATTTTTACATGTATGTTGATGCCACTGTTGTGCCTCTGATTTTGTATGATAGTTACTAGCCTTGTCAATAGAGCATTGGCCACTGGTGTTAAAAGATGCTTAATTCAGACTGATCTCTATAAGGAACATTTAGTTAGCCTGCTAATCACAGTTTGTTTTCCTACTCTTAACGTGGTCCTAGGACCTGATCCAGGCGGCTGAGAGGGAAACTGAAACTAACATTGGGAAAGTATAAGTGATGTTGGGTTTGGTCAAATATGTATGTTATTGCTTATGTTTGGTGAACTAAATTTGGTAAATATAGTAATTTGTTTATGGGTACTGGGTGGGACCCAGTATTTTAGGGGGAGGGTGTGATGACCCCTGACTGTCAGTGCTCTTCCTGCTGCTTTGTATCGCTCCCCACTTAAGTTCAGGTAGAAAGGGGCGGAGCCAGTTAAATGTATATACACCTGGGCAGGCTGGGCCTTAGTATTTAAACTGGCTTCTCAATCTGTCACTCTCTTGTCAACACTTAACACATTCACCATTACAACCACCACTGATTTACAGATTGCACATTCTTTGAACAGGATGATTTGTCTTAGTTTGCAATAAATTATTATTTGATAAATTAAAAAACGTGTGGTCTCCCTGTTTGTCCAGCTCACTGAGCCTGGGTTGTGAAAACAGTGTGACAACTATTCAAAGAAAAAGTGCTGAACATTCAATGTGAACATGAATGTTCACTTTTCTGTCTTCCTCATTTTCAAGTCAAATTTTGAATGCTGTTTAAGAAGGCGACCAAATGATGAGGAACTTCACTTCTCTAAACATCCTTCACCTCTCTGCTCAAAAAGACCTGAGAAAAATGTAAGTTTATATCACTTTTAAATCTATTTTAATATCATATTCAAATATCATAAAGGCTTTTTTTTAAGAAGTGCATTTTTTCTGAAGTTAATCAAACAAACTTTGTTACAGGGGAAAGAACAAAAACATTCACTTTGATAAAATTTTAAACATCTTAAAGCTCTCATGCAGATTTTCTTCTGGGCGTTATTACTGATCAAATAGTTTCCTTTAAGAGGTTGTAAACAAGATGAACTCGAAAAAACAAAGAATATTTGTCTCTTTTCTTTGAGGCAGGCAGTCAAACTTCCTGTTTTTTATTTTATTATCATTTCATCATCTACGTTTTAATAATGAGCTACTTTACATGAATTGATTGAAATGCAAATAGATTTAAATTTAAACCTTAAAATGAGAAGCTTCAAACATTTTAGTTTTATTGGGATAAGATTATTAGAATTAGAATTAGAATTATTAGGATTAGATTAGAAATTTCTCTTAAAATCTAAGTTTATTTGGAGGGAACTACACTAAAAATAAATCTACATTTATTCTCCCCAGACTTTCTGCCTCTTCTGACACACAAAGATTGATGCAGCTCTGACTCTCCTCCTCATTGGCTGTCTGCTGCAATGTGAGATGCTCACTTATATTTGTCACAGTGGAAAAAATATAATTTTATTCATTATAACATTTAAAAAATCCAGAAATATCCATACAATGTACAACAGAGTAAAAAAGTATGTGAAACAAATGAGGGGGAAAAAATGTGCATCATGAGCTAAAATGTGTTCTGCTTTCTTTTAACGATATCATAATGTAGAGATTTGGTGTTAAATTTACAACTTTAATGTATAAAAAAAGCTTCCCTCTTCATTTGCTGCCCGGCAGAAAAAAGGTCCTCTCTCCCTAGAAGCTTTGATGTTTAAAACACGTCCAGTCCCCATGAAAGTCTCCTGGCCTCCATCAGCTCTGTACCAGGTGTAGTTCTTTACAGCTGGGTTGGCATTAGCACTGCAAGTCAGTGTCACATTTGTGTCTTCTTGCACTGGACCAGAGGGACTGACTGACACTGTGGTGAAAAGAGAACAGTGAATAAACTTCTTATCTTGACAGATAAAATGTAAGCTTTCTCAGCAAAATTTCACAAGTTATCAAAAAACAACAGTTAAGTTTGCTTCCACCAAACTGTCTGACTGTTTAGAATAAGTAGTTTATTTGTGATGAGGGATAGAGAAGAGAGTTATGCCTTTATTCTGAACAAGCCCTGCTAAACATCAACAGAAACAGCTAGTAGCACTGTAAATATGCAAATATGTGTGTTTTGTTTTTTTAATTGCTCAGGGGGTTGCACAATTCATTTTGAACAAGTTGCATTGTTAAAAATGGCTGCAGTTCTTCAGTCGTCCGTACATGTTTGTGTTCAGTAAAGTTTGATCAGACTGAAACACCATCAGTTCAGATTGTGAAGTGCATGCAGCCTTTTTCTTTTATCACAGTGTTGGTCAGTCTGTGGGCTCGACTCCCATTGTGTAGAAATGAACAGACAGAAGTGAGACTGAGAATTTTTCCTTATTTGACAAAACACTTCTTGATTTAGTTTAATTTTGTGTACATAATATGCAGTTAAAAAAATGAGATTCAAAATATCACAATTCTCAGCCTGTCGCAAAATGTTTAAAATCACAATAATATCGTATCGTGACTCAAGCATCGTTATAATATCGTAGCTTGGGGCCTCTGGTGATTCCCACCCCTAATACCAATGTAAGTCTATTACGTTCACGGTACAGTGTTGCTTCCTCAGCGGATAAACAGTTGGTGAAAATATGTAAATATGAACTTTACTATGTTTGTCACCATCTTAATTTGTTTTTGAAATGGGAGATTAAAGTCCAGTGTTACATTCATTTATAATCAGATACAACTGTGACCTTTAACCCTGTGATGAAAACACTGAGTGTGAAATGATCTGTTGACCTCTTTGTGAAAAACATGCAGATTGTTTTCTTTCTGTTTAAATATTGACAGGAGTTATTAAACCACTGTGTGACATTAGTCATCACTGCTGTTAGTTTACGTGCAGCTTGCTGGTTTTTTGTTGCATGTTCAAAAATGATAGTATCATCAGCGTACATTAGGATGTCTGACCTAATAGCATTCATTAATTAGATCATTTATGTAGAGGCTAAACAACAAACCCTGTTCATACAATGAATACATCTACAATCAAACATCTGAGTGGAGAGAAAAAAAGGTAATCACACATGGCAGTATGCACACCCCAGGTGACGGCCATGCTCGTAACTGTTTGTAAGGTACATAAACATGTATAAGCAGTCATTTCTCTCTACTATCAAAGGTTTGATTTATTTTCATTTGAAGTAATCAACGATAAGGTCAGAGAACTACTACATGACTGAACTGCTAATAAATTTAATTTTGACTGAAATTTCAATTTGTTGAGGAAAATAATATTTGACACCATCACAATCCAATCTAAAATAATACACTTTGCTGTTTTGAGGTTGCATGTCATTCAGGGTTGTGGTGCAGTCTTTTTTTCTTAGGTCACCGATCTCAAACTGTCCACACAGGGCGCCTGAAACACAAGAAACAAATCCTTATTACAATTATACATTTACAATACAATCCTTATTCATATTGAGTTTATAGTGTCTATATTTGTATAGTATCACTGTTTCTTTGTTTCTTTAAGTCTAATGATAATAAATAGTAAATAAAAAAGTCTTCATGTAAAACTCAGAGGATTCATCATTTTCACACAGCTTTTTTTATACATTAAAGTTGTAAATTTAACACCAAATCTCTACATTCTGATATGGTTACAAGAAAGCAGAACACATTTTAGCTCATTGCACACATTTTTTGCCTCATTTGTTTCACATACTTTTGTGTAAATTGTATGGTTATCTCTGTTTTTTATTGATTTTTCTTCCACTGTTACAAATATAGAGGCAGAAAGTCTGGAGAGAATACATGTAGATTTACACTTTAGTGTATTTCGCTCCAAATAAACTTTGATTTTAGGAGTAATTTCCTTTTGAGGAAAAGGTTGGATCCAGAGTTTAGTTACTTAAACTCATCCCAACAAAACTAAAAGACTTCAAGGTGTGTAGCTTCTCATTTTAAGGCTGAAATTGAAATCTTAATGATGAAATGATAATAAAACAAAAAACAGGAAGTTTGACTGCCTGCCTCAAGGAAAAGAGACAAAACAGAAAAATATAAAAATATTTTGTCTGAGTTCATTTTGTTTACAACCTCTTTAAGAAAACTATTTGATAATTTACAATAATGCCCAGAAGCAAAACTGCATGAGAGCTTTAAAATGTTCAAAACTTGATCAGAGTGAATGTTTTGTTTCCCCTGTAACAAAGTTTGTTTGATCAACTTCAGAAAAAATGCACTTACCGTATTAACAAATAGCCTGTATGATATTTAAATATGATAATTTATTTAAAAGTGATTTTAAAGTGATATACTGTAAATCTAAGTTTTTGTCAGGTCCTTTTGAGCAGAGAGATGAAGAATGTTTAGAGAAGTGAAGTTCCTCATCATTTGGCGCCTTTCCAAACAGCGTGCAAAAGTTGACTTGTAAATGAGGAAGTCAAAAAAGTGAACATTCCTGTTAACATTGAATTATCAGTACTTTTTATGTAAATTGTTGTCATGGTGTCACTCCTCACCGTTCATGCCAACATCTCTCTCTGTGCAAATGATTTCTATCTTTAGACCTTAAAAAAACATCGTCGTCATGGGGATGTCAGCATTTGATTAAAATGCAAAAACCAATGAAAAGCCTGTACTGTCAAAAGAATGTTTAGAATTCATTTTAATGCAAAAACATCTTGATGTTTTTTTTATATTTACAACCCATCAGTTTGACTAGAATGTTAGTATTTGAGATCCACATACAGGAGGTGACAACGTATAAAAAACATTGTTGTCAAAGCTTCTGCCTAATCATGAAGCAATGAAATAAGCAGGCTACTCTATAAATTACTTTTTTAATCACAACAACACAATTGTGAAAAAAAAAAAACTTTCATTCTCACTCAAGGTCGGCTAACTCTTCCAGGTCAAACTAAATAAAAGTGTATAAAAATATGTAAGATGCATTCAAAGCTTAAAAGATGTTGTGTTCTTTGTGTTCAGACTGGGCTTTGAACCTGGAATCTGCTGATACTAAAAATAGATGCAAAACAGAGTACAGAGTGAAAGTTTCAAGGTTTCTACAAAGACTTTCTCAGGCAGAGCTCAAGGCAACAAAGTCAAACGATTTTGTGATGGACTGTCGAGAAATTGAAGATTCTTGGCTCTCATGTCACATCTGTCCTCATGTCTTTACACACTGAGGCCATATAACACCAGCAGGTCCCTGAAGTCCTCTGACCAGGGTCTGCTGGTTGTTCCTCTGTGGACACTTTTAAAAAGCAGTTAAAGACCCACCTGTTCAGACTGGTTTGATCCGTCTATATTTGATTTTATGTAATTGTCTGTTAATAATGTCTCTGCTCAATCCTTTATTGTGAAGCACTTTGTGACGTCTGTTCTTGAAAGCTGCTATATAAATAAACTTTACTTACTTAATCATCTGAGATCTCACACTTGTCTCACTTTTTTTAAAACTCAGATCTTTGAATGAGACACCCCAAGATGATTTAAAGAGCTTGGACTGTGTCTCATACTTGTCACATCGTTTTCTTAGCTGAGATCTAAAAATGACACATCTGAACAGCCTGGCTCAGACTGCAGGATAATCGGGCTGATTTGAAGTCCGATTCTGCCTTACCGTCAACCACGTGGGCGTTTCCGATTCGAGGCTGATCAGAAGTGATTATCTGGTGGACTATTTTGTAGTGTGAGTGGTGTAAAGATCCAATCTTAACCTCCCCAATCTGCTCTGAGAGCATCGGGCCGCCCCGCAACATTTCAGATTTCAGATTAGATCAGCTGAGCTGCTCTGCTTCTTGTGCTGCAGACTGCTGAGAGTTTTTTTAAACTGTCGAAATAACACTCCCCCTGCTGGACAAACTATGTATTGGCACTGTCTCTTAATTTCCTCAAGAAGTGTTTTCTGTAATAAATCATCTGCGAAAAAATCGTATTGAGACGTATAGAGAAAAAAATATGTATAGCTTTAGTCACGTGACCGGCGTGCGGGCCAGAAGGGAAAAGCTAAAGAAAGTATCGACCACCATTGAACAACCTTCATTTAATTTTCCATCTCTTCAAAACGACGCATGTTCTTGTGGTAGACAACACAACACTGAGGTCTTGAATGCAGCCTCTCACCTGTCCCACTCACTAGTCAGTGAAGCTTATTTAAAGGCACCTGGATGTCAGGTACAGGCCTCCTGCTCCTGCCTGGCATGTGCCTTTGCTGTTGCTGCTGGTATGTACAACCTTGTTTTGATGTACAGCTTGCTGGTTTGAATGTTTAAATGACCTCCTTGTTTGGTTGTTGCTGCAGCTTGACTAGTTTGCCCATGGCTCCTCACCCCCCAGATCAGTCCTGACTGAAACCCTGTAGTGGTGAGTAGGTGGCTCAGTTTGAACTTTAGAAGTTGAAGCATTGATTGTTTTTTTTTATTAATAGCTGTTTTCATTTTAGGTTGCTAAAAGCCTGCTTCTCTTTCAGCCACTTAGTTGGGAGGCTAGGCACCCAGGGTGAGGGCCCTCCACTTGTTTGCATGTGAGTTTAAGAGCACTGGGACACAAATGGACTACACCAAAAGTTGTTGAGGATTGCTGTGTGATTTGCTGTTCCTTCCCCAAAGCTTTGGTCCACCTTGTTTTTTACATTGATTAATTCAGAGAAATTCCTTAAATTCTTTTGAAACCACGTCTCTGCCTCATCAGTTTTCGAGTCTGTGTGTCTTACCTATTTACAAGAGTATTAAGTTGTGTATTTCCTGGGGTGTGCTGTCTGTTCTTATTTTACATCATTAGTTATTACCACCACCAACTCTCGCCACATTTCCATCACCGGACAACCACAGAAAAAACAAAAGATATTAAAATAAAATTCAAGTTTTAGGCACGTGTGACTGTTTAGCATTCATCAGAATGACAGCCTGGGGGAACAAACTGTTGTTGTTTTGGTGTACAGTGATCCGTATCAGAGGGGAAGAGTTTGTAGTACTTCCACCTGCTCGTTTCCTGATAGGGGGCAGGTTGACACCAATGATATTTTTTCTGCAGTCCTGATTATCCGTTGCAATCTGTGTCTGTCCAGTTTGGTTGCAGTCCATTTTGCTCAATTTAACATAATATAGACTGAGGGTTTGCCTTAAAGGGATAAAACATAATTAGTTCTGAGTGTCAGACAAATATCATGATGCACGAAACCAAGCTCCTGGATTTTATCTTACATAGTAGACTATCCTGAAATAATCAAATAGCTGGATATCATTCAGCTTCACCTGGAAAGAAATGAGTTTGCTGACTTTGAGTGAGAATGAAAGTACCTTTTGTCATAACTGATAATTGATTGATAATTGTGTTGTGATTAAAAAAGTAATTTATAGAGTAGCCTGCTTATTTCATTGCTTCATGATTAGGCAGAAGCTTTGACAACAATGTTTTTTTATAAGTTCTCACCTCCTGTATGTGGATCTCAAAAAGTAACATTCTAGTCAAACTGATGGGTTGTAAATATTGAAAACATCAAGATGTTATTGCATTAAAATGAATTATAAACATTCTTTCTACAGTACAGGCTTTTCATTGGTTTTTGCATTTTAATCAAATGCTGACATCCCCATGATGTCAATGTTTTATTTAAGGTCTAAAGATAGAAATAATTGGTGCAGAGAGATGTTTGTTATCATTAGTAAATAAAATGTAAAGAAGGATGTGACCCTGTATGAAAACTATTCCCATGAAATGTACTGAACATGAATGTGAACATGAATGTTCACTTTTTTTTACTTCCTCATTTTCAAGACAAATTTTGAATGCTGTTTATGAAGGTGGCCAAATGATGAGGAACTTCACTTCTCTAAACATCCTTCACCTCTCTGCTCAAAAAGACCTGACAAAAATGTAAGTTTAAAAAACTTTTATATCACTTTTATATCACTTTTATATCACTTTTCACTTTTGATCAAATAGTTTCCTTAAAGAAGTTGTAAACAAAATGAACTCAGACAAAATATATTTTTCATTTTTGTCTCTTTTCCTTGAGGCAGGCAGTCAAACTTCCTGTTTTTTATTTTATTATCATTTCATCTTCTATGTTTTAATAATGAGCATCTTTACATGAATTGAATGAAATGCAGAAATATTTCAATTTGAACCTTAAAATGAGAAGGTGCACACCTTGAAGTCTTTTAGTTTTGTTGGGATCAGATTAGTTAACTAAACTCTGGATCCAACCTTTTCCACATTGATGAAGATTTAAACATTTCAAGATATTTCTCCATCTGCAACTTCTGCAAAGATCACATTCAACAACAGCCTCAAAATGAAATCTAAGTTTATTTGGAGCGAAATACACTAAACTGTAAATCTACATGTATTCTCTCCAGACTTTCTGCCTCTTCTGAAACACAAAGATGGCTGCAGCTCTGACTCTCCTCCTCATTGGCTGTCTGCTGCAAGGTGAGATGCTCACTTATATTTGTCAAAGAAATTAGCGACTAATGTGTTCTGCTTTCTTTTATTGATATCATAATGTAGAGATTTGGTGTTAAATTTACAACTTTCATGTAAAAAATAACTGTGAAAATGATGAATCCTGAGTTTCATATGAAGATTATTTTATCTGTGACTCCTCAGGTTTTTAAAAACAGAGCCAACAATAAATCGTATCATGACTTTATTTATTTATTTGTTTGTTTATTTAACAGAGACACATGCAATGAACATTGCTGTTTTTAGCAATATAGACATTATAAACTCAAAATGAATAAGGATTGTATTGTAAATGTATAATTGTAATAAGGATTTGTTTCTTGTGTTTCAGGTGCCCTGTGTGGACAGTTTGAGAGCATTATACCAAAGACTATAGAGGTTCTGAAGGGATCCTGTGTGACAATCCCCTGCTCCTTTGACGTAGAGGATCAATATAATGTAAACTTAGATAACACTTGTAAAGCATTATGGAGAGAATCTTATTGGGGACCTGTTGTGTTTGATAGCAGTAATCCACAACAGAAAGGACAATTGATCGGTGACCTAACACAAAAAGACTGCACCACAACCCTGAATGACATGCAACCTCAAAACAACAAAGAGTATTTTTTTAGATTGGAATGTGACAATAATCTGAAATGTAATTTTGGTCAACAAATGAAAATTTCAGTCAAAGGTAGGTTTTAAATTAAACTTATTTACAGTTCAGTCATGTAGTACTTCTCTGACCTTATCATTGATTACTTTAAAATAAAGATAAATCCATCATTTGATAGTAGAGAGAAATGACTGCTTATACATGTTTATGTATCTTCTGAACAGATGATCCACCCAGACCGACTCTGACTCCGCCCACACTGAAGGTGAAAGAGGGAACCTCAGTGAGTTTGAACTGCTCTGCTCCAGCTCCCTGTCTGTCTCTTCCTCCAAATCTGACATGGAGCCCCGGCCTGGGTGAAGGTCAGGAGACCCTGCAGGAGAATCAGGACAAAACTAAAGTCAAGATCTCTGTGCTGAACTTCAACGCATCACACCTCCATCACGGACAGGAAATCTCCTGTACTGCTGTCTACAGAAAACAAGATGGCAGCACTGAGTCATCTGTGAACACCAGTTTAACAGCTGACATTACATGTGAGTATGTGTGTCTTGTGATTAAATTGATTACATAAAATACATGCTTCTTCTTCTTTGTTTGTTGTTCTGTAATCATTTAGCAAACAGTTACGAGCATGGCCGTCACCTGGGGTGTGCATACTGCCATGTGTGATTACCTTTTTTTCTCTCCACTCAGATGTTTGATTGTAGATGTATTCATTGTATGAACAGGGTTTGTTGTTTAGCCTCTACATAAATGATCTAATAAATGAATGCTATTAGGTCAGACATCCTAATGTACGCTGATGATACTATCATTTTTGAACATGCAACAACAAACCAGCAAGCTGCACGTAAACTAACAGCAGTGATGACTAATGTCACACAGTGGTTTAATAACTCCTGTCAATACTTAAACATAAAGAAAACAAGCTGCATGTTTTTCACAAAGAGGTCAACAGATCATTTCACACTCAGTGTTTTCATCACAGGGTTAAAGGTCACAGTTGTATCTGATTATAAATGAATGTAACACTGGACTTTAATCTCCCATTTCAAAAACAAATTAAGAATGCAGTGAGGTTCACAAATGACAAACAGTTTGTAAATGCAGACTGAACAGTTTATATATTTGTGGATTTCTATTAGTATACGTTTACAAAATTATAAATATTTGTGTGTGAATCAGAAATACATTTGTGAATCTTATTTTTTTATTTGTGGATTTGTTTTACATTTATATAGAATGAAATATATTTGTGTGTGCATTGAAATACATTTATGAATAATTCTGTGTGCATTTGTGAATATTGAGACTGATCTAACTCCATAACAGCTGTCCTCCACAGCTCATTGGTGGGGTTTATTTACACGAGCTTCATGTTGTGCTGTCGTCAGATGTTGTAAGTGCTTAAGGAGTTTTGAAGTCCTGTTTTTTGCAGTATAAAGAGTCCTGGTACTGGGACACAATTTACATTTGACAGTGATGTTCTTGTTATCTTTCCTGTCGACAAAACTTAAGTAATGGGAATATTTCCAGCCACTGAATGTAAACTTCCATCTTTCAAGCTAGCCAGGGTTGCCAGGTATGTGTGACAACAAATGACAAAACAAGCCCAATGGCCAAAAAAAAACTACTCTCGGCAGCACCTAAAAAAAAGCCCACATCTGCATATCTGGCAACCATGAAGCTCATTACTTTCCTGCTTGTCTGAGTGCGCAACAAAATTAATCTGGGGTTTGTTGCATAAATCTGAAGTGGGGTAATAACAACAACAGTAATGTAGTAACAAATTATTTTTTGTGTGGGTAACTGTAATATTATTACTGGAATTCCATTAGTAATTTGTTACACTTCTTGTTACTTGTAAAAATGATATTATTACTGTAACGCGTTACTAGTGATACGTTACAGCCCAACACTGGTCCTACTAGCTGTTTCTATTGATGTTTAGCAGGGCTTGTTCAGGATAAAGGTATAACATTCTCTATCCCTCATCACAAATAAACTATATATTCAAAAAATACAACTTTATTTTTTCTCTTTTCAGATTCACCCAAAGGGACCACAGTGTCAGTCAGTCCCTCTGGTCCAGTGCAAGAAGACACAAATGTGACACTGACTTGCAGTGCTAATGCCAACCCAGCTGTAAAGAACTACACCTGGTACAGAGCTGATGGAGGCCAGGAGACTTTCATGGGGACTGGACGTGTTTTAAACATCAAAGCTTCTAGGGAGAGAGGCCCGTTTTTCTGCAAGGCTGAAAATGAAGAGGGAAGTGGAAGATCGAACAACACACAGATGGATGTTCAGTGTAGGTATCGTCTGAAACATTTGCATAAATGCAGGTAGGTCAGGCTTCTTTTGTGCAGCGTTTTACAAATGAGGAATGTAAATAATCTTTGTTAATAAGCTTCGAGAAAGAGAGGCCCGTTTTTCTGCAAGGCTGAAAATGAACTGGGAAGTTTTCAATCAAACACAAGACAAATAGATGTACATTGTAGGTGTCATTCATCAGTTACATTTTTCAAAATGTATGAAAGTCTCTTTGTTTATCTTTAATTTGCTTTGATTGGAAACTTCAAATCCATAAAATCTTTCTTTTGTAGAGGATTAACTTTGTTCTAAATAAAGGGAGAAAAGCGTTATAGATAATGGATGGATGGATAATTTACATAGATAAAGTATTTAGTGCCTTTCTTTTAGGGTGGTGGGAGATCACTTTGGGTAATCCACCCTGAACGACCTGAATGGTAGGGGAAACACTGTGTTATATATGAGGTTCTATAATTAAATTAGAGACGAGCAAATGTTAACTTTACCCCCAAAAAGGTCTGCTTAGTAAGAATGTGCATATCAAGTAAAATTACAATCATTCAAATGAAATTGCTTGCGCGAGTAATATTGTATCCTGAGAGGACAAAACCATGCTTTGAGGGCAAAAAGAAAAATCCCCTCGCGAGCGAGCAGGAGAGAGCACTGTAGTTACGCGCTCAGGGTGAGATTTTGCTCGTGCTCAAAGCATGGTTTTCTCCTTGCAGGATACAATATTGCTCGTGCGAACAGATAAATTCTGCAAGTGAATGCTGTGCAAGTGCTCACAAAAATAATATGCATGCGTGGCTGTTTGAGTTGCACGCACAGCTCCTTTAAATTCGCGCATGGATCTCGTCCGCACGCAATTTTATTGGCTGGGATAAAATGCCATGGGTTGGTGATGGAGATGTGACATATAAGAGCAGAGTGCTGTTCCATAAGTGGAATTGTTTTCAACTGACAGCTGAGTAAATGCGGCCTCAAGAAACTTATGAGTGCTGAAAACACTGAACTACATTGGTTTTGTATTGAAAATAGGCGCTGCCAGCGTTAAAAGCGCCCTCTGTGGACACAGGCCCAGAATGAAAACCGATTGACATGGAGGAAATTGAATTTTTCTTTGCCTCATTCAATTGGACACTCACAGCTAGTAAACTTTTATTTTTTTATTTTTATAGCCATAAGCCTTATCTTTTACTTTTGCAAATTTGATACAGCATGGCTTTACTTGACTCTCTACTTGTCTCTTTTCCCTACATCCATTACAGATGCTCCACAGATCATGTCTTCATCTGATTGCACCAAAACTGCTAACCAGGTCAACTGTTCCTGTGAGTCTACGGGAAATCCTCCTCCCACTTTACAATGGAGTTTGGATGGGTTAGCTGTCAATCGTTCAGAAGAGTTTGCAGTCAGTTATGAGCATCGAAATGGTACAGGCGTGAGCTTCATCACCATGAGTCAAGCCCAATGGAAGGATCACTTCATTGTGCTTTGTCGCAGCTCAAACTCTCTGGGATCTGTTGCTCAGCGATTTATTTTCTACAGCCTTCCAACATCTGCAGACAGTCAAGGTTTGTCTCTGAACTGAATATAACTTTTATTGGTAAGCGGCACATTTCACAATTTGTTCTCATAATTACTAAGTATTAACAAGAAAGCTTTATGAATGGGTAAGTGGTGAAGAAAACGTCCTCTGGAGAGCTTAAATATGTGAAAAATGAATTATTATTACATTATGCCTGAATTTACTAAAATAATAATCTCGTTTGAAGTGGAGCTTCAACCATAATCCCATATTGTCCTTTGTATGTTTCAGTGATTTTGCCAGTCTTCATCGCCACCATTGTCGTCTTCCTGGTGCTAGTATGTGCTCTACTCTTTGTGAACAGGTAGGTTAAGAGCAAATCAAACCAAACCGTACAGAATACCACTATGCAAAATTTTTAAAAACCTCCTACTGGGACTTTTATATTCTTTATTTGAGTGAAGATACAGATTCTATATGGTGTTCCTCTGGTCTTCAATTTAAAATCTTTAACATTTTAAGTATTTTTTTGGATTATGAGCAGACCAAGTCTTATCCAGGATATTTTTATTTTTCAAATGTCAAATGCTGTGGATCGAAAATGTTGCCAATGTATTTGTGTTATTTATAGTGTCCTCTGCTCTGCGTCTGTTTGTGAGACATAAACATGAATATGCAGCTTTATGATACGCCAAAATGACTGGAGAAATGTCCGACCTGTGATTTAACGATGTACCACTGATCTCTTTTTCTATTTTGCTCACGGCAACTTTGGGATTAAATATGAATGAAGATCTGTAGGTATTTAAAGCTTTTGGTACTTTTAGGTACTATCTAGGGCCCGACTGATATGGGATTTTTGGATCCAATACCGATATAAGGGAGAAAAGAAATCTGATACCGATATATATCAGCCATTCTATCTTTGATCTTTAAAGATACATAGATATACACACTTTTTTTGCGTGGATCCTTCAAACACAGCTTTCAAACACTTTTGGAAAAGATATATAATGAAGACAATCATTTTTTTATGTTGAACAAAAGCCTTTATTGGCCAGAATAACAACAGTGAGCTGAAACACTACACTTTACTTGGAAGTTAAAAAATATAAAAATAAGAAACTATATAAAACTAAATATCAAATTTAAGTTGAAAGTATCAAATAAAACATGCTCCTTTCCTTTGTGAAGTAGTCCTGCACCTTACTTCTTCCACCCTCAGCAACCTGAAAAATAAAAACATTAAAAACAATAAAATTACGTATTTCTCTGG
The DNA here is from genome assembly GCF_963930695.1 of Labrus bergylta. NCBI lineage: Eukaryota > Metazoa > Chordata > Actinopteri > Labriformes > Labridae > Labrus > Labrus bergylta. The sequence continues at coordinate 18,935,808 of NC_089202.1, forward strand.
CTTTGATAACTGTTGTAAATATTAGACATAATGCAATTACTCAACAATAAAATATATAAAACATGGGTTTAGTCAATATTTAATTCATATACATATTTTAATGTGAACATTAGCAACCACATTCTACCTTATATCTTTAAACAAAAACATGTGAGAATTACAACAAAATGTTGTGATTCTATGATATTAATTATTGTAATTTTCTTTACTTATACAAGTTCAACTTCAGTGGAATCATACAATAGAAAAGAGATAAGAATATCATGAGTAATATTGAAGAAAAAGAATCTTTTTTTCCCACTATCAAACACTCAGCTGCAACATCCAGGCCATTTGTGTCTACAAATTCCCTTTCTCTATAATCATCAGCTGACAAGCCTCATTCCTTTGTTACGTGGAAAAATCCCGAAAAATCTAGAATATGATTGACTGCTCATATCAACACCTTGCTGAACTGCACAGGCTGCTGCTGAGCTGGTCTGTGTTAGAACCCAGAGCTGCTGAATAAACACTAAACACTCTGGAAAAGACGCTGGGTTCAGTCAAGTACCCACAAGTTACTGATTTTTCTCTCCCTTTATTGGGAGTAGCCTTGCATTAAGATAAACGGACTAACGTAGTATGCGAGATAATTCAACACACTTTAGTGTCAAACCACCACAACTCTGCTTTCTCCTGAGCTGCAGCTGTTATATAGCAGTGATTCCCCTTAACTTCCCATTTGTTCAGCTGCAGCAGAGGGACAGTACACAGCCAATAGCTGGCTAATTATTAGCTCCTCAATGTATTTACAAAGGTCTGTTATATAAGCATGAGCAACAAATGGGTACAGTTATATAAGAATTATGTTGAACAAGGGAATGACATAGTAAGTGTGTATTAACTCCGTTAACCAGAAATGTTTTGTACAAACTTACCATCACCACGCGACTCCTCCGCTCTGCTCATCTCATCTGTGATCCTTCCTGTAGTGGGTAGTAGCCTAGTAGTACAGCTGACATATCCCATCATGCTTTGTTGGACTTCATACTTTGTTAGATTTTTAACACACTTTTCATGTTTCAGAATATAATCAATCAATTCAAAATGTTACTGGAATTCATTTTATTGTTGTGTGTCCTGTACAGTGACTGTTGTACATGCACACATAACAATGTTGTTTCTGAAATGCTGCCTGCCACCAACGAGAGCTAGAGCTCCAGTTAAAGACTAATTCTCTACTACCTAGATGTAAATCAGCATAGTAGACAAATGGCATCTCATAGCACAGAGAGGTTTGACTGTATTTTGAAAATTGAATAAAAGTTGTATGTAGGCTATCTTGTGTTAAAGTGGCGTATCTTGACAAAAGTGTAAAAAAGCACAGGCATGTGGAAGTTAAAAGGGCTATATGTAACTTTTTACATGTATAAATCGTTTTTTATCACCCATTAATAAGTGAACGGTTAACTGATGTGAAAAAGTAGATGTTCACTGTCTATCTGTGTTCCCCGTATAAAAAGTTTCCCCGGGTCGCATTTTCCGCGAATACTCCAGGAAGTGACATTTTATGCACGTTCTCAACGTCCTCCTCACTCTGCTCCGCTTACAGAGATCAACAGTACAAACTCATCACACACTCCAGGTCTTCACCTGCACAGCCAGAGGCCGCCTTCCACACACTTCTATCCACCCTAAGAGCTCTCATAGACGGACAAACTCATCACACACTCCTGCTCTCAGCTAGTGGTGGGCGATATATCATGAAGCTCGATTCGATCGATATTTAATTAATGCTTGATATGGAAAAGGGAACATCGATTTTATTTTTTAAACTACTTCAAAGTTTTCTCGCGATATTTCGTTGCTCCGCGAGATTTCTGCAGCAGCGCTTGTTGCGCGGAGACGAAAGGGCAGAGGAGACTCCTTCCCCTGAGTAGCCTAGCTCTTGTAAGCGGCCAACACGGAGGAAAAAGAGAAAGATGCGAGCGAGGCCAAATTACGTCGAAAAAAAGGGCACATAACGCAGGGCTCGACATTAGAACTGGCCCGCTGGCCCGGATGAATGATTGACAGAGTCTGGGCCAGCTGATTGCACGTTCAGCTGGCGGCTTCACTGCTGTCACTTCAGCGAGCGCGCTAGCTACACTCAAATTGTACACTCGCACACAGATTTTAGCACAGGTTTTCTCTACTAAAACACACGTTTGGTAAAACGGTTTTAAAATCATCATATCCTAACAAAAGCCGAGATAAAATCAGCATTCAAAGAAAAAAAATCACCAGAAAAGTTGAGTGACAGCAGGGCATGACGAAAACTGAACGGAGAAAAGTTTCAGCCACAGTGGCAGACAGCTGGAGGAGCTGGATCACGCTGCAGCTAAATTTCCCCTTAAAGTTAAAGACTAGATCCTGGTAAAGATAAAAGTTATTCACAAAGCATCTTAGCTCTTAAGAGAGCTCCGAAAGTAAAGATCTAAGGATGAAGAGTTTCTCACAGAGAAGAAAGAAGGAGAGAAAGGTGATCAGAAGAATTCCAGCTCTATCACAGTCTCATATTAATATCAGATTAAGTAGACTCTTACAGTTACCAGCATGGTGAATAAACATGAGTACATAGATATTAGAAAAATACAAAATATTTTCTATAATTAGAGCTCAATTAATTAAATAAAAGTTGTAATTGACTTTTGCATCACAATGGTTCAAGAGTAAATTGGTGACTGTTATTCTTCGATCAAAAGTAAAGTTCCTGGGCCAGTGATTACGATGGTCGGGTGATATTTTTTTTCATACATTGGAGATTCAGTTTTATAGGCTACATTTATAAACTTTAATACGATTAATTATCGAATCATATCGAATATCGACATTAGGCAAAAAAATATTGTGATATCAAATTTAGGCCATATCGCCCAGCGCTACTCTCAGCCGAGACTGTTGTTTGTAGGATGGAGAATGAATACAGACACACAGACTCCTTCACAGACTTTCACATGTGTATGACCACTTACCTCCTCTGTAAACATCATGCTGGTAAATATCCAGTGTTTCGTGGCTGATGATGATGCTCGCAAGGGAGAGCGAGCAACAGGTTACTGGTGCAGTTTGCCTGACGGCCATGCGGTATCACTACTAACGCAGTGTTTTTGAAAAGTTACATATAGCCCCTTTAACCTGCATGGAGGACCAAAGGCTGGTAGTGCTAGCACTGTGAATGCTAGCCACACTTGGCACAACATTATGATATAATTTTTTCTGCAGACGCTGTGATCCTGTGTTTCGAGAGCTGTGAGACATCTTAAAACAACTCAATTTAGTTTTCTGAATTTTTTTCTCAACTTTAAACTACCAGTGGGAACAACAAAACTGTTTACAGTATATTCTTGTAGGTTTATACGATGCTGTTTTTTTCAGGGCTCAGAGGATTCAACACAACCTGCTTAAGAGTCAGGGGTCAGGTAACGCCAGCACAGTTGCTATGAGCCAACATCTACCAAGTGGAGAAGGAAACGAGGTACTTTATCTTGGAATCCAGCAGTTTTCTACTTAGTGTGACTTACATAAGCACAACAACCAACCAACATTTTATTTTCAATTGTAGGAACCCAACAAAACAGATGAGGACATTTATGTCAACACCTATGAGCTGAAGAAACCAGGTGTCACCCAACCTGCAACTACCTCTGAGCCAATCAGCACCAACTTACCAAGCTCAAGCAGAAACAACACAGAAGACGCCAGCACAAGTTCAGAGAAGAAAAACGAGGAAAGCAAAGATGTGATTTACACTAGTGTGACTAGGAGGAGCAAAGGGAAGAAGGAGGGAGGAAGCTCTGGGGACACAAATCAGTCAGGTCGCTCCTATCTGGAGGAGAAGCGCTTAGAGGGAGCATTGCATTTTGTGAGCAATGCAGTAGAGATGGTAAATCTATATGACGAAGTGAAGCCTAGAAATGTGAGGAAGGACTCTGAATGTGAATATGCTCGGGTTAAATTTAGAGAAAAGAGTGTGATGCAGACATAGCTTACAGTTCAGTCAGGACCACTTTGTCAAGAAAATGTACTTTATTGCAATTATTTATATTCGGCGGTATGGCTCTGTTTTTGGATCTCCCTGACCTTCCACGTTCTTAAGTTGAATGCGTAAGGCAGGAGCAGCACACATCCCTGCCCTTCCTGTGCATACAAGGAAAGCTTTAGGCAGAGATAAGCAGCAAAGCCAAACAGAGCAGACATCAATGACATGCATGACATTGATTGATGCAAGTCATTGCAGCATAAAAGGAGGAGCTGGGGTGGAGGAGGGCTGCAAATGTGGCTTGCAGAGGGAGCAGCAAAGAGTAGGCAGGCTAGAGCAGTTTAAATAAGCGGCATAAGAACTTTTGGCTAATAGAATGCTTTGAAGTAAATCAGCTGGCCATCAGCTGATGAGGCTTGTGTGAGATCAGCTGTTACCAAAACTCTGGCATGATAGTAGAGCGTGACTCCATTCCCTGCCTGAACTAACGCTACGCTAAATTTCTATTGCTGATTTAAGAACTTTTGATATTGTTTTGCTCTCTTGAATGTATATTTTCTTTTTTCTTGTTTATTTTCCATAAAATAAAATAAAAAATTAAGCAAAAGAAAAGTTGAAACTAGGGCTGGGTGATATGGCCTTCAAATAAAATCTTAGATGTTTTTTCCACACCGAACTTGACTGACGACTTTAACTTGATTTTCATTTAAAATGTGCCTCTGTTTTGTGCTCACAGTTTGGTTAATTCTTTGCATTGAGACCAAGGACAACTAGTCATTCTTCATCACCCTGCAGGTTATGGGTCTGCAGTAGTTGCTGCAAATTCATTGAGGATGAAATGCCTTCAGCGTTGACACAACTTATAAAAAAAAAAAAAATTCAGCTATCCAGCACAAGAGAACTGAAGTCACTATTTTTCTTCGTTTCAGGTTCAGGAAGGGAATCAACACAATGCTCTATATGTCAACCAAATCAAGTGAAGCTTTTGAAAGCCCCTTAGCAACATCTTTCAGCTATCTTCAAATTGCCAAAACTACCACATAGCATATAACACAAGTGTAACAGGAAATAGAAAAGCAAACTAACATTCTGCCAGGTACAAAGCCTTGTTAAAAAAGTTAGAATTTAGAGTGCCTTAATGTTTATGTTCTTTAAGCTAGTGACAGGTTTTGTTTATTAATGAATAAAATTATTCAAATTTCCACTTTTTTTTAACCAATAATAACAAAACAGAAAGTTAATTCGGGGTCTCAGTTGTTAATTTTGTGTGAACTTAGAATAGATGTTACTAAGGAAATGACTAATGAGCAGCTTGTGTAAATAAATGAATAAATGTCCCAGTAACAAAGGTTTGACTCGAGTCTGATCTGTTTGATGCAAGTCATCGCTTCTTTTTCACTCTAGATTCCTCTTTCTATCTTTGGCTGTTACTTTACAATATACGCATTTACTGCGCAAAAATAAAACAGTAACATATGTGACCATTGATATTTATGATGCACAAAGACTCACAATACTATGGCTCCCAAATATATACTCATTTATTTGCTATAAGTACATGAAATAAAATTGTTTTGAGCCTGACAGGGAATATCTAGAGACTTTTTCGACCCAGCACCTAAATAACTGATGTGCATGTTCGCTGACTTTTTCAGCATTGATATTTACTCATATACTGATGCCTAAGGCATGTCTTATATGAGAGAGCTCTTAGTTTTTTATGCTATTTGACTAAGTAGCATGGATATTTTATAGCCTCTTTTGTGAACTAAGGGTGCATCGAATTTAAAGTTTCACAGGTCAGATTGTCACAGATCGCTTTGCAGAATGGCCGACGAATCACAATACATCTTCTGCATCTTAACAACATATCATATTCTCATATTTCATCACTTTATCCACATTGCTACAATTTTCATTATGATAATTCAAAGGCAAGTCAAGTTTGCATGTTTAAAAACAGCCTCAACTAACCAATGTGCTTTACTTACAAGGCGTAAAAACAACAGCAGCTTCAAAGAAAGACAATAAAATATATATACACACATGAAGAGGGTTTTACATAAGATGACAGTGGGCCAAGTGTTTTACAGATAAAGCTGGTTGGAGTCAGGGGGGCCAAACAGAACTACCTCATTTTTTTGCTCATTTAGTATTAAAACGTTTTGTGCCATCCAGTCTTTCGAGTAGTATTTGCAGGGAGTGGGGGTTATTGCTTTTGAGAGGGGTATATATTTACATGTCATCTGCAAACCAGTGGAAGGAAGTGCAATATCGAAGTGCTTCCTTATTAGGGAGACCAGTGGCAGCATGGACAGGGAAAAACAAAAAAAAGGTGATAAAACTGAGCCCTGAGGAACCCCACAGGTGAGGGCAGCAGAGGGAGAAAAGCTGTATCCTAGGCATACTTTAAAACTTCTATTTTCCGAGTATGATTTGAGCATATTTAGCCTGGATCCCAACCCAGTCTTTAAGCCTGGTGATAATTATTTTGTGGTCAACCGTCTAAAATGCGGCACTGAGATCTCCACTCTAAAAGTATTAAAATTGCATAGTCCCCATTGTCTACTGCTAAAAACAAATCATTAAGAACTTTTAAAAGGGCTGTTCAGTGCTGTGCTTTTTTCTAAAACCTGATTGGAGTGCTTTAAATATTTGATTATTGCTTAAAAATTGATTCATTTGTTTATTGATTACTCTTTCGAGAATTTTGGATAGTAATGGGAGTTTCGAAATGGGTTAAAATTTGATCAAATGTTAGGATCTAGGTTAGGTTTTTTTAAAGAGGCTAAACCACTGCATGTTTAAAATCGGTCTGGAAGCATCCTGTGGAGAGGCAGCTGTTGATGAAGGAGAGGATGCTAATAATTTAAAATGTTTCTTTAAAAAGGCAACGGAGAATACAAGCAGATGTCCATGATGTGGGCTTCAAATGAAGGATTATTTCTTGCAGAGAGGAGAGAGATAATGGATCAAATCGATTAAAGAATTGCACAGCTGACCGAGGGTCTGGCTGTGGTGCAGAGGGTGGTAAAATTAGCTTTTTTATATCAATTGTTTTTTCCACAAAGAATTCTAAAAAATCTCGCAATTTTCTGTGCAAGAGACTGGAGAGGTGTAGTCAGTGAGTCAGGCCCCATCCACACGTATACGATTTTTTTGAAAACGTAGTATTTTCTCTCCCTTTTGGCGTCCTGTCCACATGAAAACAATTGAAAACTGAGTTTTTGGTCACTGCAAACAAAGTCTTTGAAAAACGCATTCCAAGGTGGAGATTTAATAAAAAATCACGTTTACTTGTATTCGTGTGAACAGTTAAAACAGTTAAAACGGAGCTTTTTGTAATAGTGACGTAATTATGTCGACTTGCGTGTTGAGCATGCGTCATAACCAAGATGGCGGGCTACCAGTTTGTTTACATCTGTTCTCTGCTGTTAGTCGACATTCTCCTGGCACTTATTCAAGTGTAACTCAAAGCAGCAACTCCACTTCGTCGTCCGTCCAAACGAATGAATCGGCTTTGTGTTTGTTGACTTGTTTCACCATCTTTCCAAATTGCCGCTGTCAAAATTACGCTTAATACGCATGCTCGCAATGTTCTTTTACAGTGTTTGATGTGAATGAGACACAGCTATTATCGCCACCTACTGGCCTGGCATGCTTATGGCATGCTTATGTGAGCGTTTTCCATCGTTTTTGCGTTGCCATGTGGACTGAGAGATTTTTTTAAAACTGTTGGTGTGGACGGGATTTTTTTTGCAACCGGAGGGGGAGGAAAATTTTAGAAATATCCGTATACGTGTGGACGTGGCCTCAGTGAGTTTACAGTTTTTATTAACCTTGTGTCTGTTGAAGTTTTGTGTTGTGAGATCGCATAAGTATTTTGTCCTTGCTAAAAAAAAAGTCCTTTGCTCAATACCAAGACTCTGTCAAAGCAGCAAGTCATAAGAGACTTGGAGTTTGACTTTTTTCCATTTTCTTTCTGCCTTTCTACAGCTTCAAACAATTAGATAAACCTAAACTCCCCTTTTATTTTGAAAGTACTTTTAAAATCTGATAACATCAGACTGAAATATAAAAGGGTTAAGGAACTACATCTTCAGAAGCAGTGTTTGAAACAAAGAAACGATACCCAATTAAACAGCAACATTTTACGAGCTCTTTCTGTATGAAAGTCAGCAAAAAAAGTTTGTAATGTCCTCCTATTTGTATAGCAGGTACGACTTAAGCCTGGCTCACACTGCAGGATAATCGGATCTCAAATCGGCCTGATTTCTCCTTTCCGATAATCGTGGGATCGCTCCCGACTCAAGACTGCTCGGAACCGATTATCTACCGACATTATCTTGTAGTGTGAGTTGTAATAAAGATCCAATCTTAACGTCCCCAATCTGCTCGGTGATCGTCGGGGACTCCCCGATTTATTTCAAACATGTTTGATATTGAAAGGGTCTGGCAGAAGTCGTGTGTGACTACAGAGACGAGGGAGGACAGTAATATGTGTAGTAGTAGTGACCAGCGGCAGGAGGGAACCCGCACAGGACACCTGTATGCATCTGACAGGTACAATCTGACCTCCAGCTCTCACTGAAGATTAAGCAATCCATGTTTTCCGCGTTTCCCAAGAAATTTCTTCTACCAAAACTTTAAAAACCATTTTTTTGTATTTTGCTCTCTGTGTAAATCATTATAATCGCGGCTCCATTGTTACCGTGAGGCCAGGTGAGGTGGTGCGTTCCTCCGTCGGGCACGATAATCCGAATAAAATCCTGAAGATTGTGATGTGAAAAGATTTCATATCTTGTAGTATCAGCATATTTGAGATTATGGAGAAGAATATCTGTTAGGATTCTCTGTCTGATGCTGCCCGAATTCAAAATTGGGAAGGAGTTTAAAACTCCTGCAGTGTGAGCCAGGCTTTAAATGCTGCCTTCTTTTCACTGAGACTTAGCGGTAGTTGTTACACCATATTCATGCATTTTCCATCTATCTGCAGATCACGTGCACATATATATATATTATACAGTATATATATATATATATATATATATCTCTCTTAACTCATTCTGTGAATAAATCATACAGCCATAAAAGATCTAGAACTAGGAAACAACATCAGTTAGTTCAAACGAACAACTTTAAGCCTATTGGACACACAGGTGCTGCACTACAAGAAGTTTATATAATCAATATCAGAAAAGCTACAAATACTTCAGAATGTTTTCGATTGGTCATCATCCCTAATAATAAAAGGGTTTTTTAAAGATGTTTTTATTCTGAAACATAACCTCACCAAAGGAAACGAGTGTGAGTGACAGCTCTCATAATGTTGCTTTGTATGACAAATGGCTGTACAGTAAACTCTGCTTTCAAAAGCAGCTTTCACTGTTGTTCATTTCCTGTTGCATGACACACACTTTTCTTTGTCATCAGCCTTACTTCACTGAACAATAAACATTTGTTGTCAACTTTGCTAACCCATTCACCCTCCCTTCCTCTTCCTCCTATCCCCCACACAAAGGCTTCTCTGTGCTGCAGCAGGTGAGAAGCTGGAACATCACTGTACCTCAAACAGTGACTGCAGTGGAGGGGAGCTGTGCTGTGGTACCATGTCAGACAAAAGCTCATGTCCAGGTCACCTGGTATCAAAACCATAAGATGTATTATCCTGTGGTGTATGACAGATATCCTCCTACAGTGGAACAACAGTTCAGAGGACGCACCTCAGTAAAGGGAGCAGCCACAGAGGGTAGCTGCACCCTGAAGATTAAAACTTTAAGAAGAACAGACAACAACCTTAAAGTCTATGTGTGGATCAATCCAGACTCAATAACAAGTCAGACATTCTTTGATCGAACTGTTACGATCAATGAATAGAGCACTTGACTCTGAAACCTTAAGCAAAAGAAGATGGGGATTGGCTTGGCAACCTTGCAGTTTTTACTGCCATGGTTTATGTGGAACACAGTTGCCATTGTTGTTTGTTTGTTCTTACAAATAATATTCCTAATGTTGCTGACTACAACTAAAGGCTACAAAGATGCTGATCCTATAAACACCACAAATTTGAATATGTCACTTATGAAATACATTTGTACACTGTAAGAAAACAATTGTACCTAATGTGAAAACACCTTTAAATCATTTTATATTTACTGTCCTTCAGTTTCACTTGAAAAAAAATACAATTGCTGACTTTGAGTAAGAATTAAAGTGCTTTTTTCACAATTGTGTAATGATTAAAAATGTAATTTATAGAGTCGCCTGCTTATTTCATGCTTCATGATTAGGCAGGACGCTTTGACAGAAAAGTTTGAGTTGTCACCTCCTGTATGTGGATCTCAAATAGTAACTTTCTAGTCAAACTGATGGGTTGTAAATATTAAATTACATCAAGATGTTATTGCATTGAAAATAACTCATAAAAAGTACAGAACATTCTGTGCTAACATGAATGTTGCTGTTTTTTTTACTTCCTCATTTTTAAGTCAATTATTGCATGCTGTTTGGAAAGGTGGCCAAATGATGAGGAACTTCACTTCTCTAAACATCCTTCACCTCTCTGCTCAAAAAGACCTGACAAAAACGTAAGTTTATAAAACTTTTATATAACTTTTAAGTAGCTTTTAAATAACTTTATCCTTTTTCGGGAAATAAAACAAATCAACATGTTTGATGTCATAAAGCTACTTTTTAACAAGTGCATCTTTTTTGCACTTGCAGGTTGATCAAACAAACTTTGTTACAGGGGAAAGAAAAAAAGCATTCACTCTGATCAAGTTTTGAACATTTTAAAGCTCTCATGCAGTTTTTCTTTTGGGCATTATTACTGATTATTAATTATTAAATAGTTTCCTTAAAGAGGTTGTAAACAAACTGAACTCAAGTAAAAAACATAAAACACTTGTTTCTTCTCTTTGAGGCAGGCAGTCAAACTTCCTGTTTTTTTATTTTATTATAATTTCATCTCTGTTTTAATAATGAGCTACTTTACTTGAATTGATTGAAATGCAGAAAGATTTCAATTTAAACCTTAAAATGAGAAGCTGCACACCTTGAAGTCTTTTAGTTTTATTGGGATCAGTTTAGTTAACTAAACTCTGGATCCAACCTTTTCCACATTGATGAAGATTTAAACATTTCAAGATATTTCTCCATCTGCAACTTCTGCAAAGATCACATTCAACAACAGCCTCAAAATGAAATCTAAGTTTATTTGGAGCGAAATACACTAAACTGTAAATCTACATGTATTCTCTCCAGACTTTCTGCCTCTTCTGAAACACAAAGATGGCTGCAGCTCTGACTCTCCTCCTCATTGGCTGTCTGCTGCAAGGTGAGATGCTCACTTATATTTGTCAAAGAAATTAGCTACTAATGTGTTCTGCTTTCTTTTAACAAAATCATAATGTAGAGATTTGGTGTCAAATTCACAATTTTAATGTAAAAAAGCTGTGTGAAAATGATGAATCCTGAGTTTTATGTGAAGACTATTTTATCTTTGAAAGCATACTGATAAGATTTTTAGAAATAGAGCCAACAATAAAATGTATCATGACTTTATTTTTTTGTTTGTTTATTTAACAGAGACACATGCAATGAACATTGCTGATTTTAGCAATATAGACATTATAAACTCAATATGAATAAGGATTGTATTGTTAATGTATAATTGTAATAAGGATTTGTTTCTTGTGTTTCAGGTGCCCTGTGTGGACAGTTTGAGATCATTATACCACAGACTATAGAGGTTCTGAAGGGATCCTGTGTGACAATCCCCTGCTCCTTTGACGTAGAGGATCAATATAATGTAAACTTAGATAACACTTGTAAAGCATTATGGAAAGATTACTATAGGGGACCTGTTGTGTTTGATAGCAGTAATCCACAACACAAACAAAAGGGACAATTGATCGGTGACCTGAAAAAAAAAGACTGCACCACAACCCTGAATGACATGCAACCTCAAAACAACAAAGTGCATAATTTTAGATTGCAATGTGACAATGATCTGAAATACTTTTTTGATGGCGTGAAAATTTCAGTCAAAGTTAGGTTTCAAATTAAACTTATTAACAGTTCAGTCATGTAGTAGTTCTCTGACCTTATCGTTGATTACTTTAAAATAAAGATAAATCAAACCTTTGATAGTAGAGAGAAATGACTGCTTATACATGTTTATGTATCTTCTGAACAGATGATCCACCCAGACCGACTCTGACTCCGCCCACACTGAAGGTGAAAGAGGGAACCTCAGTGAGTTTGAACTGCTCTGCTCCAGCTCCCTGTCTGTCTCTTCCTCCAAATCTGACATGGAGCCCCGGCCTGGGTGAAGGTCAGGAGACCCTGCAGGAGAATCAGGACAAAACTAAAGTCAAGATCTCTGTGCTGAACTTCAACGCATCACACCTCCATCACGGACAGGAAATCTCCTGTGCTGCTGTCTACAGAAAACAAGATGGCAGCACTGAGTCATCTGTGAAAACCAGTTTAACAGCTGACATTACATGTGAGTATGTGTGTCTTGTGATTAAATTGATTACATAAAATACATGCTTCTTCTTCTTTGTTTGTTGTTTTGTAATCATTTAGCAAACAGTTACGAGCATGGCCGTCACCTGGGGTGTGCATACTGCCATGTGTGATTACCTTTTTTTCTCTGCACTCAGATGTTTGATTGTAGATGTATTCATTGTATGAACAGGGTTTGTTGTTTAGCCTCTACATAAATGATCTAATAAATGAATGCTATTAGGTCAGACATCCTAATGTACGCTGATGATACTATCATTTTTGAACATGCAACAACAAACCAGCAAGCTGCACGTAAGCTAACAGCAGTGATGACTAATGTCACACAGTGGTTTAATAACTCCTGTCAATACTTAAACATAAAGAAAACAATCTGCATGTTTTTCACAAAGAGGTCAACAGATCATTTCACACTCAGTGTTTTCATCACAGGGTTAAAGGTCACAGTTGTATCTGATTATAAATGAATGTAACACTGGACTTTAATCTCCCATTTCAAAAACAAATTAAGATGGTGACAAACATAGTAAAGTTCATATTTACATATTTCCACCAACTGTTTATCCGCTGAGGAAGCAACACTGTACTGTAGGTCTACATTGTTATTAGAGGTGGGAATCACCAGAGGTCCTTCGATACGATATTATAACGATGCTTGAGTCACGATACGATATTATTGTGATTTTTAACATTTTACGACAAGCTGAGAATTGTGATATGATATATTGAATTTCATTTTTTTAACTGCATATTATATACACAAAATTAAACTAAATCAAGAACTGTTTTGTCAAATAAGGAAAAATTCTCAGTCTTTTTGTCTCACTTCTGTCTGTTCATTTCTACACAATGGGAGTCGAGCCCACAGACTGACCAACACTGTGATAAAAGAAAAAGCCTGCATGCACCTCACAATCTGAACTGATGGTGTTTCAGTCTGATCAAACTTTACTGAATACAAACATGTACGGATGACTAAACAACTGCAGCCATTTTTAACAATGCAATTTGCTCAAAATGAATTGTGCAACCCCTCAGCAATTAAAAATAAAAACATATCGCTAGCAGAATATTGTGATTCTATGCTGTATCTATTTTCCCCCACCTCTAATTGGTATGCTGTCTCATGTAAGCCTACGTCTCCTGCTTTGATGTCCTGCTTTTAGGTATCTTATTTGTTTTACCAGGAGAACAGTATTATTGTCCTGTTTTAATACACATCTCTCTTTTAAGTGTTTCATATGCTTCTAGAATTACAATTTTGTTGTCCCACTTTAGTCTGTTTTACATATTGCTGCTGTCTATGATGGCTAAACTTGTGCATTACAGAAATGTTATGAATGTGCATTGTCTTTATAACTTTACATTTTATTGATAAAAATTAATAAAAATGAATGCACTGAACGGTGAAGACCAAACCGTGATGGCTCTGCACGAGTACACATACTGTTATAGTCCTACTCAGTGTTGGGCTCGTTATTAAAAAAAAAGGAATATATTACTCATTACTCTTTAAGTACTTTAATTACTTTACTTATTACTCCCTGCCATCAGTAATATGTTACACTACTTGTTATATTACTTTTCGTAATAAGCCACAACTTTCATTTGTTCTTTTTCGCTTTTAGCAGTGCTCGATTAAAATCCAGTCTTGGTTGATTTGTAGACATTGTAGGGCTACAGCTGTCCTCCACAGCTCATTGGTGGAGTTTATTTACACGGGCTTCATGTTGTTGTGCTGTCGTCAGATGTTGTAAGTGCTTAAGGAGTTTTGAAGTCCTGTTTTTTGCAGTATAAAGAGTCCTGGTACTGGGACACAATTTACATATGACAATGATGTTCTTGTAATCTTTCCTGTCGACAAAACTTAAGTACGGTAATGGGAATATTTCCAGCCACTGAATGTAAACTTCCATCTTTCAAGCTAGCCAGGGTTGCCAGGTATGTGTGACAACAAATGACAAAACAAGCCCAATGGCCAAAAAAAACTACCCTCGGCGGCACCTAAAAAGAAGCCCTAATCCGCATATCTGGCAACCATGAAGCTCGCTACCTTCCTGCTTGTCTGAGGTGCGCAACAAAATTAATCTGGGGTTTGTTGCATAAATCTGAAGTGGGGTAATAATAACAACAGTAATGTAGTAACGAATTATTTTTTGTGTGGGTAACTGTAATATTATTACTGGAATTTCATTAGTAATTCGTTACACTTCTTGTTACTTGTAAAAGTAATATCATTACTGTAACGCGTTACTAGTGATACGTTACAGACCAACACTGGTCCTACTAGTTGTTTCTATTGATGTTTAGCAGGGCTTGTTCAGGATAAAGGCATAACATTCTCTATCCCTCATCACAAATAAACTACATTTTCAAAAAATACAACTTTATTTTTTCTCTTTTCAGATTCACCCAAAGGGACCACAGTGTCAGTCAGTCCCTCTGGTCCAGTGCAAGAAGACACAAATGTGACACTGACTTGCAGTGCTAATGCAAACCCAGCTGTAAAGAACTACACCTGGTACAGAGCTGATGGAGGCCAGGAGACTTTCATGGGGACTGGACGTGTTTTAAACATCAAAGCTTCTAGAAAGAGAGCCCCAATTTTCTGCAAGGCTGAAAATGAATTGGGAACTGGGCAATCATACACAAGACAAATAGATGTACACTGTAGGTGTCATTCATCAGTTACATTTTTCAAAATGTATGAAAATCTCTTTGTTTATCTTTAATTTCCTTTGATTGGAAACTTCATATCCATAAGAACATTTTTAGAGGATTACCTTTGTTGTATGCGGCCTCAAGAAACTGATGACGATGAGTGCTGAAAACACTGAACTACATTGGTTTTGTATTGAAAATAGGCGCTGCCAGCGTTAAAAGCGCCCTCTGTGGACACAGGCCCAGAATGAAAACCGATTGACATGGAGGAAATATAATTTTTCTTTGCCTCATTCACTTGGACACTCACAGCTGGTCAACTTTTTTTACAGCCATAAGCCTTATCTTTTACTTTTTCAAATTTGATACAGCATGGCTTTACTTGACTCTCTACTTGTCTCTCTTCCCTACATCCATTACAGATGCTCCACAGATCATGTCCTCATCTGATTGCACCAAAACTGCTAACCAGGTCAACTGTTCCTGTGAGTCTACGGGAAATCCTCCTCCCACTTTACAATGGACTTTGGATGAATCACTGGTCAATCACTCAGAAGAGTTTGCAGTCAGTTATGAGCATCGAAGTGGCACAGGCGTGAGCTTCATCACCATGAGTCAAGCCCAAAGGAAGGATCACTTCACTGTGCTTTGTCGCAGCTCAAACTATCTGGGATCTGCTTCTCAGCGATTTATTTTCTACAGCCTTCCAACATCTGCAGAAAGTCAAGGTTTGTCTCTGAACTGAGTATAACTTTTGTTGGTAAGCGGCACATTTCACAATTTGTTCTAATAATTACTAAGTATTAACAAGAAAGCTTTATGAATGGGTAAGTAGTGAAGAAATATTCCTCTTGAAAGCTTTAATATGTCCTGATTTAACAATTTACAAAAATGAATAATTAATACGTTATGTCCGAATTTATTCAAATAATAATCTCGTCTGAATAAGAGCTTGAACCATAATCCCTTATTGTCCTTTGTATGTTTCAGTGATTTTGCCAGTCTTCATTGCCACCATTGTCGTCTTCCTGGTGCTAGTATGTGCTCTACTCTTTGTTATCAGGTAGGGTAACAGCAAATCAAGCCAAACCGTACAGAATACCACTATGCAAAATATTTAAAAACCTCCAACTTGGAATTTTATATTCTTTACTTGAGTGAAGATATTGATTCTATATGGTGCTCCTCTGGTCTTCAATTTAAAATCTTTGAAATGTTTAATATTTTTTGGTATTATGAGCAGACCAAGTCTTAATAGTAAAGAGTCCAGGTAATCAATATTTTTCAAATGAGGCCCACAATTTCAATCAAATGTTGTGGATCGAAAATGTTGCCAATGTATTTGTGTTATTTATAGTGTCCTCTGCTCTGTGTCTGTTTGTGAGACATAAACATGAATATGCAGCTTTATGAGACACCTAAAGCAGCGTTCCCCAACCTTTTTTGCGCCACGGACCAGTTTAATGTTAGACAATATTTTCACGGACCGGCCTTTAAGGTGTGGCGGATAAATACACAAAATAAAATGATACGATCGGCATAAAAACTGTGGTATTTTCTAAATATAATAATAAACGTGAATCCACTGTGTACTCTTACACAACTTAATTAGCAGCGCCCTCGTAACATCGCGCCAACAACATAACATAAGTAACATCCTCTCTGCCCCCTAACACTCTCTGGTCGCTATGGTAACGTTTAAACATGCCTTCAAAATAAGACACAACACAAAAACAAATATAAAGTGCATGAAAAATACAACTCACCATATCGCTAAATCAGTAGGAGCCCTGAGCTTGTTTCTCTGCAACGAGACGGTCCCATCTAGGAGTAATGGGAGACAATGACACCGGAAGTGTGTTGCTTATGTCCAGTCTACTCCGTAATTTTGTTTTGTTTGCTGTCACTGCAGAAAATCCCGCTTCACACAAATAGGATGTCGGAAATGGCAACAGGGTTTTCAGTGCTGTTGTGGCGATCTCAGGGTATTCTGCTGTGACTTTAATCCAGAACACCGGCAGAGTTGTTGTTTCGAACATACTTTTAAGGCCGCCGTCATTTGCGATCTCCAGCAGTTGATCTTCTTCTTACATAGACATGCTGGATTCCCCTGGTTTGTTGACAAATGGGTCGCGGATCCATTCCTTGGCAGTTCGTGGGTCTTTTGTGGTTGGGAAGTAGCGCTCAAACTTGTTTAAAAGCAAAGACAGGTGATCGTGCACCAGCTGGGTGATTGAAGGCGCGGGCTCAGTCTCTTCCAAAATCCCCGCGAATGTTTGAAACATGTCAAATATACCTCTGTTCACGCGCCGTCCCCACAAATCCAGTTTGGCTTTAAATGCAGCTACTTTATCTGCCAACTTGAAGACAGTTGTCATTTTCTCCTGAAGTGACCGATTGAGTTCATTGAGCAGGTTGAATATGTCGCACAAGTAAGCGAGTTTTGCGACCCATTCCTCGTCACTGAAATGTGCTGCCAGCGGTGACTTTTTTTTCTGAGAGAAATCTCTGCAGCGGCTCTCGTAATTCAAACACTCTGGCCAGCGATCTCCCTCGGGATAACCATCTTATTTCTGTGTGTAAGAGAAGGTGTCTGTACTCCGCGTCCATCTCCTCACAAAGCTGCTCGAACAGGCGCGAGTTAAGGGCGTGTGCTTTGATGTGGTTAATAACTTTAATGACATCATTCAATACGCTGTTAAGTTCCGGTGGTATTTTTCGGCTAGCCAGCATTTCCCTGTGAATGACACAATGCGTAGACTCACATTCAGGTGCAGCCTCCTTAATCCCAGTAGTTAAACCAGACAGCCGTCCGGTCATGGCAGCAGCTCCGTCTGTGCATATGCCGACACAAAAGGACCATTTCAGTTTTTCTGATATATAATCATCCAGCGACTTGAATAGTTCTGCGGCTGTGGTTTTGGTTGGCAACGATAGTGCACATAACTTATCCTCATGCACATCCTCCTGATAAAGATATCGCACATAAACAAGTAGCATTGCCTTGTTGTCAATATCTGTAGACTCGTCAACCTGGAGTGCGTACCACGGTGATGTATTAATCCTCTCCAACAATTGTGTCTCAATGTCATCTGCTATTTCCTCAATGCGCTGAGTGACGGTGCTAGCCGAAAGAGGCACCTGTGCTATCTTTTTAACCGCAGCCTCTCCTAGAAGTTCACGGCAAATGTCTTTAGTGGTGGGCAGGATCAATTCTTCACCAATGGTAAATGGCTTCTTAACCTTAGCAATACGATTAGCCACCAAGTATGATGCTCTCAGTGCACTCGCATTTGTTGATGTGGTGGCCCTCAGTAATTGCTTCTGTCCTTCTTGTTCATGCTTTTTTCTCCAAAGGCTTGTCTTTTAATGCAGGGTGCTTGGTCTCCAAGTGGCGAAGCAGTTTTGAAGGCTTCATTGCCTCATCAGAGAGCCGTTTGCCGCATATTATGCAGAGTGGGCTTGGTGCGCGGGAATCACCTGTCGCGATAAATCCATATTTTAAGTAGGACTCCTGGTATTGTCTGTTAAATGCAGCTTTCTTTGTCTTGGAAGTCGTAGGCTCTTCTTCCGTCTCCTCACTGGGCCTTTTCCCCTTCGCAAAGAAACTTTCCAAAGACGTTTGTTTTTTACTCATTTTGCTAGCTTGTGGGTTTAATTTGAGCGGCAACGTATCGCGCAACCAAGACAAGCGACAAGAGTGCGTCATAGACGGATGTAACAGAGGGAATCCGGTCATTTTTCAAAATAAAACATCGTTCATCGTTTAATAAATAAAACAGAAATAATGTAAGTTATTTATTCTTTCTCTGCGGACCGGTACCAAATGACCCACGGACCGGTACAGGTCCGCAGCCCGGGGGTTGGGGACCGCTTACCTAAAGGACTGGACAAACATCAGTATTTGCTGACGTGAATTTCAGATGTACCACTGATCTTGTTCTCTTTTTTGCTCAAAGCAACTTTGGGATTAAATATGACTGAAGATATGTAGTTATTTAAAGTTTTGTGTACTTTTGGGTATACTATCAATCATTAGAATAAAGGAGATTTGGAAGAGTATTGTTTTAAAACAGGTCGAAAGTATCAAATTATGAAAAAAAAATGTGATAACCTTACTCTGAAGAGAGGATGCCCACAGGTGGTTCATTATGTGGTGTTTTACTGTTCTTTACTGATTGGTGTGCTGTGATACAGTTTGCAGCTTCTCAATAAGCCCTATGTTTGCAGGCAGGTGTAGCGAGGTCCGAGTGGAAAACCTACGAGTTTTGCTCCAGTATGTTGCAACAAAAAAGTTATGGCATTAAGTAATCATGAATATTTCCTCTACTTGACAGAGTTTGTCCTGTACTGTGACCGTTGCACATGTACACAGAAGAATGTTGATGCTGAAATGCTGCCCGCCACCAGCCAAAGCTATAGGCGGGCACTAATGCTCTACTACCTAGATGTAAACCAGCATAGTAGACTTAGACTTAGACTTAGACTTAGACTTAGACTTTCTTTATTGTCATTCAAACTTGTACTTTCAGTGCAGATAAGAACAAAATTTTGTTGCATTTGGCTCGTTGTAGTGCAGGATAAAAAACAGCAGCATGTATTTACATAGAAACATAAGGTGCAGATATAAATAGATATAAAAAGAAAAGCTATGAGTAAAATTACTATACAGATAAATATATTGCACGTTTGTGATGTATGTTATATTATATTTTACAGTCCAGTGAGGTAGTCCTGTGTGGGGGTTTGAGGGGGAATGGAGGGATTCTTTTTTTGTGTTCAAAAGTCTTATGGCCTGTGGGAAGAAGCTGTTACAGAACCTGGAAGTTCTGCTTCGGAGGCTGCGGAACCTCTTTCCAGAGTCCAGCAGCGAAAATAGTCCTTGGTGGGAGTGGGAGGTGTCTCTGCTGAATTTCTGAGCCCTGGTCAGACAGCGGATCTTTGCGATCTCCTGGATGGGAGAAAGTGGAGTCTTAATGATCTTTTCCGCCGTTCTCACCACTCTCTGCAGGGACTTCCAGTCGGAGGCACTGCAGGCTCCGGACCAGACAGAGATGCAGTTTGTTATGATGCTCTCTATAGTGCCTCTGTAAAAGGTGGTGAGAATAAGAGGAGGGAGGTCTGCTCTCTTCATCCGACGCAGAAGAGCTCTTTTCACAAGAGCTCCGGTGTGAAGGGACCAGGTCAGATCGTCTGTTATCTGCACCCCCAGGAACTTTGTGCTGCTAACTCTCTCCACTGCTGTGCCGTTGATGAGGAGTGGTGTGTGGCCGGGCTGGCGCCTCCTGAAGTCGACGATGATCTCTTTGGTTTTGTCGACGTTCAGGGCCAGGTTGTTGGTTTTGCACCAGTCAACCAGATGTTTCACCTCCTCTCTGTAGTCCATATCGTTGTTATCACGGATGAGGCCCACTACTGTTGTGTTGTCTGCAAACTTCACAATGTGGTTAGTAGTGGTCCTGGCGCAGCAGTCATGGGTCATCAGGGTAAACAGCAGCAGACTCAGGATGCAGCCCTGAGGGGAGCAAACTGGTACGGGTCAAATGTGGGGGGAAGTCTGGAGACATTGTGGTCCTTCACCAGCCTCTCAAAGCACTTCATCATAATGGGGGTTAGTGCTACAGGGCGGTAATCATTGAGCGAGGAGCACTGGTATAATTGTAGCAGTCTTTAAACATGATGGTACCACAGCCTGGATCAGCGAGGTGTTGAAGATGTCTGTGAGAACCCCAGCCAGCCTGTCAGCACATTCCTTAAGCACCCGTCCCGGTATGTGGTGTTGAGTGCCTCAAACTTTGCAAAGTAGTTGTTGAGGTTGTTGAGGTCGTTGATGCACTGTACTCGGCATACTCCTCCACACACGTCTGATGATTGTCCATAGCAGCCGCCTTGAACATGTCCCAGTCCGTGCATTCAAAGCAGTCCTGTAATGCTTCCATAGCTCCCGCAGGCCAGGCCCTCACCTGCTTCACTGTGGGTTTTTTCCTGATCAGCAGGGGCTTGTATGCTGGAATTAGCATCACAGAGAGATGGTCTGAGGAACCAAGGTGGGGGCGGGGTGCAGCCTTGAATGCCTTCTTGATGTTGCTGTAGGCCAGGTCCAGCGTGCTCCCACCCCTGGTTGCAAAATCCACATATTGATGGAAATGAGGAAACACAGTTTTCACGTTGGCCTGATTAAAGTCCCCTGCCACAATGAAAACTCCCTCTGGATGTGTAGATTGCAGTTCACTGATGGAGCAGTATAAAAAATTCAGGGATTCTCTGGTGTTTGCACTGGGAGGAATGTACACTGCTGTGAAGATCATAACAGTGAATTCCTGGGGTAAATTAAAAGGCCTGCATGTTATAGTCAGTATAGTTCTACATCAGGAGAGCAGTGACATGAGACTATCTCACCGTTGTTGCACCAGTTGTTGTTGGTGTATATGCAAACACCGCCGCCTCGGGATTTACCAGTGAGAGAGCTGCTCCTATCCGACCGAAATAATGTTAGCCCCTCTATGTTAACTGCCTCATCTGGAACGGATGGTTTCAGCCACGTTTCTGTGAGAAATATGGCGCAGCAGTCTCTCATCTCCCGTTTTGCAGTTAAATCCAGCTTCAGGTAGTCCAGTTTGTTCTCCAGGGAGTGGACATTAGAAATCAGGATGGAAGGAAGCGGTGTTCTGTGCAGGTTAGCTTTTAGCTTGGTTGTTAGCCCCGCTCGGCATCCCCGTTTTTGCTTCCGTTCACACCGCTTCCGTCTCCTCTGCTGGCAGACACCGCTGGTACGAGGCTCCGCTGCTTCAATGGCCGCTGGATGTAGCCGGCGTAGTATTCCGAGGCTACGTAGAAGGTCCAGAGTAGTCGCATCTACCAGTCTGAAACTGTTTGATTTACCTAAAACTAAAATTGCCTGGCAGTCGTATATTACTTTAGAGTAACTACACTGCAGGTTCACTGTGAAATTATCAGAACTGACTGGGTTATTTGCCATTATATTCCTGTTGCTATCACGAGCCACTGCAGTCGTAGCCGAGCAGGGCGCCGCCATCTTGGAACTCTCCATCCAGACAAGTGGCATGTCATAGCGCAAAGAGGTTTGATTGTATTTTGATCTAGAAAATGGAGGAAAAGTTGTATGTAGGCTGTCTCGTGTTAAAGTGGCGTATTTTGACCAGAGCAATGCGTAAAAAGCACAGGCATGTGGAAGTAAACCTGCAACGAGGACCAAAGGCTGGCAGTGCTAGTACTGCTAATGCTAGCCACACTCAGCACAATAGTTAGACAACTTTTTTCCAGCAGACGATGTGATCCTGTGTTTCGAGAGCTGTGAGCCATGTTAAAACAACTCAGTTTGGTTGTCTGAGTTTTTTCTCAACTTTAAACTAGCAGGGGGAAAAACAAGGATGTTTTCAGTATATTCTTGTAAGTTTAAAACTATGCTGTTTTTTTCAGGGCTCAGAGGACTCAACACAACCTGCTTAAGAGTCAGGGGTCAGGTAACGCCAGCACAGTTGATATGAGCCAACATCTACCAAGTGGAGAAGGAGATGAGGTACTTTATCCTGGAATCCAACAGTTTTCTGCTTAGTGTCACTTAAATAAGCAGAATAACCTTACCACCGACATTTTCTTTTGATTGTAGGAACCCAACAAAACAAATGAGGGCATTTATGCTAACACCACTGAGCTGAAGAAACCAGGTGTCACCCAACCTGCAACTACCTCTGAGCCAATCAGCACCAACTTATCAAGCTCAAGCCAAAACAACACGGGAGATGCCAGCACAAGTTCAGAGAAGAAAAACGAGGAAAGCAAAGATGTGATTTACACTAGTGTGACTTGGAGGAGCAAAGGGAAGAAGGAGGGAGGAAGCTCTGGGGACACAAATCAGTCAGGTCGCTCCTATCTGGAGGAGAAGAGCTTGGAGGGAGGATTGAATTTTGTGAGCAATGCAGTAGAGATGGTAAATCTATATGACGAAGTGAAGCCTAGAAATATGAAAAAGGACTCTGAATGTGAATATGCCCAGGTTAAATTTAGAGACTAGAGTGAGATGCAGACATAGATTACAGTTCAGTCCGGACTGGGCCTGGGCGATAAAACTAAATGATAATTATTGCGATATAATTTTTCTCAATAAATATGAAAAATGTTCGATAAAAGTTTGACAGATTTAATCGTGTAATTACACCACCAACACCATGCACTGTGCTTATAATGGTGAAATATTTAATCATAGTTTGTCATGTTCTGAATAATTAAACCATAATTAACCACCTTGTTTTTTCAACTTTAACTCAGGAGCCAAAATCAGCCTTTAAATTTGAAAGAAATAATGATTGACAATTATCGATATCGACTGTATGACATTTTTTATCGTGATAATACTTTTAATCTTGTCACGCAGGCCTACTCGCTATCATAGTTTGGCTCAGTTTACAGCAACAGACTACAGCAGGCTGTAACGTTACCTAGTGAAGCTACTGATTGTTGTCACACACAGCCACCAGCTGATCTCTGCATGAGAGCAGACGGGGTGGAGGGAACGGAGAAAGGACGAAGCAGTGTTTGAAACAACGAAATGATACACAATTAAACAGCAACACTTTATGAGCTCTTTCTGTGTGAAACTCAGCCAAAATTCTATTAAAATATATCATAAAAGTCTGTAATATCTTCCTATTTGTGCAGCAGGTACAACTTAAATGCTTCCTACTTTTCACTGAGACTCTGCACAGGGATTCAGCGGTAGTTGATACACCATATTTATACATTTTCCATCCATCTACAGACCATGTGCATATTATATATATTAAGTCATTCTTTAAATAAATCTCACAGCTAAAAAGGCAAGACACTCAACTTAACCTCAGAAGAACAGATAATAACCAAGACAAAAAGTTCAAATGGGAAAATACATTTTAACAAAATAAGGTTGTGGGTTTGGAGGTCGCCTATTTACTACAGATCTTGAGACTTCATATAATTGTTCAGCCTAACAACTTTCTCTTTAACAACGGAGGATTAGGGCCACGATTAGGGCCAAATTTACAAGAATAAAGTAGGAAATTTACGAGTTTCCACTGTTGCGTCCAACAAAGTGCTCTGCGGATGGAAAGTATAACCTTAATTTACGAATTCGAGACCAGCCTGCGTGAAAATGATGAAAGGAGAACTGTTAAAGTCTGCTCCTCTGCAGACACAACTTCCTCCAAGTCAGTGTGGTTCTTTCTTCAGAAAAGCCACAGTTTCTTTCAGTATCTTTTCAGGGTCCTGATATTTTATGACAGTGTGATAATGATGATGTGCCAAAAGCATGTGTAGTTTCATATCTGCATAAGTAAATCCCCAACACAACTATTTTATATTTGTGTCTGTTATCTGCACTTGTCTGCCTTGTTAAAGTGTCTCATGGGCAGAGCCAGTTTGTGTCCTGTTCACTGATCATTTTGCAGATGAATAAAGTCCTTGCAAGTTGAAGTGAAAACTTCTCTTGAACTAATTGTTTTTTACTGACTACACAAGGAAGTAGCCTATTTCCTTGAAACCTGTGAAACAAGTGAAACCTTTACTAAAGTATAACAAGATGCTCAACGTTTGTAATTTTAACAGGCTGCTGCTCTTCTGATATAGACTGAAATAACGTCATTATTCTTGTAAATTGAGATTCTTTATTTTCTTTAACGTGGCCATAATCCTCCGTCATACTTTTTCAGTTCGAGTTTTTGGGGGATTTTGCTGTTTCTATGTCTCTGTCACCTGACTGTTGACAGGGGTGCAAACTCTTTTTTTTTTTTAAATATCAGCTTTAAATTGTGAATTTACAGAAGATTTCAGCATTCAGACCTTCTAAAGAAGCAGTGCAAACAATAAGAAAAACACAATTGCTTGTCGATATCTATGTTCTGTTTTACCTTTTTGATAAAGCTTCAGTGAAACATGAAAAACCTGTGTTCCCAACCTTGAGTCCCTTTTTATAAATGGGATGAATTTGCAGAACAGGGCTTACCATGTTCTACTAAGGGGTGATGTGAAGGGCAGTCAATATGCAAGTAGCTCTCAGAGCAGAGTCTGAGAGAACATAATGCAGTCATCAAGTATGACAATATTGTCAAATATCTTCTATCATAAAATATGTAACATATCAATATATGAACCTGATGTTTTGCTCCTGCTGATTCTCATTAAGTTTATATTCCCTCTGGCCTACCTTATTACATGTGTTGACACTGTCACATGTGCTGTCACTTTAATGTTGCCTGAGATAATAATGAACCAGAAAGCTGTATGAAGTTACCTTCAGCTAGCACACATTTCTCTCAACATCTTTACCTATGGCTACCAAACGGTTAATATGATCAGACAGTATGTTTAACAGAAAGACTGGCTTGCTAGCCAGACTTCGAATTGGTCATTGTCCCGAATAATAAGAGTGTTTTTAGATGTTTTTATTCTGAACCATAACCTCACCAAAGAAACGAGTGTGAGTGACAGCTCTCATAATGTTACTTTGTATGACAAATGGCTGTACATTAAACTCTGCTTTCAAAAGCAGCTTTCACTGTTGTTCATTTCCTGTTGCATGACACATACTTTTCTTTGTCATCAGCCTTACTTCACTGAACAATAAACATTTGTTGTCAACTTTGCTGACCTATTCACCCTTCCTTCCTCTTCCTCCTCTCCCCCACACAAAGGCTTCTCTGTGCTTCAGCAGGTGAGAAGCTGGAACATCACTGTACCTAAAACAGTGACTGCAGTGGAGGGGAGCTGTGCTGTGGTACCATGTCAGACAAAAGCTCATGTCTGGGTCACCTGGTATCAATACAATAAGATGTATTATCCTGTGGTGTATGACAGATATCCTCCTACAGTGGAACAACAGTTGGTTTGGTTCCAGGACTAAAACATTTTTTACAAAAGGAATTTCTCAAATGTCAATCGACGATTTGAATGGAGAAATTTACTTTCAGAACCAGAGCCGCCATAAAAGTGAGGGATCACTGTTGAGTTCTATCGATCACTACAATTGGCATGTTTGAAATTAGCTTCAGGAGCTGATGTATTTCCCAGATCATTTCATCTCTAAAAGCTCAAAAGCAACAAATACAGCAAGTGAAAACTGAAGAACTCAAAAAGTGAAAAAAATTGCTGACATTGAGTAAGAATGAAAGTACTTTTTGTCATACTATAAAATCCAGAATATAAGTGGCATGTTTTTGAAGGTCTCTGAGAGAGAAAAAAAGTTTTCCGGCCTGATCATTTCTATTGTGTTCAGTGAAGTCTACAACGTGCAGTTTGTGTTCAGCTGTGTCGCTCTTTTAGTTCAGTCTGTTTTCACTTTTTGGAGTTTGCACTCCTACTAGTTACAGTACGGTAGTTGAGCTCTCAGGCTGCAGTGAAAGTTGTGAGGCACAGACTCCTAGCTTGCAAGCTCTCTGCACAACTCGGCTGGTCACTTTTTGACTTTAATATAGAATTATTTCAATCAAAAGAGCACTCAACAAGGTTTATTTATGAAACAATATATGACTGTTTTCTGTGCATGCAGGATTATGACCTCGTAAGGGAGAAAAGCTGTGGTTTGTGTCACCTTCTCACCCAGCACAGCATGCAATCACATCTGGATACAGAAAGAATGGGGATGTATTTTTAATCGTCAGGTCGCGCGCAGTGTGTGATGATGGCTGCTGCAACCGCAGTAATGACACCGCGTGTGTCAGCATTTTATACTGGTATATTGGTTGCACCAGTGTATAGATGCAACCAACTTTTTGGATCTAAAAAAAGGGTGTGCGTCTTATACCTCAGGTTTTTATGGTAATTGATAAGATATTAATAATTGTGTTATTAGAAATGTATTCTATAGAGTAGTCTGCTTATTTCATTGCTTCATGATAAGGAAGTACAGGCTTTTCATGTGTTTCAGTGTTGACATTTAATGACATCATTTAATGACATCAATTTAATAAATTAAACACCTTAGTGTGAAATGCTTATGGATCATATTAAATTAATTAAATTAAATTAATTTAAATTAAATACATTTATCCTTTATTAATCCCATGAGGGGAAATTCAGTTTTGCACTCTGTCTAATGAACATGCTACACAAACATAAACTAGTCTGGAGTAGTGTGTTCAAAAGTAGTCATAGACAAAGCATACACATACATACAAAGCACACAGAGGGGAGAGACAACAGCAGCAAGAATATGAAGAAAATGCCCTGCCAACTTTAGTGACAAGGTTGGCTGTGGGAAATGTGAGGACGCTACTACCTAAGGAACGTAAGCAGCAGCTAGGCTCATAGGGTATTAGTAAATCTGTGATGTAGGAAGGGGCAAGTCTGTGTTTGAGAGAAAGACCATAATGTGGGAAAGTTCATCATTGCTCTGTGTGAGTACTGTTTTGTATCACCCCATGAAAGTCTCCTGGCCTCCATCAGCTCTGTACCAGGTGTAGTTCTTTACAGCTGGGTTTGCATTAGCACTGCAAGTCAGTGTCACACTTTTGTCTTCTTGCACTGGACCAGAGGGACTGACTGACACTGTGGTGAAAAGAGAACAGTGAATAAACTTCTTATCTCGCCGAATAAAATATAAGCTTTCTCAGCAAAATTTCACAAGTTAAGTTAAGTTTGCTTCCACCAAACTGTCTGACTGTTTAAAATAAGTAGTTTATTTGTGATGAGGGATAGAGAAGAGAGTTATGCCTTTATTCTGAACAAGCCCTGCTAAACATCAACAGAAACAGCTAGTAGCACTGTAAATATGCAAATATGTGTGTTTTGTTTTTTTAATTGCTGGAGGGGTTGCACAATTCATTTTGAACAAGTTGCATTGTTAAAAATGACTGCAGTTGTTTCGTCGTCCGTACATGTTTGTGTTCAGTAAAGTTTGATCAGACTGAAACACCATCAGTTCAGATTGTGAGGTGCATGCAGCCTTTTTCTTTTATCACAGTGTTGGTCAGTCTGTGGGCTCGACTCCCATTGTGTAGAAATGAACAGACAGAAGTGAGACTGAGAATTTTTCCTTATTTGACAAAACAGTTCTTGATTTAGTTTAATTTTGTGTACATAATATGCAATTAATATAAAATATCACAATTCTCAGCCTGTCGCAAAATGTTTAAAATCGCAATAATATCGTATCGTGACTCAAGCATCGTTATAATATCGTAGCTTGGGGCCTCTGGTGATTCCCACCTCTAATACCAATGTAAGTCTATTACGTCTACAGTACAGTGTTGCTTCCTCAGCGGATAAACAGTTGGTGGAAATATGAAAATATAAACTTTACTATGGTTGTCACCATCTTAATTTGTTTTTGAAATGGGAGATTAAAGTCCAGTGTTACATTCATTTATAATCAGATACAACTGTGACCTTTAACCCTGTGATGAAAACACTGAGTGTGAAATGATCTGTTGACCTCTTTGTGAAAAACATGCAGATTGTTTTCTTTCTGTTTAAGTATTGACAGGAGTTATTAAACCACTGTGTGACATTAGTCATCACTGCCGTTAGCTTACGTGCAGCTTGCTGGTTTGTTGTTGCATGTTCAAAAATGATAGTATCATCAGCGTACATTAGGATGTCTGACCTAATAGCATTCATTTATTAGATCATTTATGTAGAGGATAAACAACAAACCCTGTTCATACAATGAATACATCTACAATCAAACATCTGAGTGGAGAGAAAAAAAGGTAATCACACATGGCAGTATGCATACCCCAGGTGACGGCCATGCTCGTAACTGTTTGTAAGGTACATAAACATGTATAAGCAGTCATTTCTCTCTACTATCAAAGGTTTGATTTATTTTCGTTTGAAGTAATCAACGATAAGGTCAGAGAACTACTACATGACTGAACTGCTAATAAATTTAATTTTGACTGAAATTTCAATTTGTTGAGGAAAATAATATTTGACACCATCACAATCCAATCTAAAATAATACACTTTGCTGTTTTGAGGTTGCATGTCATTCAGGGTTGTGGTGCAGTCTTTTTTTCTTAGGTCACCGATCTCAAACTGTCCACACAGGGCGCCTGAAACACAAGAAACAAATCCTTATTACAATTATACATTTACAATACAATCCTTATTCATATTGAGTTTATAGTGTCTATATTTGTATAGTATCACTGTTTCTTTATTTCTTTAAGTCTAATGATAATAAATAGTAAATAAAAAAGTCTTCACCTAAAACTCAGAGGATTCATCATTTTCACACAGCTTTTTTTATACATTAAAGTTGTAAATTTAACACCAAATCTCTACATTATGATATGGTTACAAGAAAGCAGAACACATTTTAGCTCATTGCACACAGTTTTTGCCTCATTTGTTTTACATACTTTTGTGTAAATTGTATGGTTATCTCTGTTTTTTATTGATTTTTCTTCCACTGTTACAAATATAGAGGCAGAAAGTCTGGAGAGAATACATGTAGATTTACACTTTAGTGTATTTCGCTCCAAATAAACTTTGATTTTAGGAGTAATTTCCTTTTGAGGAAAAGGTTGGATCCAGAGTTTAGTTACTTAAACTCATGCCAACAAAACTAAAAGACTTCAAGGTGTGTAGCTTCTCATTTTAAGGCTGAAATTGAAATCTTAATGATGAAATGATAATAAAACAAAAAACAGGAAGTTTGACTGCCTGCCTCAAGGAAAAGAGACAAAACAGAAAAATATAAAAATATTTTGTCTGAGTTCATTTTGTTTACAACCTCTTTAAGAAAACTATTTGATAATTTGCAATAATGCCCAGAAGCAAAACTGCATGAGAGCTTTAAAATGTTCAAAACTTCATCAGAGTGAATGTTTTGTTTCCCCTGTAACAAAGTTTGTTTGATCAACTTCAGAAAAAAATGCACTTACCGTATTAACAAATAGCCTGTATGATATTTAAATATGATAATTTATTTAAAAGTGATTTTAAAGATATATACTGTATATCTAAGTTTTTGTCAGGTCTTTTTGAGCAGAGAGATGAAGGATGTTTAGAGAAGTGAAGTTCCTCATCATTTGGCGCCTTTCCAAACAGCGTGCAAAAGTTGACTTGTAAATGAGGAAGTCAAAAAAGTGAACGTTCCTGTTAACATTAAATTATCAGTACTTTTTATGTAAATTGTTGTCATGGTGTCACTCCTCACCGTTCATTCCAACATCTCTCTCTGTGCAAATGATTTCTATCTTTAGACCTTAAAAAAACATTGTCGTCATGGGGATGTCAGCATTTGATTAAAATGCAAAAACCAATGAAAAGCCTGTACTGTCAAAAGAATGTTTATAATTCATTTTAATGCAAAAACATCTTGATGTTTTTTTAATATTTACAACCCATCAGTTTGACTAGAATGTTAGTATCTGAGATCCACATACAGGAGGTGACAACGTATAAAAAACATTGTTGTCAAAGCTTCTGCCTAATCATGAAGCAATGAAATAAGCAGGCTACTCTATAAATTACTTTTTTAATCACAACAACACAATTGTGAAAAAAAAATACTTTCATTCTCACTCAAGGTCGGCTAACTCTTCCAGGTCAAACTAAATAAAAGTGTATAAAAATATGTAAGATGTATTCAAAGCTAAAAAGATGTTGTGTTCTTTGTGTTCAGACCGGGCTTTGAACCTGGAATCTGCTGATTCTAAAAATAGATGCAAAACAGAGAACAGAGTGAAAGTTTCAAGGTTTCTACAAAGACTTTCTCAGGCAGAGCTCAAGGCAACAAAGTCAAACGATTTTGTGATGGACTGTCGAGAAATTGAAGATTCTTGGCTCTCATGTCACATCTGTCCTCATGTCTTTACACACTGAGGCCATATAACACCAGCAGGTCCCTGAAGTCCTCTGACCAGGGTCTGCTGGTTGTTCCTCTGTGGACACTTTTAAAAAGCAGTTAAAGACCCACCTGTTCAGACGGGTTTGATCCGTCTATATTTGATTTTATGTAATTGTCTGTTAATAATGTCTCTGCTCAATCCTTTATTGTGAAGCACTTTGTGACGTCTGTTCTTGAAAGCTGCTATATAAATAAACTTTACTTACTTAGTCACCTGAGATCTCACACTTGTCTCACTTTTTTTAAAACTCAGATCTTTGAATGAGACACCACAAGATGATTTAAAGAACTTGGACTGTGTCTCATACTTGTCTCATCGTTTTCTTAGCTGAGATCTAAAAATGACACATCTGAACAGCCTGGCTCAGACTGGAGGATAATCGGGCTGATTTGAAGTCCGATTCTGCCTTACCGTCAACTGCGTGGGCGTTTCCGATTCGAGGCTGATCAG
This sequence comes from Labrus bergylta, assembly GCF_963930695.1. Classification (NCBI taxonomy): domain Eukaryota; kingdom Metazoa; phylum Chordata; class Actinopteri; order Labriformes; family Labridae; genus Labrus; species Labrus bergylta. The sequence goes on from NC_089202.1 coordinate 18,967,299, forward strand.
AAGTGATTATCTGGTGGACTATTTTGTAGTGTGAGTGGTGTAAAGATCCAATCTTAACCTCCCCAATCTGCTCTGAGAGCATCGGGATTTCAGATTAGATCAGCTGAGCTGCTCTGCTTCTTGTGCTGCAGACTGCTGAGAGTTTTTTTAAACTGTCGAAATAGCACTCCCCCTGCTGGACAAACTATGTATTGGCACTGTCTCTTAATTTCCTCAAGAAGTGTTTTCTGTAATAAATCATCTGCGAAAAAATCGTATTGAGACGTATAGAGAAAGAAATATGTATAGCTTTAGTCACATGACCGGCGTGCGGGCCTGAAGGGAAAAGCTAAAGAAAGTATCGACCAACCATTGAACAAACTTCATTTAATTTTCCATCTCTTCAAAACGACGCATGTTCTTGTGGTAGACAACACAACACTGAGGTCTTGAATGCAGCCTCTCACCTGTCCCACTCACTAGTCAGTGAAGCTTATTTAAAGGCACCTGGATGTCAGGTACAGGCCTCCTGCTCCTGCCTGGCATGTGCCTTTGCTGTTGCTGCTGGTATGTACAACCTTGTTTTGATGTACAGCTTGCTGGTTTGAATGTTTAAATGACCTCCTTGTTTGGTTGTTGCTGCAGCTTGACTAGTTTGCCCATGGCTCCTCACCCCCCAGATCAGTCCTGACTGAAACCCTGTAGTGGTGAGTAGGTGGCTCAGTTTTAACTTTAGAAGTTGAAGCATTGATTGTTTTTTTTTATTAATAGCTGTTTTCATTTTAGGTTGCTAAAATTCTACTTTTCTTTCAGCCACTTAGTTGGGAGGCTAGGCACCCAGGGTGAGGGCCCTCCACTTGTTTGCATGTGAGTTTAAGAGCACTGGGACACAAATGGACTACACCAAAAGTTGTTGAGGATTGCTGTGTGATTTGCTGTTCCTTCCCCAAAGCTTTGGTCCACCTTGTTTTTTACATTGATTAATTCAGAGAAATTCCTTAAATTATTTTGAAACCACGTCTCTGCCTCATCAGTTTTCGAGTCTGTGTGTCTTACCTATTTACAAGAGTAATAAGTTGTGTATTTCCTGGGGTGTGCTGTCTGTTCTTATTTTACATCATTAGTTATTACCACCACCAACTCTTGCCACATTTCCATCACCAGACAACCACAGAAAAAACAAAAGATATTAAAATAAAATGTAAGTTTTAGGCACGTGTGACTGTTTAGCATTCATCAGAATGACAGCCTGGGGGAACAAACTGTTGTTGTTTTGGTGTACAGTGATCCGTATCAGAGGGGAAGAGTTTGTAGTACTTCTACCTGCTCGTTTCCTGATAGGGGGCAGGTTGACACCAATGATATTTTTTCTGCAGTCCTGATTATCCGTTGCAATCTGTGTCTGTCCAGTTTGGTTGCAGTCCATTTTGCTCAATTTAACATAATATAGACTGAGGGTTTGGCTTAAAGGGATAAAACATAATTAGTTCTGAGTGTCAGACAAATATTGTGATGTACGAAACCAAGCTCCTGGATTTTATCTTATATAGTAGACTATCCTGAAAGAATCAAATAGCTGGATATCATTCAGTTTAACCTGGAAAGAAATGAGTTGGCTGACTCTGAGTGAGAATGAAAGTACTTTTTGTCATAACTGATAATTGATTGATAATTGTGTTGTGATTAAAAAGTAATTTATAGAGTAGCCTGCTTATTTCATTGCTTCATGATTAGGCAGAAGCTTTGACAACAATGTTTTTTATAAGTTCTCACCTCCTGTATGTGGATCTCAAATAGTAACATTCTAGTCAAACTGATGGGTTGTAAATATTGAAACACATCAAGATGTTATTGCATTAAAATGAATTATAAACATTCTTTTGACAGTACAGGCTTTTCATTGGTTTTTGCATTTTAATCAAATGCTGACATCCCCATGACGACGATGTTTTATTTAAGATGTAAAGATAGAAATAATTGGTGCAGAGAGATGTTTGTTATCAATAGTAAATAAAATGTAAAGAAGGATGTGACCCTGTATGAAAACTATTCCCATGAAATGTACTGAACATTTCATGTGAACATGAATGTTCACTTTTTTTTGACTTCCTCATTTTCAAAACAAATTTTGAATGCTCTTTATGAAGGTGGCCAAATGATGAGGAACTTCACTTCTTTAAACATCCTTCACCTCTCTGCTCAAAAAGACCTGACAAAAACGTAAGTTTAAAAAACTTTTATATCACTTTTAAATAACTTTATACTTTTTCAGGAGATAAAACAAATCAACATGTTTAATATCATAAAGGCTAATTTTTAAGAAGTGCATTTTTTCTGAAGTTAATCAAACAAACTTTGTTACAGGGGAAAGAAAACATTCACTCTGATCAAGTTTTGAACATTTTAAAGCTCTCATGCAGATTTTCTTCTGGGCGTTATTACTGATCAAATAGTTTCCTTAAAGAGGTTGTAAACAAAATGAACTCAGACAAAATATATATATATTTTTCTGTTTTGTCTCTTTTCTTTGAGGCAGGCAGTCAAACTTCTTGTTTTTTATTTTATTATCATTTCATCTTCTATGTTTTAATAATGAGCATCTTTACTTGAATTGAATGAAATGCAGAAAGATTTAAATTTAAACCTTAAAATGAGAAGCTGCACACCTTGAAGTCTTTTAGTTTTGTTGGGATCAATTTAGTTAACTAAACTCTGGATCCAACCTTTTCCACATTGATGAAGATTTAAACATTTCAAGATATTTCTCCATCTGCAACTTCTGCAAAGATCACATTCAACAACAGCCTCAAAATGAAATCTAAGTTTATTTGGAGCGAAATACACTAAACTGTAAATCTACATGTATTCTCTCCAGACTTTCTGCCTCTTCTGAAACACAAAGATGGCTGCAGCTCTGACTCTCCTCCTCATTGGCTGTCTGCTGCAAGGTGAGATGCTCACTTATATTTGTCAAAGAAATTAGCTACTAATGTGTTCTACTTTCTTTTAACGATATCATAATGTAGAGATTTGGTGTTAAATTTACAACTTTCATGTAAAAAAGCTGTGTGAAAATGATGAATCCTGAGTTATATGTGAAGACTATTTTATCTTTGAAAGCATACTGATAAGATTTTTAGAAACAGAGCCAACAATAAAATGTATCATGACTTCATTTTTTTTGTTTGTTTATTTAACAGAGACACATGCAATGAACATTGCTGTTTTTAGTAATATAGTCATTATAAACTCAATATGAATAAGGATTGTATTGTTAATGTATAATTGTAATAAGGATTTGTTTCTTGTGTTTCAGGTGCCCTGTGTGGACAGTTTAAGGTCTTTATACCAAAGACTATAGAGGTTCTGAAGGGATCCTGTGTGACAATCCCCTGCTCCTTTGACGTACAGGATCAATATAATGTAAACTTAGATAACACTTGTAAAGCATTATGGAAAGATTATTATAGGGGACCTGTTGTGTTTGATAGCAGTAATCCACAACACAAACAAAAGGGACAATTGATCGGTGACCTAACAAAAAAAGACTGCACCACAACCCTGAATGACATGCAACCTCAAAACAACAAAGTGCATTATTTTAGATTGCAATGTGACAATGATCTGAAATACTTTTTTGCTGGCGTGAAAATTTCAGTCACAGGTAGGTTTCAAATTAAACTTATTAACAGTTCAGTCATGTAGTAGTTCTCTGACCTTATCATTGATTACTTTAAAATAAAGATAAATCAAACCTTTGATAGTAGAGAGAAATGACTGCTTATACATGTTTATGTATCTTCTGAACAGATGATCCACCCAGACCGACTCTGACTCCGCCCACACTGAAGGTGAAAGAGGGAACCTCAGTGAGTTTGAACTGCTCTGCTCCAGCTCCCTGTCTGTCTCTTCCTCCAAATCTGACATGGAGCCCCGGCCTGGGTGAAGGTCAGGAGACCCTGCAGGAGAATCAGGACAAAACTAAAGTCAAGATCTCTGTGCTGAACTTCAACGCATCACACCTCCATCACAGACAGGAAATCTCCTGTACTGCTGTCTACAGAAAACAAGATGGCAGCACTGAGTCATCTGTGAACACCAGTTTAACAGCTGACATTACATGTGAGTATGTGTGTCTTGTGATAAATTGATTACATAAAATACATGCTTCTTCTTCTTTGTTTGTTGTTTTGTAATCATTTAGCAAACAGTTACGAGCATGGCCGTCACCTGGGGTGTGATTACCTTTTTTTCTCTCCACTCAGATGTTTGATTGTAGATGTATTCATTGTATGAACAGGGTTTGTTGTTTAGCCTCTACATAAATGATCTAATAAATGAATGCTATTAGGTCAGACATCCTAATGTACGCTGATGATACTATCATTTTTGAACATGCAACAACAAACCAGCAAGCTGCACGTAAACTAACAGCAGTGATGACTAATGTCACACAGTGGTTTAATAACTCCTGTCAATACTTAAACATAAAGAAAACAATCTGCATGTTTTTCACAAAGAGGTCAGCAGATCATTTCACACTCAGTGTTTTCATCACAGGGTTAAAGGTCACAGTTGTATCTGATTATAAATGAATGTAACACTGGACTTTAATCTCCCATTTCAAAAACAAATTAAGATGGTAACAAACATAGTAAAGTTCATATTTAAATATTTCTACCAACTGTTTATCCGCTGAGGAAGCAACACTGTACTGTAGGTCTACACTGTTATTAGAGGTGGGAATCACCAGAGGCCCTTTGATACGATATTATAACGATGCTTGAGTCACGTTACGATATTATTGCGATTTTAAACATTTTGCGACAGGCTGAGAATTGTGATATAATATATTGAATTTCAATTTTCAGTCTAGAATAATATCACTCATATAGCATTTCTCGCTAGCAGAATATTGTGATTCTATGCTGTATCTATTTTCCCCCACCTTTAATTGGTATGCTGTCTCATGTAGGCCTACGTCTCCTGCTTTGATGTCCTGCTTTTAGGTATCTTGTTTGTTTTACCAGGAGAACAGGATTACTGTCCTGTTTTAATGCACATCTCTCTTTTAAGTGTTTCATATGCTTCTAGAATTACAATTTTGTTGTCCCACTTTAGTCTGTTTTACATATTGCTACTGTCTATGACGGCTAAACTTGTGCATTACAGAAACGATATGAATGTGCATTGTTTTTATAACTTTACATTTTATTAATAAAAATAAATAAAAATGAATGCACTGAACGGTGAAGACCAAACCGTGATGGCTCTACATGAGTACACATACTGTTATAGTCCTACTCAGTGTTGGGCTCGTTATTAAAAAAAAGGAATCTATTACTCATTACTCTTTAAGTACTTTAATTACTTTACTTATTACTCCCTGCCATCAGTAATATGTTACACTACTTGTTATATTACTTTTCGTAATAAGCCACAACTTTCATTAGTTCTTTTTCGCTTTTAGCTGTGCTCGATTAAAATCCAGTCTTGGTTGATTTGTAGACATTGTAGGGCTACAGCTGTCCTCCACAGCTCATTGGTGGGGTTTATTTACACGAGCTTCATGTTGTTGTGTTGTCGTCAGATGTTGTAAGTGCTTAAGGAGTTTTGAAGTCTTGTGTTTTACAGTATAAAGAGTCCTGGTACTGGGACACAATTTACATATGACAATGATGTTCTTGTTATCTTTCTTGTCGACAAAACTTAAGTAATGGGAATATTTCCAGCCGCTGAATGTAAACTTCCATCTTTCAAGCTAGCCAGGGTTGCCAGGTATGTGTGACAACAAATGACAAAACAAGCCCAATGGCCAAAACAAAACTACTATCGGCGGCACCTAAAAAAAAATCCCAAATCCGCATATCTGGCAACCATGGCTACCTTCCTGCTTGTCTGAGATGCGCAACAAAATTAATCTGGGGTTTGTTGCATAAATCTGAAGTGGGGTAATAACAACAACAGTAATGTAGTAACAAGTTATTTTTTGTGTGGGTAACTGTAATATTATTACTGGAATTTCATTAGTAATTCGTTACACTTCTTGTTACTTGTAAAAGTAATATCATTACTGTAACGCATTACTAGTGATACGTTACAGACCAACACTGGTCCTACTAGCTGTTTCTATTGATGTTTAGCAGGGCTTGTTCAGGATAAAGGCATAACATTCTCTATCCCTCATCACAAATAAACTACATATTCAAAAAATACAACTTTATTTTTTTCTCTTTTCAGATTCACCCAAAGGGACCACAGTGTCAGTCAGTCCCTCTGGTCCAGTGCAAGAAGACACAAATGTGACACTGACTTGCAGTGCTAATGCAAACCCAGCTGTAAAGAACTACACCTGGTACAGAGCTGATGGAGGCCAGGAGACTTTCATGGGGACTGGACGTATTTTAAACATCAAAGCTTCTAGGGAGAGAGGACCTTTTTTCTGCCGGGCAGCAAATGAAGAGGGAAGTGGAAGATCGAACAACACACAGATGGATGTTCAGTGTAGGTATTGTTTGAAAAATTAGCATGAACACAGGTAAAAAAAATGGAACTGATGCAGAAGAAAAAAGAACCAGAAGTCCCATACACACCCCGTATTATAATGTCCATTGTGACAGCAGAAATGGACATGTTTATGGCCTGGTAAAAAATATATTTTGTTCTGATTTTTGCGATCTCCTGGATGGGAGGAAGTGGACTCTTAATGATCTTTTCCGCCGTCCTCACCACTCTCTAAAAAAATATATTTTGGTCTGATTAGTTATTGTCTTTATCGACTCACATTGTAAGCGGAGTGAATTTTCTCATTACTCACCAGTTTGGATTTTATGATGGTTATAAGGCCTGAAATGGTATTTGTACCACCTCATGGTTCAGTACATGCAGTGATAAGACAAAGACGACTGAGTGGAGAAAAAAGGCAATCCCTCATGGCAGTATTCACACCCTAATCTACTTTCCAGTAATGCTCCAGACTATAAGATATTGATTTTTTCCTTAACAAACAAAAGGAAGTAGCAGACACAAGAAAACACAAGAAAAAATAAAAAGTAATATTGTACACAGCAAAGGTAGAAGACCTAGAGCTAGTTTTTAAAATCAGTTGTGGGGGAAACTTTGGGTTTGCAGTGTATTTGAACATATTGAACATTTTCCCAGAGGTGCCCATTACCAGAGCAAATAATAGACTGAGAATTGACCCTTGGGGAACACCAAATGTGAGGTGGAAAGGGGATGAGGAAAATTGTATCGCCGAAACAGAAAGATCTGCCAGATAAATAAGATTGAAACCAGTACAGAGCAGTGTTTTTAATGCCAATGTACTCTTTCAGGAAATTCAGGAGGATATCATAGTCTTTCGTATTAAAAGCAAAGCTAAAGTCCAGGAGGATTCAAATTGAACAAGAACTCAACTGGAGATGTTCTGGGTTAAGGTGCAAATCATCTACGCGCGGTAGACCCCAGCTGATGACCCTGCAGATAACAAGTGGGCATTGGTGGAGATTTGGAAGGGAAGCAAGGGAAGAGCGTTTTGTTTGGCTTGATTTATTCTGAAAGGGGCAATGTCATCAAGGATTGCCTGACATGTTTTAGAATCACATGAAAAAAATCAGCAACCAAATAAAGGGTAATATGAAATCAGGAGATAAGCACATCGTCTGGGACAGCCTAATATTCATGTTGTGTTAATAACAGGGATTAAAGCAAAAAACATTTTGTCTGAAAATTCTCAACGTATAAAACAACAAATAACCAATTTCAATTGGTGTTTTCGATCTAGGTATAAAAAGCTCAAAATCTAGACTGACAGATATGGCCTTGCTTCTTTTTGACAAATATGACTAATGTCAAATTCATTGTATGCCTAGATAAAGTTAAGTTACTAAGTTAAGTTAAAGTTTTTTTCTTTAAGTACAAGAAGGCTTTTTAAAATGTGTACAGCACTAATGTAGTACTGTACTTCATAACTTTCACCCACTCAGTCGTTAAATGTATCAGAGAAAACTAGTGATAGCTTGTTAAGATAATAAGACATGTTAGAATTGTGTTGTCAAACGGTCCAGTTTAACGGTGACTCATGTCGCGCGTTGCTCTGTGAGTACTGTTTTGTATCACCTGTTGTCTTGATGCGCGTTCCTATCAGAGTGTTAGCCCTGCCTGCAGGTAATGTTACGGATTATCATTCTCCTGTATTTCACTTTGGTCGGGTAAATAAAGTTGCGCACCGAAGCCTAAAAACAAATCCTGATATGATGGGCAGTGCACGCTGATGTTCTCTACCACAATAAAAGCCTACTATACACCGAGCAGACTTCATGTAGCAGATCAAAGTTCTGACTTTATATTCAAAATGCCACACAAACACAAAACTACAATTGTAGTCATCACAAATAAACTACATATTCAAAAAATACAACTTTATTTTTTCTCTTTTCAGATTCACCCAAAGGGACCACAGTGTCAGTCAGTCCCTCTGGTCCAGTGCAAGAAGACACAAATGTGACACTGACTTGCAGTGCTAATGCAAACCCAGCTGTAAAGAACTACACCTGGTACAGAGCTGATGGAGGCCAGGAGACTTTCATGGGGACTGGACGTGTTTTAAACATCAAAGCTTCTAGGGAGAGAGGACCTTTTTTCTGCAAGGCTGAAAATGAAGAGGGAAGTGGACGATCGAACAACACACAGATGGATGTTCAGTGTAGGTATCGTTTGAAACATTTGCATAAATGCAGGTAGGTCAGGCTTCTTTTGTGCAGCGTTTTACAAATGAGGAATGTAAATAATCTTTGTTAATAAGCTTCTTGAAAGAGAGGCCCGTTTTTCTGCAAGGCTGAAAATAAACTGGGAAGTTTTCAATCAAACACAAGACAAATAGATGTACATTGTAGGTGTCATTCATCAGTTACATTTTTCAAAATGTATGAAAGTCTCTTTGTTTATCTTTAATTTGCTTTGATTGGAAACTTCATATCCATAAAATCTTTCTTTTGTAGAGGATTAACTTTGTTGTAAATAAAGGGAGAAAAGAGTTATAGATAATGGATGGATGGATAGTTTACATAGATAAAGTATTTAGTGCCTTTCTTTTAGGGTGGTGGGAGATCACTTTGGGTAATCCACCCTGAACGACCTGAATGGTAGGGAAAACACTGTGTTATATATGAGGTTCTATAATTAAATTAGAGACGAGCAAATGTTAACTTTACCCCCAAAAAGGTCTGCTTAGTAAGAATGTGCATATCAAGTAAAATTACAATCATTCAAATGAAATTGCTTGCGCGAGTAATATTGTATCCTGCGAGGACAAAACCATGCTTTGAGCGCAAAAAGAAAAAAGGAGAGAGCACTGTAGTTACGCGCTCAGGGTGAGATTTTGCTCGTGCTCAAAGCATGGTTTTCTCCTTGCAGGATACAATATTGCTGTGCAAGTGCTCACAAAAATAATATGCGTGCGTGGCTGTTTTATTGGCTGGGATAAAGCGCCTTAGGTCGGTTATGGAGATGTGACATAGAAGAGCATAGTGCTGTTCCATAAGTGGAATTGTTTTCAACTGAGAGCTGAGTGAATGCGGCCTCAAGAAACGTATGAAGCTGAGTGCTGAAAACACTGAACTACATTGGTTTTGTATTGAAAATAGGCGCTGCCAGCGTTAAAAGCGCCCTCTGTGGACACAGGCCCAGAATGAAAACCAATTGACATGGAGGAACTAGAATTTTTCTTTGCCTCATTCACTTCATTCACACGCACAGCTGATCAACTTTTATTTTTATTATTTTTACAGCCATAAGCCTTATCTTTTACTTTTGCAAATTTGATACAGCATGGCTTTACTTGACTCTCTCCTTGTCTCGCTTCCCTACATCCATTACAGATGCTCCACAGATCATGTCCTCATCTGATTGCACCAAAACTGCTAACCAGGTCAACTGTTCCTGTGAGTCTACGGGAAATCCTCCTCCCACTTTACAATGGAGTTTGGATGAATCACTGGTCAATCGTTCAGACGAGTTTGCAGTCAGTTATAAGCATCGAAATGGTACAGGCGTGAGCTTCATCACCATGAGTCAAGCCCAAAGGAAGGATCACTTCACTGTGCTTTGTCGCAGTTCAAACTCTCTGGGATCTGTTGCTCAGCGATTTATTTTCTACAGCCTTCCAACATCTGCAGAAAGTCAAGGTTTGTCTCTGAACTGAGTATAACTTATTGGTAAGCGGCACATTTCACAATTTGTTCTCATAATTACTAAGTATTAACAAGAAAGCTTTATGAATGGGTAAGTAGTGAAGAAATATTCCTCTTGAAAGCTTTAATATGTCCTGATTTAACAATTTACAAAAATGAATAATTAATAAGTGATGTCCGAATTTATTCAAGTAATAATCTTGTCTGAATAAGAGCTTGAACCATAATCCCTTATTGTCCTTTGTATTTTTCAGTGATTTTGCCAATCTTCATCGCCACCATTGTCGTCTTCCTGGTGCTAGTATGTGCTCTACTCTTTGTTATCAGGTAGGGTAACAGCAAATCAAGCCAAACCGTACAGAATACCACTATGCAAAATATTTAAAAACCTCCAACTTGGAATTTTATATTATTCAATTGAATGAAGATACAGATTCTATATGGTGTTCCTCTGGTCTTCAATTTAAAATCGTTGAAATGTTTAATATTTTTTGCTATTATGAGCAGACCAAGTCTTATCCAGGTAATTAATATTTTTCAATTGAGGCCCACAATTTCAATCAAATGTTGTGGATCGAAATTGTTGCCAATTTATTTGTGTTATTTATAGTGTCCTCTGCTCTGTGTCTGTTTGTGAGACATAAAGATGAATATACAGCTTTATGAGACACCTAAAGGACTGGAGAAACATCAGTATTTGCTGATCTGTGAATTTCAGATGTACCGCTGATCTCTTACTCTCTTTTTTGCTCAAAGCAACTTTGGGATTAAATATGACTGAAGATATGTAGTTATTTAAAGCTTTGTGTACTTTTGGGTACTATCGATCATTAGAATAAAGGAGATTTGGAAGAGTATTGTTTTAAAAGAGGTCGAAAGTATCAAATTATGAAAAAAAATGTTGATAACCTTACTCTGAAGAGAGGATGCCCACAGGTGGTTCATTATGTGGTGTTTTACTGTTCTTTACTGATTGGTGTGCTGTGTTACAGTTTGCAGCTTCTCAATAAGCCCCATGTTTGTAGGCAGCTGTAGCGAAGTCCGAATGGAAAACCTGCGAGTTTTGCTCCAGTATGTTGCAACAAAAAAGTTATGGCATGAAGTAATCATGAATATTTCCCCTTCTTGACAGAGTATGTCCTGTACTGTGACCTTTGCACATGCACACATAAGAATGTTGATGCTGAAATGCTGCCCGCCACCAGCCAAAGCTATAGACAGGCACTAATGCTCTATTACCTAGATGTAAACCAGCATAGTAGACAAGTGGCATGTCATAGCACAAAGAGGTTTGACTGTATTTTGATCTAGAAAATTGAATAAAAGTTGTATGTAGGCTGTCTCGTGTTAAAGTGGTGTATCTTGACCAGAGCAATGCGTAAAAAGCACAGACATGTGGAAGTAAACCTGCAAGGAAGACCAAAGGCTGGCAGTGCTAGTACTGCTAATGCTAGTACTGCTAATGCTAGTACTGCTAATGCTAGCCACACTCAGCACAACATGTTGACATCATTTTTCCTGCAGACGCTGTGATCCTGTGATCTGTTACCAGTGTTAAAATAATTAAATATGGACTGTTCCCTGAGTTTTTTCTCAACTTTAGACTAGGGAAAAAGAAAGATATTGTCAGTATATTCTTGTAGGTTTATACTCTGCTGGTTTTTTCAGGGCTCAGAGGACTCAACACAACCTGCTTAAGAGTCAGGGGTCAGGTAACGCCAGCACAGTTGCTATGAGCCAACATCTACCAAGTGGAGATGAGGTACTTTACCTTAGAATCCAGCAGTTTTCTACTTAGTGTCACTTAAATAAGCAGAATAACCTTACAACCGACATTTCCTTTTGATTTGTAGGAACCCAACAAAACAGATGAGGGCATTTATGCTAACACCACTCAGCTGAAGAAACCAGGTGTCACCCAACCTGCAACTATCTCTGAGCCAATCAGCACCAACTTACCAAGCTCAGGCCAAAACAACACGGAAGATGCCAGGACAAGTTCAGAGAAGAAAAACGAGGAAAGCAAAGATGTGATTTACACTAGTGTGACTTGGAGGAGCAAAGGGAAGAAGGAGGGAGGAAGCTCTGGGGACACAAATCAGTCAGGTTGCTCCTATCTGGAGGAGAAGAGCTTAGAGGGAGGATTGAATTTTGTGAGCAATGCAGTAGAGATGGTAAATCTATATGACGAAGTGAAGCCTAGAAATATGAAAAAGGACTCTGAATGTGAATATGCCCAGGTTAAATTTTGAGACTAGATTACGAGATGCAGACATAGATTACAGTTCAGTCCGGACTGGGCCTGGGCGATAAAACTAAATGATAATTATTGCGATATAATTTTTGTCAATGAATATGAAAAATGTTCGATAAAAGTTTGATAGATTTAATCGTGTGATTACACCACCAACCACTGGGAAGTGGGGAGCGCTAATGTTCCTTGAGCGCTACGTGCTACGTGAAATATTTAATTATAGTTTGTCATGTTCTGAATAATTAAACCATAATTAACCACCTTGTTTTTTCAACTTTAACTCAGGAGCCAAAATCAGCCTTTAAATTTGAAAAAAATGATGATTGACAATTATCGATATCGACTGATATGACATTTTTTATTGTGATAACACTTTTAGTCATGTCACGCAGGCCTACTCGCTATCATAGTTTGGCTCAGTTTACAGCAACAGACTACAGCAGGCTGTAACATTACCTAGTGAAGCTACTGATTGTTGTCACACACAGCCACCAGCTGATCTCTGCATGAGAGCAGACGGGGTGGAGGGAACGGAAAAAGGACGAAGCAGTGTTTGAAACAACGAAAAGATACACAATTAAACAGCAACACTTTATGAGCTCTTTCTGTGTGAAACTCAGCCAAAAATTATATTAAAATATACCATAAAAGTCTGTAATATCTTCCTATTTGTACAGCAGGTACAACTTAAATGCTTCCTACTTTTCACTGAGACTCTGCACAGGGATTCAGCCGTAGTTGATACACCATATTTATACATCCATCTACAGATCATGTGCATATTATATATATTAAGTCATTCTTTAAATAAATCTCACAGCTAAAAAGGCAAGACACTCAACTTAACCTCATAAGAACAGATAATAACCAAGACAAAAAGTTCAAATGGGAAAATACATTTTAACAAAATAAGGTTGTGGGTTTGGAGGTCGCCTATTTACTACAGATCTTGAGACTTCATATAATTGTTCAGCCTAACAAGTTTCTCTTTAACAACGGAGGATTAGGGCCACGATTAGGGCCAAATTATAATAAAGAATAAAGTCGGAAATTTACGAGTTTCCACTGTTGCATCCAACAAAGTGCTCTGTGGATGGAAAGTATAACAGGAACTTGAGTTTCGAGTTCGAGACCAGCCTGTGTGAAAATGATGAAAGGAGAACTGTTAAAGTCTGCTCCTCTGCAGACACAACTTCCTCCAAGTCAGTGTGGTTCTTTCTTCAGAAAAGCCACAGTTTCTTGCAGTATCTTTTCAGGGTCCTGATATTTTATGACAATGTGATAATGATGATGTGCCAAAAATATGTAGTTTCATATCTGCATAAGTAAAGCCCCAACACAACTATTTTATATTTGTGTTTGTTATCTGCACTTGTCTGCCTTGTTAAAGTGTCTCATGGGCAGAGCCAGTTTGTGTCCTGTTCACTGATCATTTTGCAGATGAATAAAGTCCTTGCAAGTTGAAGTGAAAACTTCTCTTGAACTAACTGTTTTTTACTGACTACACAAGGAAGTAGCCTATTTCCTTGAAACCTGTGAAACAAGTGAAACCTTTACTAAAGTATAACAAGATGCTCAACGTTTGTAATTTTAACAGGCTGCTGCTCTTCTGATATAGACTGAAATAACGTCATTATTCTTGTAAATTGAGATTCTTTATTTTCTTTAACGTGGCCATAATCCTCCGTCATACTTTTTCAGTTTGAGTTTAGGGGGATTTTGCTGTTTCTATGTTTCTGTCATCTGACTGTTGACAGGGGTGCAAACTCATCAGGGATGAAAAAGGTGACATGGATCCAAACCTCCTAGGGGGGTCCGGGGGCAAGCCCCCCCGGGAAGATTTAAAAAAAATATATATCAGCTTTAAATTGTGAATTTACAGAAGATTTCAGCATTCAGACCTACTAAAGAAGCAGTGCAAACAATGAGAAAAAACACAATTGCTTGTCGATATCTATGTTCTGTTTTAACTTTTTGATAAAGCTTCAGTGAAACATGAAAAACCTGTGCTCCCAACCTTGAGTCCCTTTTTATAAATGGGATGAATTTGCAGAACAGGGCTTACCATGTTCTACTAAGGGGTGATGTGAAGAGCAGTCAATATGCAAGTAGCTCTCAGAGCAGAGTCTGAGAGAACATAATGCAGTCATCAAGTATGACAATATTGTCAAATATCTTCTATCATAAAATATGTAACATATCAATATATGAACCTGATGTTTTGCTCCTGCTGATTCTCATTAAGTTTATATTCCCTCTGGCCTACCTTATTACATGTGTTGACACTGTCACATGTGCTGTCACTTTAGTGTTTCCTGAGATAACAATGAACCAGAAAGCTGTATGAAGTTACCTTCAGCTAGCACACATTTCTCTCAACATCTTTACCTATGGCTACCAAACGGTTAATATGATCAGACAGTATGTTTAACAGAAAGACTGGCTTGCTAGCCAGACTTCGAATTGGTCACTGTCCCGAATAATAAGAGTGTTTTTAGATGTTTTTATTCTGAAACATAACCTCACCAAAGAAACGAGTGTGAGTGACAGCTCTCATAATGTTACTTTGTATGACAAATGGCTGTACATTAAACTCTGCTTTCAAAAGCAGCTTTCACTGTTGTTCATTTCCTGTTGCATGACACATACTTTTCTTTGTCATCAGCCTTACTTCACTGAACCACTAACATTTGTTGCCAACTTTGCTAACACATTCACCCTCCCTTCCTCTTCCTCCTCTCCCTCACACAAAGGCTTCTCTGTGCTGCAGCAAGTGAGAAGCTGGAACATCACTGTACCTAAAACAGTGACTGCAGTGGAGGGGAGCTGTGCTGTGGTACCATGTCAGACAAAAGCTCATGTCCAGGTCACCTGGTATCAATACAATAAGATGTATTATCCTGTGGTGTATGACAGATATCCTCCTACAGTGGAACAACAGTTGGTTTGGTTCCAGGACTAAAACATTTTTTACAAAAGGAATTTCTCAAATGTCAATAGACGATTTGAAGGGAGAAATTTACTTTCAGAACCAGAGCCGCCATAAAAGTGGGGGATCACTGTTGAGTTCTATCGATCACTACAATTGGCATGTTTGAAATTAGCTTCAGGAGCTGATGTATTTCCCAGATCATTTCATCTCTAAAAGCTCAAAAGCAACAAATACAGCAAGTGAAAAAGTGAACTCAAAAAGTGAAAAAAATTGCTGACTTTGAGTAAGAATGAAAATACTTTTTGTCATACTATAAAATCCAGAATATAAGTGGCATGTTTTTGAAGGTCTCTGAGAGAGAAAAAAAGTTTTCCGGCCTGATCATTTCTATTGTGTTCAGTGAAGTCTACAACGTGCAGTTTGTGTTCAGCTGTGTCGCTCTTTTAGTTCAGTCTGTTTTCACTTTTTGGAGTTTGCACTCCTACTAGTTACAGTACGGTAGTTGAGCTCTCAGGCTGCAGTGAAAGTTGTGAGGCACAGACTCCTAGCTTGCAAGCTCTCTGCACGACTCCGCTGGTCACTTTTTGACTTTAATATAGAATTACTTCAATCAAAAGAGCACTCAACAAGGTTTATTTATGAAACAATATACTACTGTTTTCTGTGCATGCAGGATTATGACCTCGTGAGGGAGAAAAGCTGTGGTTTGTGTCACCTTCTCACCCAGCACAGCATGCAATCACATCTGGATACAGAAAGAATGGGGATGTATTTTTAATCGTCAGTAATGACGCCGCGTGTGTCAGCATTTTATACTGGTATATTGGTTGCACCAGTGTATAGATGCAGCCAACTTTTTGGATCTAGAAAAAGGGTGTGCGTCTTATACCTCAGGTTTTTATGGTAATTGATAAGATATTGATAATTGTGTTATTAGAAATGTATTCTATAGAGTAGTCTGCTTATTTCATTGCTTCATGATAAGGAAGTACAGGCTTTTCATGTGTTTTTGCATTTTAATCGAATGCTGACATCCCCATGATGACAATGTTTTTTAAGGTCTAAAGATACAAATAATTTGTACAGAGAGATGTTTGTTATAAATAGTAAATGGAAGGTAAGTAAAGATGTGACCCTGTATGAAAACTATTCACATGAAATGTACTGAACATTTCATGTGAACATGAATGTTCACTTTTTTTGACTTCCTCATTTTCAAGACAAATTTTGAATGCTGTTTATGAAGGCGGCCAAATGATGAGGAACTTCACTTCTCTAAACATCCTTCACCTCTCTGCTCAAAAAGACCTGACAAAAACGTAAGTGTATAAAACTTTTATATCACTTTTAAAACAACTTTATACTTTTTCAGGAGATATAACAAATCAACATGTTTAATATCATAAAGGTTACTTTTTAATAAGTGCATTTTTCTGAAGTTAATCAAACAAACTTTGTTACAGGGGAAAGAAAAAAACATTCACTCTGATCAAGTTTTGAACATTTTAAAGCTCTCATGCAGTTTTTCTTCTGGGCGTTATTACTGATCAAATAGTTTCCTTAAAGAGGTTGTAAACAAAGAAAGAAACAAAATAAAAAACACAACATTTGTCTCTTTTCTTTGAGGCAGGCAGTCAAACTTCCTGTTTTTTATTTTATTATCATTTCATTTTCTACGTTTTAATAATGAGCATCTTTACGTGAATTGAAAGGAATGCAGAAATATTTCAATTTAAACCTTAAAATGAGAAGCTGCACACCTTGAAGTCTTTTAGTTTTGTTGGGATCAATTTAGTTAACTAAACTCTGGATCCAACCTTTTCCACATTGATGAAGATTCAAATATTTCAAGCTATTTCTCCATCTGCAACTTCTGCAAAGATCACATTCAACAACAGCCTCAAAATGAAATCTAAGTTTATTTGGAGCGAAATACACTAAACTGTAAATCTACATGTATTCTCTCCAGACTTTCTGCCTCTTCTGAAACACAAAGATGGCTGCAGCTCTGACTCTCCTCCTCATTGGCTGTCTGCTGCAAGGTGAGATGCTCACTTATATTTGTCAAAGAAATTAGCTACTAATGTGTTCTGCTTTCTTTTGACAATATCATAATGTAGAGATTTGGTGTTAAATTTACAACTTTAATGTAAAAAAGCTGTGTGAAAATGATGAATCCTGAGTTTTATGTGAAGACTATTTTATCTTTGAAAGCATACTGATAAGGTTTTTAGAAACAGAGCCATCAATAAATTGTATCATGACTTCATTTATTTATTTGTTTGTTTATTTAACAGAGACACGTGCAATGAACATTACTTCATATAAATACAAAGTAGATAACATGCAGTCAGGTTTCTAGCCACGGCTCATTTGAAACCTCTATCCCTGTCAATGATTTTAGTAATATAGTCATTATAAACTCAAAATGAATAAGGATTGTATTGTTAATGTATAATTGTAATAAGGATTTGTTTCTTGTGTTTCAGGTGACCTGTGTGGACAGTTTGAGATCATTATACCACAGACTATAGAGGTTCTGAAGGGATCCTGTGTGACAATCCCCTGCTCCTTTGACGTAGAGGATCAACATAATGTCAACTTAGATAACACATGTAAAGCATTATGGAAAGAAAGTACTAATGGACCTGTTGTGTTTGATAGCAGTAATCCACAACAGAAAGGACAATTGATTGGTGACCTAATAAAAAAAGACTGCACCACAACCCTGAATGACATGCAACCTCAAAACAACAAAGTGTATTTTTTTAGATTGGAATGTGACAATAGACTGAAATATAATTTTGATGGCGTGAAAATTTCAGTCAAAGGTAGGTTTCAAATTAAACTAATTTACAGTTCAGTTATGTAGTAGTTCTCTGACCTTATCATTGATTACTTTAAAATAAAGATAAATCAAACCTTTGATAGTAGAGAGAAATGACTGCTTATACAGGTTTATGTATCTTCTGAACAGATGATCCACCCAGACCGACTCTGACTCCGCCCACACTGAAGGTGAAAGAGGGAACCTCAGTGAGTTTGAACTGCTCTGCTCCAGCTCCCTGTCTGTCTCTTCCTCCAAATCTGACATGGAGCCCCGGCCTGGGTGAAGGTCAGGAGACCCTGCAGGAGAATGAGAACAAAACTAAAGTCAAGATCTCTGTGCTGAACTTCAACACATCACACCTCCATCACAGACAGGAAATCTCCTGTACTGCTGTCTACAGAAAACAAGATGGCAGCACTGAGTCATCTGTGAACACCAGTTTAACAGCTGACATTACATGTGAGTATGTGTGTCTTGTGATAAATTGATTACATAAAATACATGCTTCTTCTTCTTTGTTTGTTGTTTTGTAATCATTTAGCAAACAGTTACGAGCATGGCTGTCACCTGGGGTGTGCATACTGCCATGTGTGATTACCTTTTTTTCTCTCCACTCAGATGTTTGATTGTAGATGTATTCATTGTATGAACAGGGTTTGTTGTTTAGCCTCTACATAAATGATCTAATAAATGAATGCTATTAGGTCAGACATCCTAATGTACGCTGATGATACTATCATTTTTGAACATGCAACAACAAACCAGCAAGCTGCACGTAAACTAACAGCAGTGATGACTAATGTCACACAGTGGTTTAATAACTCCTGTCAATACTTAAACAGAAAGAAAACAATCTGCATGTTTTTCACAAAGATGTCAACAGATCATTTCACACTCAGTGTTTTCATCACAGGGTTAAAGGTCACAGTTGTATCTGATTATAAATGAATGTAACACTGGATTTTAATCTCCCATTTCAAAAACAAATTAAGAATGCAGTGAGGTTCACAAATGACAAACAGTTTGTAAATGCAGACTGAACAGTTTATATATTTGTGGATTTCTATTAGTCTACGTTTACAAAACTATAAATATTTGTGTGTGAATCAGAAATACATTTGTGAATCTTATTTTTTTATTTGTGGATTTGTTTTACATTTATATAGAATGAAATATATTTGTGTGTGCATTGAAATACATTTATGAATCATTCTGTGTGCATTTGTGAATATTGAGACTGATCTAACTCCATAACAGCTGTCCTCCACAGCTCATTGGTGGGGTTTGTTTACACGAGCTTCATGTTGTGCTGTCGTCAGATGTTGTAAGTGCTTAAGGAGTTTTGAAGTCCTGTTTTTTGCAGTATAAAGAGTCCTGGTACTGGGACACAATTTACATTTGACAGTGATGTTCTTGTTATCTTTCCTGTCGACAAAACTTAAGTAAAGGGAATATTTCCAGCCACTAAATGTAAACTTCCATCTTTCAAGCTAGCCAGGGTTGCCAGGTATGTGTGACAACAAATGACAAAACAAGCCCAATGGCACAAAAAAAACTACTCTCGGCGGCACCTAAAAAAAAGCCCAAATCCGTATATCTGGCAACCATGAAGCTCGCTACCTTCCTGCTTGTCTGAGGTGCGCAACAAAATTAATCTGGGGTTTGTTGCATAAATCTGAAGTGGGGTAATAACAACAACAATAAGATAGTCACGAGTTATTTTTTGTGTGGGTAACTGTAATATTATTACTGGAATTTCATTAGTAATTTGTTACACTTCTCGTTACTTGTAAAAGTAATATCATTACTGTAACGCGTTACTAGTGATATGTTACAGACCAACACTGGTCCTACTAGCTGTTTCTATTGATGTTTAGCAGGGCTTGTTCAGGATAAAGGCATAACATTCTCTATCCCTCATCACAAATAAACTACATATTCAAAAAATACAACTTTATTTTTTCTCTTTTCAGATTCACCCAAAGGGACCACAGTGTCAGTCAGTCCCTCTGGTCCAGTGCAAGAAGACACAAATGTGACACTGACTTGCAGTGCTAATGCAAACCCAGCTGTAAAGAACTACACCTGGTACAGAGCTGATGGAGGCCAGGAGACTTTCATGGGGACTGGACGTGTTTTAAACATCAAAGCTTCGAGGGAGAGAGGACCTTTTTTCTGCCGTGCAGCAAATGAAGAGGGAAGTGGAAGATCGAACAACACACAGATGGATGTTCAGTGTAGGTATCGTCTGAAACATTTGCATAAATGCAGGTAGGTCAGGCTTCTTTTGTGCAGCGTTTTACAAATGAGGAATGTAAATAATCTTTGTTAATAAGCTTCGAGAAAGAGAGGCCCGTTTTTCTGCAAGGCTGAAAATAAACTGGGAAGTTTTCAATCAAACACAAGACAAATAGATGTACATTGTAGGTGTCATTCATCAGTTACATTTTTCAAAATGTATGAAAGTCTCTTTGTTTATCTTTAATTTGCTTTGATTGGAAACTTCAAATCCATAAAATCTTTCTTTTGTAGAGGATTAACTTTGTTGTAAATAAAGGGAGAAAAGAGTTATAGATAATGGATGGATGGATAATTTACATAGATAAAGTATTTAGTGCCTTTCTTTTAGGGTGGTGGGAGATCACTTTGGGTAATCCACCCTGAACGACCTGAATGGTAGGGGAAACACTGTGTTATATATGAGGTTCTATAATTAAATTAGAGACGAGCAAATGTTAACTTTACCCCCAAAAAGGTCTGCTTAGTAAGAATGTGCATATCAAGTAAAATTACAATCATTCAAATGAAATTGCTTGCGAGAGCAATATTGTATCCTGAGAGGACAAAACCATGCTTTGAGCGCAAAAAGAAAAATCACCTCGCGAGCGAGCAGGAGAGAGCACTGTAGTTACACGTTCAGGGTGAGATTTTGCTCGTGCTCAAAGCATGGTTTTCTCCTTGCAGGATACAATATTGCTCGTGCGAGCAGATGAATTCTGCATGAGAATGCTGTGCAAACGCTTGCAAAAATAATATGCGTGTGGCTGTTTGAGTTGCACAGATCTCATGTGCGCACGCAATTTTATTGGCTGGGATAAAACGCCATAGGTTGGTGATGGAGATGTGACATAGAAGAGCATAGTGCTGTTCCATAAGTGGAATTGTTTTCAACTGAGAGCTGAGTGAATGCGGCCTCAAGAAACTTATGAGTGCTGAAAACACTGAACTACATTGGTTTTGTATTGAAAATAGGCGCTGCCAGCGTTAAAAGCGCCCTCTGTGGACACAGGCCCAGAATGAAAACCAATTGACATGGAGGAAACTGAATTTTTCTTTGCCTCATTCACTTCATTCACACGCACAGCTGGTCAACTTTTATTTTTTTATTTTTATAGCCATAAGCCTTATCTTTTCCTTTTGCAAATTTGATACAGCATGGCTTTACTTGACTCTCTACTTGTCTCTCTTCCCTACATCCATTACAGATGCTCCACAGATCATGTCCTCTTCTGATTGCACCAAAACTGCTAACCAGGTCAACTGTTCCTGTGAGTCTACGGGAAATCCTCCTCCCACTTTACAATGGAGTTTGGATGGGTTAGCTGTCAATCACTCAGAAGAGTTTGCAATCAGTTATGAGCATCGAAATGGTACAGGCGTGAGCTTCATCACCATGAGTCAAGCCCAAAGGAAGGATCACTTCACTGTGCTTTGTCGCAGCTCAAACTCTCTGGGATCTGTTGCTCAACGATTTATTTTCTACAGCCTTCCAACATCTGCAGACAGTCAAGGTTTGTCTCTGAACTGAGTATAACTTTTATTGGTAAGCGGCACATTTCACAATTTGTTCTCATAATTATTAAGTATTAACAAGAAAGCTTTATGAATGGGTAAGTGGTGAAGAAAACGTCCTCTGGAGAGCTTAAATATGTGAAAAATGAATTATTATTACATTATGTCTGAATTTACTAAAATAATAATCTCGTTTGAAGTGGAGCTTGAACCATAATCCCATATTGTCCTTTGTATGTTTCAGTGATTTTGCCAGTCTTCATCGCCACCATTGTCGTCTTCCTGGTGCTAGTATGTGCTCTACTCTTTGTTATCAGGTAGGTTAAGAGCAAATCAAACCAAACCGTACAGAATACCACTATGCAAAATATTTAAAAACCTCCTACTGGGATTTTTATTTTCTTTATTTGAGTGAAGATACAGATTCTGTGTGGTGTTCCTCTGGTCTTTAACATTTTAAGTATTTTTTTGGATTATGAGCAGACCAAGTCTTATCCAGGTCTGGGCCAGCTGATTGCACGTTCAGCTGGCGGCTTCACTGCTGTCACTTCTGCAAGCGCGCTAGCTACACTCAAATTGTACACTTGCACACAGATTTTAGCGCAGGTTTTCTCTACTAAAACACACGTTTGGTAAAATGGTTTTAAAATCATCATATCCTAACAAAAGCCGAGATAAAATCAGCATTCAAAGAAAAAAAATCACCAGAAAAGTTGAGTGACAGCAGGGCATGACGAAAACTGAATGGAGAAAAGTTTCAGCCACAGTGGCAGACAGCTGGAGGAGCTGGAACACACTGCAGCTAAATTTCCCCTTAAAGTTAAAGACTAGATCCTGGTAAAGATAAAAGTTATTCACAAAGCATCTTAGCTCTTAAGAGAGCTCCGAAAGTAAAGATCTAAGGATGAAGAGTTTCTCACAGAGAAGAAAGAAGGAGAGAAAGGTGATCAGAAGACTTCCAGCTCTATCACAGTCTCATATTAATATCAGATTAAGTAGACTCTTACAGTTACCAGCATGGTGAATAAACAGGAGCATATAAATATGAGAAAAATACAAAATATTTTTATTTTCTATAATTAGAGCTCAATTAATTAAATAAAAGTCGTAATTGACTTTTGCATCACAATGGTTCAAGAGTAAATTGGTGACTGTTATTCTTCGATCAAAATTAAAGTTCCTGGGCCAGTGATTACAATGGTCGGGTGATATTTTTTTTATACATTGGAGATTCAGTTTTATAGGCTACATTTATAAACTTTAATACGATAAATATCGAATCATATCGAATATCGACATTAGTCAAAAAAAATATTGTGATATCAAATTTAGGCCATATCGCCCAGCACTACTCTCTGCCGAGACTGTTGTTTGTAGGATGGAGAATGAATACAGACACACAGACTCCTTCACAGACTTTCACATGTGTATGACCACTTACCTCCTCTGTAAACATTATGCTGGTAAATATCCAGTGTTTCGTGGCCGATGATGATGCTCGCAAGGGAGAGCGAGCAACAGGTTACTGGTGCAGTTTGCCTGACGGCCATGCGGTGTCACTACTAACGCAGTATTTTTGAAAAGTTACATATAGCCCCTTTAACCTGCATGGAGGACCAAAGGCTGGTAGTGGTAGCACTGTGAATGCTAGCCACACTTGGCACAACATTATGATATAATTTTTTCTGCAGACGCTGTGATCCTGTGTTTCGAGAGCTGTGAGACATCTTAAAACAACTCAATTTAGTTTTCTGAATTTTTTTCTCAACTTTAAACTACCAGTGGGAACAACAAAACTGTTTACAGTATATTCATGTAGGTTTATACTATGCTGTTTTTTTCAGGGCTCAGAGGACTCAACACAACCTGCTTAAGAGTCAGGGGTCAGGTAATGCCAGCACAGTTGCCATGAGCCAACTTCTACCAAGTGGAGAAGGAAACGAGGTACTTTATCTTGGAATCCAGCAGTTTTCTACTTAATGTGACTTACATAAGCACAACAACCAACCAACATTTTATTTTCAATTGTAGGAACCCAACAAAACAGATGAGGACATTTATGTCAACACCTATGAGCTGAAGAAACCAGGTGTCACCCAACCTGCAACTACCTCTGAGCCAATCAGCACCAACTTACCAAGCTCAAGCAGAAACAACACAGAAGACGCCAGCACAAGTTCAGAGAAGAAAAACGAGGAAAGCAAAGATGTGATTTACACTAGTGTGACTAGGAGGAGCAAAGGGAAGAAGGAGGGAGGAAGCTCTGGGGACACAAATCAGTCAGGTCGCTCCTATCTGGAGGAGAAGCGCTTAGAGGGAGCATTGAATTTTGTGAGCAATCCAGTAGAGATGGTAAATCTATATGACGAAGTGAAGCCTAGAAATGTGAGGAAGGACTCTGAATGTGAATATGCTCGGGTTAAATTTAGAGAAAAGAGTGTGATGCAGACATAGCTTACAGTTCAGTCAGGACCACTTTGTCAAGAAAATGTACTTTATTGCAATTATTTATATTCAGCAGTATGGCTCTGTTTTTGGATCTCCCTGACCTTCCACGTTCTTAAGTTGAATGCGTAAGGCAGGAGCAGCACACATACCTGCCCTTCCTGTGCATACAAGGAAAGCTTTAGGCAGAGATAAGCAGCAAAGCCAAACAGAGCAGACATCAATGACATGCATGACATTGATTGATGCAAGTCATTGCAGCATAAAAGGAGGAGCTGGGGTGGAGGAGGGCTGCAAATGTGGCTCGCAGAGGGAGCAGCAAAGAGTAGGCAGGCTAGAGCAGTTTAAATAAGCGGCATAAGAACTTTTGGCTAATAGAATGCTTTGAAGTAAATCAGCTGGCCATCAGCTGATGAGGCTTGTGTGAGATCAGCTGTTACCAAAACTCTGGCATGATAGTAGAGCGTGACTCCATTCCCTGCCTGAACCTGAAACGAAGAAACATAGTGACTTCAGTTCTGTTGTGCTGGATAGCTGAATTTTTTTTATTTTTATAAGTTGTGTCAACGCTGAAGGCATTTGATCCTCAATGAATTTGCAGCAACTACTGCAGACCCATAACCTGCAGGGTGATGAAGAATGACTAGTTGTCCTTGGTCTCAATGCAAAGAATTAACCAAACTGTGAGCACAAAACAGAGGCACATTTTAAATGAAAATCAAGTTAAAGTCGTCAGTCAAGTTCGGTGTGGAAAAAACATCTAAGATTTTATTTCAAGGCCATATCACCCAGCCCTAGTTTCAACTTTTCTTTTGAAAAAAAAGAAAATATACATTCAAGAGAGCAAAACAATATCAAAAGTTCTTAAATCAGCAATAGAAATTTAGCGTAGCGTTAGTTCAGGAAGGGAATCAACACAATGCTCTATATGTCAACCAAATTAAGTGAAGCTTTTGAAAGCCCCTTAGCAACATCTTTCAGCTATCTTCAAATTGTGTGTCTTTATACCATTGCCAAGACTACCACATAGCATATAACACAAGTGTAACAGGAAATAGAAAAGCAAACTAACATTCTGCCAGGTACAAAGCCTTGTTAAAAAAGTTTGAATTTAGAGTGCCTTAATGTTTATGTTCTTTAAGCTAGTGACAGGTTTTGTTTATTAATGAATAAAATTATTCAAATTTCCACTTTTTTTTAACCAATAATAACAAACAAAAAGTTAATTCGGGGTCTCAGTTGTTAATTTTGTGTGAACTTAGAATAGATGTTACTAAGGAAATGACTAATGAGCAGCTTGTGTAAATAAATGAATAAATGTCCCAGTAACAAAGGTTTGACTCGAGTCTGATCTGTTTGATGCAAGTCATCGCTTCTTTTTCACTCTAGATTCCTCTTTCTATCTTTGGCTGTTACTTTACAATATGCGCATTTACTGCGCAAAAATAAAAAATAAAAGAGTAACGTATGTGACCATTGATATTTATGATGCACAAAGACTCACAATACTATGGCTCCCAAATATATACTCATTTATTTGCTATAAGTACATGAAATAAAATTGTTTTGAGCCTGACAGGGAATATCTAGAGACTTTTTCGACCCAGCACCTAAATAACTGATGTGCATGTTCGCTGACTTTTTCAGCATTGATATTTACTCATATACTGATGCCTAAGGCATGTCTTATATGAGAGAGCTCTTAGTTTTTTATGCTATTTGACTAAGTAGCATGGATATTTTATAGCCTCTTTTGTGAACTAAGGGTGCATCGAATTTAAAGTTTCACAGGTCAGATTGTCACTGATCGTTTTGCAGAATGGCCGACGAATCACAATACATCTTCTGCATCTTAACAACATATCATATTCTCATATTTCATCACTTTACCCACATTGCTACCATTTTCATTATGATAATTCAAAGGCAAGTCAAGTTTGCATGTTTAAAAACAGCCTCAACTAACCAATGCGCTTTACTTACAAGGCGTAAAAACAACAGCAGCTTCAAAGAAAGACAATAAAATATATATACACACATGAAGAGGGTTTTACATAAGATGACAGTGGGCCAAGTGTTTTACAGATAAAGCTGGTTGGAGTCAGGGGGGCCAAACAGAACTACCTCATTTTTTTACTCATTTAGTATTAAAACGTTTTGTGCCATCCAGTCTTTCGAGTAGTATTTGCAGGGAGTGGGGGTTATTGCTTTTGAGAGGGGTATATATTTACATGTCATCTGCAAACCAGTGGAAGGATAAGCCGTGCTTCCTTATTAGGGAGACCAGTGGCAGCATGAACAGGGAAAAACAAAAAAGAGGTGATAAAACTGAGCCCTGAGGAACCCCACAGGTGAGGGCAGCAGAGGGAGAAAAGCTGTATCCTAGGCATACTTTAAAACTTCTGTTTTCCGAGTATGATTTGAGCATATTTAGCCTGGATCCCAACCCAGTCTTTAAGCCTGGTGATAATTATTTTGTGGTCAACCGTCTAAAATGCAGCACTGAGATCTCCACTCTAAAAGTATTAAATTGCATAGTCCCCATTGTCTACTGCTAAAAACAAATCATCAAGAACTTTTAAAAGAGCTGTTCAGTGCTGTGCTTTTCTCTAAAACCTGATTGGAGTGCTTTAAATATTTGATTATTGCTTAAAAATTGATTCATTTGTTTATTGATTACTCTTTCGAGAATTTTGGATAGTAATGGGAGTTTCGAAATGGGTTAAAATTTGATCAAATGTTAGGATCTAGGTTAGGTTTTTTTAAAGAGGCTAAACCACTGCATGTTTAAAATCGGTCTGGAAGCATCTCGTGGAGAGGCAGCTGTTGATGAAGGAGAGGATGCTAATAATTTAAAATGTTTCTTTAAAAAGGCAACAGAGAATACAAGCAGATGTCCATGATGTGGGCTTCAAATGAAGGATTATTTCTTGCAGAGAGGAGAGAGATAATGGATCAAATCGATTAAAGAATTGCACAGCTGACCGAGGGTCTGGCTGTGGTGCAGAGGGTGGTAAAATTTGCTTTTTTATATCAATTGTTTTTTCCACCAAGAATTCTAAAAAATCTCGCAATTTTCTGTGCAAGAGACTGGAGAGGTGTAGTCAGTGAGTCAGGCCCCATCCACACGTATACGATTTTTTTGAAAACGTAGTATTTTCTCTCCCTTTTGGCGACCCGTCCACATGAAAACAATTGAAAACTGAGTTTTTGGTCACTGCAAACAAAGTCTTTGAAAAAACGCATTCCAAGGTGGAGATTTTTTAAAAATCACGTTTACTTGTATTCGTGTGAACAGTTAAAACAGTTAAAACGGAGCTTTTTGTAATAGTGACGTAATTATGTCGACTTGCGTGTTGAGCATGCGTCATAACCAAGATGGCGGGCTACCAGTTTGTTTACATCTGTTCTCTGCTGTTAGTCGACATTCTCCTGGCACTTATTCAAGTGTAACTCAAAGCAGCAACTCCACTTCGTCGTCCGTCCAAACGAATGAATCGGCTTTGTGTTTGTTGACTTGTTTCGCCATCTTTCCAAATTGCCGCTGTCAAAAGGACGCTTAATACGCATGCTCGCAATGTTCTTTTACAGTGTTTGATGTGAATGAGACACAGCTATTATCGCCACCTACTGGTCTGGCATGCTTATGGCATGCTTATGTGAGCGTTTTCCATCGTTTTTGCGTTGCCATGTGGACTGAGAGATTTTTTTAAAACTGTTGGTGTGGACAGGATTTTTTTTGCAACCGGAGGGGGAGGAAACAGGTTTTTAGAAATATCCGTATACGTGTGGACGTGGCCTCAGTGAGTTTACGTTTTTTATTAACCTTGGGTCTGTTAAAGTTTTGTGTTGTGAGATCGCATAAGTATTTTTTCCTTGCTAAAAAAAGTCCTTTGCTCAATACCAAGACTCTGTCAAAGCAGCAAGTCATAAGAGACTTGGAGTTTAAATTTTTTCCATTTTCTTTCTGCCTTTCTACAGCTTCAAACAATTAGATAAACCTAAACTCCCCTTTTATTTTTAAAGTACTTTTAAAATCTGATAACATCAGACTGAAATATAAAAGGCGTGTGTGTTGAGGAACTGCATCTTCAGTTTTTGGACTGAACACACCCCTCTGTAACATAGTTTGGCTACGTTTACAGATACAGACTACAGCAGGCTGAAATGTTACCTAGTGAAGCTACTGATTGTTGTCACACACAGCCACCAGCTGATCCCTGCGTGAGAGCAGAGGGGGGGGAGGGAACGGAGAAAAGACGAAGCAGTGTTTGAAACAAAGAAACGATACCCAATTAAACAGCAACATTTTACGAGCTCTTTCTGTATGAAAGTCAGCAAAAAAAGTTTGTAATGTCCTCCTATTTGTACAGCAGGTACGACTTAAGCCTGGCTCACACTGCAGGATAATCGGATCTCAAATCGGCCTGATTCCTCCTTTCCGATAATCGTGGGGTCGCTCCCGACTCAAGACTGCTCGGAACCGATTATCTACCGACATTATCTTGTAGTGTGAGTTGTAATAAAGCTCCAATCTTAACGTCCCCAATCTGCTCGGTGATCGTCGGGGACTCCCCGATTTATTTCAAACATGTTTGATATTGAAAGGGTCTGGCAGAAGTCGTGTGTGACTACAGAGACGAGGGAGGACAGTAATATGTGTAGTAGTAGTGACCAGCGGCAGGAGGGAACCCGCACAGGACACCTGTATGCATCTGACAGGTACAATCTGACCTCCAGCTCTCACTGAAGATTAAGCAATCCATGTTTTTCGCGTTTCCCAAGAAATTTCTTCTACCAAAACTTTAAAAAACATGTTTTTGTATTTTATTCTCTGTGCAAATCAGTATAATCGCAAATTTAACCGCGGCTCCATTGTTAACGTGAGGCCAGGTGAGGTGGTGCGTTCCTCCGTCGGGCACGATAATCCTAATAAAATCCTGAAGATTGTGATGTGAAAAGATTTCATATCTTGTAGTATGAGCATATTTGAGATTATGGAGAAGAATATCTGTTAGGATTCTCTGTCTGATGCTGCCCGAATTCAAAATTGGGAAGGAGTTTAAAACTCCTGCAGTGTGAGCCAGGCTTTAAATGCTGCCTTCTTTTCACTGAGACTTAGCGGTAGTTGTTACACCATATTCATGCATTTTCCATCTATCTGCAGATCACGTGCACATATATATATATATATATATATTATACAGTATATATATATATATATATATATATATATATATATATATATATCTTAACTCATTCTGTGAATAAATCATACAGCCATAAAAGATCTAGAACTAGGAAACAACGTCAGAAAGTTCAAACGAACAACTTTAAGCCTATTGGACACACAGGTGCTGCACTACAAGAAGTTTATATAATCAATATCAGAAAAGCTACAAATACTTCAGAATGTTTTCGATTGGTCATCATCTCTAATAATAAAAGGGGTTTTTTAAAGATGTTTTTATTCTGAAACATAACCTCACCAAAGGAAACGAGTGTGAGTGACAGCGCTCATAATGTTACTTTGTATGACAAATGGCTGTACAGTAAACTCTGCTTTCAAAAGCAGCTTTCACTGTTGTTCATTTCCTGTTGCATGACACATACTTTTCTTTGTCATCAGCCTTACTTCACTGAACAATAAACATTTGTTGTCAACTTTGCTAACCCATTTACCCTCCCTTCCTCTTCCTCCTCTCCCCCACACAAAGGCTTCTCTGTGCTGCAGCAGGTGAGAAGCTGGAACATCACTGTACCTCAAACAGTGACTGCAGTGGAGGGGAGCTGTGCTGTGGTACCATGTCAGACAAAAGCTCATGTCCAGGTCACCTGGTATCAATACCATAAGATGTATTATCCTGTGGTGTATGACAGATATCCTCCTACAGTGGAACAACAGTTCAGAGGACGCACCTCAGTAAAGGGAGCAGCCACAGAGGGTAGCTGCACCCTGAAGATTAAAACTTTAGGAAGAACAGACAACAACCTTAAAGTCTATGTGTGGATCAATCCAGACTCAATAACAAGTCAGACATTCTTTGATCAAACTGTTACGATCAATGAATAGAGCACTTGACTCTGAAACCTTAAGCAAAAGAAGATGGGGATTGGCTTGGCAACCTTGCAGTATTTACTGCCATGGTTTATGTGGAACACAGTTGCCATTGTTGTTTGTTTATTCTTGCAAATAATATTCCTAATGTTGCTGACTACAACTAAAGGCTACAAAGATGCTGATCCTATAAACACCACAAATTTGAATATGTCACTTATGAAATACATTTGTACACTGTAAGAAAACAATTGTACCTAATGTGAAAACACCTTTAAATAATTTTATATTTACTGTCCTTCAGTTTCACTTGGAAAAAAAATACAATTGCTGACTTTGAGTAAGAATTAAAGTGCTTTTTTCACAATTGTGTTATGATTAAAAATGTAATTTATAGAGTCGCCTGCTTATTTCATGCTTCATGATTAGGCAGGACGCTTTGACAGAAAAGTTTGAGTTGTCACCTCCTGTATGTGGATCTCAAATAGTAACTTTCTAGTCAAACTGATGGGTTGTAAATATTAAATTACATCAAGATGTTATTGCATTGAAAAGAACTCATAAAAAGTACAGAACATTCTGTGCTAACATGAATGTTGCTGTTTTTTTTACTTCCTCATTTTTTAAAAAAAAATTAAGATTTATTTTTTGGGCTTTTTGGGCCTTTGTTTAATGGAGAATAGACAGTGGATAGAGTCGGAAATCAGGGAGAGAGAGTGGGGAACGACATGCGGGAAAGAAGCCACAGGTGGGATGTGAACCTGGGCCACCCGCTTGAGACGACAATCTCCATACATGGGGCGCGCGCACAAACCACTGCACCCCTACTTTCTCATTTTTAAGTCAATTATTGCATGCTGTTTATGAAGGTGGCCAAATGATGAGGAACTTCACTTCTCTAAACATCCTTCACCTCTCTGCTCAAAAAGACCTGACTAAAACGTAAGTTTATAAAACTTTTATATAACTTTTAAATAACTTTTAAATAACTTTATCCTTTTTCGGGAAATAAAACAAATCAACATATTTGATGTCATTAAGCTACTTTTTAACAGGTGCATCTTTTTTGCACTTGCAGGTTGATCAAACAAACTTTGTTACAGGGGAAAGAAAAAAAACATTCACTCTGATCAAGTTTTGAACATTTTAAAGTTCTCATGCAGTTTTTCTTTTGGGCGTTATTACTGAT
The DNA here is from genome assembly GCF_963930695.1 of Labrus bergylta. Classification (NCBI taxonomy): domain Eukaryota; kingdom Metazoa; phylum Chordata; class Actinopteri; order Labriformes; family Labridae; genus Labrus; species Labrus bergylta. Next base: position 18,998,968 of record NC_089202.1, read on the forward strand.
TATTAATTATTGAATAGTTTCCTTAAAGAGGTTGTAAACAAACTGAACTCAAGTAAAAAACATAAAACACTTGTCTCTTTTCTTTGAGGCAGGCAGTCAAACTTCCTGTTTTTTTATTTTATAATAATTTCATCTATGTTTTAATAATGAGCTACTTTACTTGAAATGAATGAAATGCAGAAAGATTTCAATTTAAACCTTAAAATGAGAAGCTGCACACCTTGAAGTCTTTTAGTTTTGTTGGGATCAATTTAGTTAACTAAACTCTGGATCCAACCTTTTCCACATTGATGAAGATATTTCTCCATCTGCAACTTCTGCAAAGATCACATTCAACAACAGCCTCAAAATGAAATCTAAGTTTATTTGGAGCGAAATACACTCAACTGTAAATCTACATGTATTCTCTCCAGACTTTCTGCCTCTTCTGAAACACAAAGATGGCTGCAGCTCTGACTCTCCTCCTCATTGGCTGTCTGCTGCAAGGTGAGATGCTGACTTATATTTGTCAAAGAAATTAGCTACTAATGTGTTCTGCTATCTTTTAACAATATCATAATTTAGAGATTTGGTGTTAAATTTACACCTTTAATGTAAAAAATAACTGTGAAAATGATGAATCCTGAGTTTTATGTGAAGACTATTTTATCTTTGAAAGCATACTGATAAGATTTTTAGAAACAGAGCCAACAATAAAATGTATCATGACTTTATTTTTTTGTTTGTTTATTTAACAGAGACACATGCAATGAACATTGCTGTTTTTAGCAATATAGTCATTATAAACTCAATATGAATAAGGATTGTATTGTAAATGTATAATTGTAATAAGGATTTGTTTCTTGTGTTTCAGGTGCCCTGTGTGGACAGTTTAAGAGCATTATACCAAAGACTATAGAGGTTCTGAAGGGATCCTGTGTGACAATCCCCTGCTCCTTTGACGTAGATGATCAATATAATGTCAACATAGATAACACTTGTAAAGCATTATGGAAAGAAAGTACTAATGGACCTGTTGCGTTTGATAGCAGTAATCCACAACAGAAAGGACAATTGATCGGTGACCTAACACAAAAAGACTGCACCACAACCCTGAATGACATGCAACCTCAAAACAACAAAGAGTATTTGTTTAAATTGGAATGTGACAATATTCTGAAATATAATTTTTACAAACAAGAATGGAAAATTTCAGTCAAAGGTAGGTTTCAAATTAAATGTATTAACAGTTCAGTCATGTAGTAGTTCTCTGACCTTATCATTGATTACTTTAAAATAAAGATAAATCAAACCTTTGATAGTAGAGAGAAATGACTGCTTATACATGTTTATGTATCTTCTGAACAGATGATCCACCCAGACCGACTCTGACTCCGCCCACACTGAAGGTGAAAGAGGGAACCTCAGTGAGTTTGAACTGCTCTGCTCCAGCTCCCTGTCTGTCTCTTCCTCCAAATCTGACATGGAGCCCCGGCCTGGGTGAAGGTCAGGAGACCCTGCAGGAGAATCAGGACAAAACTAAAGTCAAGATCTCTGTGCTGAACTTCAACGCATCACACCTCCATCACAGACAGGAAATCTCCTGTACTGCTGTCTACAGAAAACAAGATGGCAGCACTGAGTCATCTGTGAACACCAGTTTAACAGCTGACATTACATGTGAGTATGTGTGTCTTGTGATTAAAGAAGTCAAACTTAAACTTTTAAATGCTCTCTCATCTCCTTAAAATCTTGACTAAATTAAATTAGGTCCTTTGAAGGATATCTTTACACAATTCTTTAGATTTTTAATCAGTGTTGACATTTAATGACATAAATTTAATTTATTAAACACCTCAGTGTGAGATGCTTATGGATCAAATTAAATTAAATTAAATTAAATTAAATTAAATTATCCTTTATTAATCCCACGAGGGGAAATTCAGTTTTGCACTCTGTCTAATGAACATGCTACACAAACATAAACTAGTCTGGAGTAGTGTGTTCAAAAGTAGTCATAGACAAAGCATACACATACATACAAAGCACACAGAGGGGAGAGACAACAGCAGGAAGAATATGAAGAAAATGCCCTGCCAACTTTAGTGACAAGGTTGGCTGTGGGAAATAAGAGGACGCTACTACCTAAGGAACGTAAGCAGCAGCTAGGCTCATAGGGTATTAGTAAATCTGTGATGTAGGAAGGGGCAAGTCTGTGTTTGAGAGAAAGACCATAATGTGGGAAAGTTCATCATTGCTCTGTGTGAGTTCTGTTTTGTATCACCTGTTGTCTTGATGTGCGTTCCTAACAGAGTGTTAGCCCTGCCTGCAGGTAATGTTACGGATTATCATTCTCCTGTATTTCACTTTGGTTGGGTAAATAAAGTTGCGCACCGAAGCCTGAAAACAAATCCTGATATGATGGGCAGTGCACGCTGATGTTCTCTACCACAATAAAAGCCTACTATACACCGAGCAGACTTCATGTAGCAGATCAAAGTTCTGACTTTATATTTAAAATGCCACACAAACACAAAACTACAATTGTGTTACAGGATTCAGATAAATGCCTGACATTAAAAACCGCAGTTTGCACGTGAGGGTAGGGCTATGTCATCAACCCATTTTGCACGACTTTTATTTGTCCGATTGACACCGACTAAAATTATTACAATAGTGAAATTGACGGAAATCCGTCGTAGCAACGGAGAACTTTAATCCCTGTAATAATTTTTCAGATTCACCCAAAGGGACCACAGTGTTAGTCAGTCCCTCTGGTCCAGTGCAAGAAGACACAAATGGGACACTGACTTGCAGTACTAATGCCAACCCAGCTGTAAAGAACTACACCTGGTACAGAGCTGATGGAGGCCAGGAGACTTTCATGGGGACTGGACGTGTTTTAACTGTCAAAGCTTCAGATGTCAGCAGTCCTTTTTTCTGCAAGGCTGAAAATGAACTGGGGAGTGGACGATCTGACAACAAACACATAGATGTTCAGCGTATGTATACAAGTTAAACTGTGTGTTTTTAAACCTTTAAAGGTCTATAATTCATCCAGAGCAGTGATTTACTGATTATAAAATGTTGTTAATGTTTCAGTTTTCAAGATTGATTTCCATCTTTGGCACTTTCTGTATTAGTATATAAAACATTACTAATTTGTCTTTTTCATCCAAATGTCCATGTGTGCCAATTTGGGCCAATCAATCATTCAGTTTCCCTTTCATAATCAACTCCTTCATGTGCCAGTGGGTTTAATGTGTTTAAATTGTGCTTTTGAACATAACCACCATGAAACAATCAGAAATGAATATTGAATTTCTTCTGGCTCAGTGTTGTTCCTGCTGAAACCACTCCTCTTCTTTTAGTCTTTTGGTTGCTCAGCCTACACTCGTCTCTCTCGCTCGCTTTGCAGTCTTGATTTGGAAATATGATACAGCTTTGGTACTTCCTTCACTGTCAAACTGACAATGAAGTAGACTTTAGTGGTAAAAACCATCAAGTTGAAAAAGTGTCTCAGTTTCCATCAACGTGTTTTAACCAGCTTGATTTTATCATTGAAAGATAGTCCTTGTTCAGTCACGTTTACAAATCAACAAGCTCAGGTTTTTACTTCTACTCAATTTAATCTGAGAAAACCCAGACAGGAGGACATTGTTGATGAATGCTATTAGAGGTGTTCATGTTCCTCGAGGAAACAAAATAACGGCCTTCTCCTAATCCTGCCATGAATTATTTAGTTGAGTTTATCAGTATCACCGTGGGACTGTGTCTCAATATCTTACAACTTACATTCAACATTACCCCAACAAACAGGACAACATCCAGTATTCGGGTTGCATCATATAAAATGACAGCACTAACAGGACATTCATTTTTTTCACACATTACGGACAGCCTCTGGACACAGAAATGATAAGATAAAGTGAATGCAGTGACATCAGTGTGTAGCAGCCAGTGTTGGGTAGTGATATTGATATTAGGTAGGAAAAAAAAGCTGAGACTGATCTTTCAATCAGGAGAGACTTAATTGAGAATGAACAATTATTTATTTAACAATAAATGTGCGACAATTTAGATTTGAATGTGCAAAGTCTTTGGAGGATTAGACTCCATCGTGACGACTTCATGTACTCGGAAGGGTAATGAGGCCGACAGCAGGATAGGATACCCCCCTATGGAGTCTAGACACTGGTGGTGGTGAAGAGGAATGGAGGCTATAATGAGCCTGAATCTGGACTCTGCTGAGCTGGAATGGAGGTGACTGGGGCGGTGGTGGGTTGCAGCAGTTGCCTTGAAATGACAGAATGACTGTTGAAGAGAAAGAACTATTTTAGCATTTTGTCGCAGCAGTATGATTGGTTGAGAGAGGTTGTGCCCGACTCTGGTTGGTTAATCACTTAAAGAATAAACACCCATTAACAGCTGATCACCAGAGCAGGTAGACAGAGGAAGTAGTTTAAGTTGAAGTGAAAGAATGAATGAATTTGTGAAAGAATATAAGCAGTCTTCCTTCCCTTACGCTGAGCTCCATATCGGCCAATGTCTCTCTTATATCTAATAATAATAATAATAATAATACATTTTATTCATAAGCGCTTTTCAAAAACTCTTACACACTAAACATTTGATAAAAAAGACAAAAGAAACAGCACAGTAAGGAAAGACTAACAGACATTGCAGCATTCCACACAAATCATAAAGACAACAACATAAAGGTACAGCTACAGATAAACAGAACACATATCACAATCATACATCAAAAGATTGTTTGAAGAGGTGAGTTTTGATCAGTGATTTGCAATTAACCCAGATGCAATTTGTCCTGCAGAAACATGATGTTGTAACAGAGTGTCCAGAGGTGGCACCTGTCTGTTCTGATGAAATAAATAAGTTTTTGTAGTAGTTCAAGCAAGAAAGCTAGGGCTTGAGTGGCTTGTCAAGAGGTCGACTTTGTGTCAGTTTAATCTCATCATTGAGACAGAAAGTTTGGTTCCTATTTGGGCACTACACCATTTTGACATGTATGTTAGTGCCACTGTTGTGCCTCTGATTTTGTATGATAGTTACTAGCCTTGTCAATAGAGCATTGGCCACTGGTGTTAAAAGATGCTTAATTCAGACTGATCTCTATAAGGAACATTTAGTTAGCCTGCTAATCACAGTTTGTTTTCCTACTCTTGAAGTGGTCCTAGGACCTGATCCAGGCGGCTGAGAGGGAAACTGAAACTAACATTGGGAAAGTATAAGTGATGTTGGGTTTGGTCAAATATGTATGTTATTGCTTATGTTTGGTGAACTAAATTTGGTAAATATAGTAATTTGTTTATGGGTACTGGGTGGGACCCAGTATTTTAGGGGGAGGGTGTGATGACCCCTGACTGTCAGTGCTCTTCCTGCTGCTTTGTATCGCTCCCCACTTAAGTTCAGGTAGAAATTGGCGGAGCCAGTTCAATTTATATACACCTGGGCAGGCTGGGCCTTAGTATTTAAACTGGCTTCTCAATCTGTCACTCTCTTGTCAACACTTAACACATTCACCATTACAACCACCACTGATTTACAGATTGCACATTCTTTGAACAGGATGATTTGCCTTAGTTTGCAATAAATTATTATTTAATAAATTAAAAAATGTGTGGTCTCCCTGTTTGTCCAGCTCACTGAGCCTGGGTTGTGAAAACAATGTGACAACTATTCAAAGAAAAAGTGCTGAACATTCAATGTGAACATGAATGTTCACTTTTCTGTCTTCCTCATTTTCAAGTCAAATTTTAAATGCTGTTTAAGACGGCGACCAAATGATGAGGAACTTCACTTCTCTAAACATCCTTCACCTCTCTGCTCAAAAAGACCTGAGAAAAATGTAAGTTTATATCACTTTTAAATCTATTTTAATATCATATTCAAATATCATAAAGGCTTTTTTTTAAGAAGTGCATTTTTTCTGAAGTTGATCGAACAAACTTTGTTACAGGGGAAAGAATAAAAACATTCACTTTGATAAAATTTTAAACATCTTTAAGCTCTCATGCAGTTTTTCTTCTGGGCGTTATTACTGATCAAATAGTTTCCTTAAAGAGGTTGTAAACAAGATGAACTCAAGAAAAAACACAGAATATTTGTCTCTTTTCTTTGAGGCAGGCAGTCAAACTTCCTGTTTTTTATTTTATTATCATTTCATCTTCTACGTTTTAATAATGAGCTACTTTACATGAATTGAATGAAATGTAGAAAGATTTAAATTTAAACCTTAAAATGAGAAGCTGCACACCTTGAAGTCTTTTAGTTTTATTGGGATCAGATTAGTTAACTAAACTCTGGATCCAACCTTTTCCACAAAAGGAAATTATTCTTAAAATCTAAGTTTATTTGGAGGGAAATACACTAAAAATAAATCTACATTTATTCTCCCCAGACTTTCTGCCTCTTCTGAAACACAAAGATGGATGCAGCTCTGACTCTCCTCCTCATTGGCTGTCTGCTGCAATGTGAGATGCTCACTTATATTTGTCACAGTGGAAAAAATATAATTTTATTCATTATAACATTTAAAAAATCCAGAGATTTCCATACAATGTACAACAGAGTAAAAAAGTATGTGAAACAAATGAGGTGAAAAAAATGTGCATCATGAGCTAAAATGTGTTCTGCTTTCTTTTAACGATATCATAATGTAGAGATTTGGTGTTAAATTTACAACTTTAATGTATAAAAAAAGCTTCCCTCTTCATTTGCTGCCCAGCAGAAAAAAGGTCCTCTCTCTCTAGAAGCTCTGATGTTTAAAACACGTCCAGTCCCCATGAAAGTCTCCTGGCCTCCATCAGCTCTGTACCAGGTGTAGTTCTTTACAGCTGGGTTGGCATTAGCACTGCAAGTTAGTGTCACATTTTTGTCTTCTTGCACTGGACCAGAGGGACTGACTGACACTGTGGTGAAAAGAGAACAGTGAATAAACTTCTTATCTTGACAAATAAATTATAAGCTTTCTCAGCAAAATTTCACAAGTTATCAAAAAACAACAGTTAAGTTCACATGAAATGTTCAGTACATTTCATGGGAATAGTTTTCATACAGGGTCACAATAAAATTTGATTTTAGGAGTAATATTCTTTTGAGGAAAAGGTTGGATCCAGAGTTTAGTTACTTAAACTCATCCCAACAAAACTAAAAGACTTCAAGGTGTGCAGCTTCTCATTTTAAAGCTGAAATTGAAATCTTAATGATGAAATTATAATAAAACAAAAAACAGGAAGTTTGACTGCCTGCCTCAAGGAAAAGAGACAAAACAGAAAAATATATATATATATTTTGTCTGAGTTCATTTTGTTTACAACCTCTTTAAGGAAACTATTTGATAATTTGCAATAACACCAGCAGGTCCCTGAAGTCCTCTGACCAGGGTCTGCTGGTTGTTCCTCTGTGGACACTTTTAAAAAGCAGTTAAAGACCCACCTGTTCAGACTGGTTTGATCCGTCTATATTTGATTTTATGTAATTGTCTGTTAATAATGTCTCTGCTCAATCCTTTATTGTGAAGCACTTTGTGACGTCTGTTCTTGAAAGCTGCTATATAAATAAACTTTACTTACTTAATCATCTGAGATCTCACACTTGTCTCACTTTTTTTAAAACTCAGATCTTTGAATGAGACACCCCAAGATGATTTAAAGAACTTGGACTGTGTCTCATACTTGTCACATCGTTTTCTTAGCTGAGATCTAAAAATGACACATCTGAACAGCCTGGCTCAGACTGCAGGATAATCGGGCTGATTTGAAGTCCGATTCTGCCTTACCGTCAACCGTGTGCGCGTTTCCGATTCGAGGCTGATCAGAAGTGATTATCTGGTGGACTATTTTGTTGTGTGAGTGATGTAAAGATCCAATCTTAACCTTCCCAATCTGCTCTGAGAGCATCGGGCCACCCCGCAACATTTCAGATTTCAGATTTGATCAGCTGAGCTGCTCTGCTTCTTGTGCTGCAGACTGCTGAGAGTTTTTTTAAACTGTCGAAATAACACTCCCCCTGCTGGACAAACTATGTATTGGCACTGTCTCTTAATTTCCTCAAGAAGTGTTTTCTGTAATAAATCATCTGCGAAAAAATCGTATTGAGACGTATAGAGAAAAAAATATGTATAGCTTTAGTCACATGACCGGCGTGCGGGCCAGAAGGGAAAAGCTAAAGAAAGTATCGACCACCATTGAACAAACTTAATTTTCCATCTCTTCAAAACGACGCATGTTCTTGTGGTAGACAACACAACACTGAGGTCTTGAATGCAGCCTCTCACCTGTCCCACTCACTAGTCAGTGAAGCTTATTTAATGCACCTGGATGTCAGGTACAGGCCTCCTGCTCCTGCCTGGCATGTGCCTTTGCTGTTGCTGCTGGTATGTACAACCTTGTTTTGATGTACAGCTTGCTGGTTTGAATGTTTAAATGACCTCCTTGTTTGGTTGTTGCTGCAGCTTGACTAGTTTGCCCATGGCTCCTCACCCCCCAGATCAGTCCTGACTGAAACCCTGTAGTGGTGAGTAGGTGGCTCAGTTTTAACTTTAGAAGTTGAAGCATTGACTGTTTTTCTTTGTTAATAGCTGTTTTCATTTTAGGTTGCTAAAAGCCTGCTTTTCTTTCAGCCACTTAGTTGGGAGGCTAGGCACCCAGGGTGAGGGCCCTCCACTTGTTTGCATGTGAGTTTAAGAGCACTGGGACACAAATGGACTACACCAAAAGTTGTTGAGGATTGCTGTGTGATTTGCTGTTCCTTCCCCAAAGCTTTGGTCCACCTTGTTTTTTACATTGATTCATTCAGATAAATTCCTTAAATTCTTTTGAAACCACGTCTCTGCCTCATCAGTTTTCGAGTCTGTGTGTCTTACCTATTTACAAGAGTATTAAGTTGTGTATTTCCTGGGGTGTGCTGTCTGTTCTTATTTTACATCATTAGTTATTACCACTACCAACTCTTGCCACATTTCCATCACCAGACAACCACAGAAAAAACAAAAGATATTAAAATAAAATGCAAGTTTTAGGCACGTGTGACTGTTTAGCATTCATCAGAATGACAGCCTGGGGGAACAAACTGTTGTTGTTTTGGTGTACAGTGATCCGTATCAAAGGGGAAGAGTTTGTAATACTTCCACCTGCTCGTTTCCTGATAGGGGGCAGGTTGACACCAATGATATTTTTTTCTGCAGTCCTGATTATCCGTTGCAATCTGTGTCTGTCCAGTTTGGTTGCAGTCCATTTTGCTCAATTTAACATAATATAGACTGAGGGTTTGGCTTAAAGGGATAAAACATAATTAGTTCTGAGTGTCAGACAAATATCATGATGCACGAAACCAAGCTCCTGGATTTTATCTTACACAGTAGACTATCCTGAAAGAATCAAATAGCTGGATATCATTCAGTTTCACCTGGAAAGAAATGAGTTGGCTGACTTTGAGTGAGAATGAAAGTACTTTTTGTCATAACTGATAATTGATTGATAATTGTGTTGTGATTAAAAAAGTAATTTATAGAGTAGCCTGCTTATTTCATTGCTTCATGATTAGGCAGAAGCTTTGACAACAATGTTTTTTATAAGTTGTCACCTCCTGTATGTGGATCTCAAAAAGTAACATTCTAGTCAAACTGATGGGTTGTAAATATTGAAACACATCAAGATGTTATTGAATTATAGAAGAATTATAAACATTCTTTTGACAGTACAGGCTTTTTATTGGTTTTTGCATTTTCATCAAATGCTGACATCCCCAAAATGTCAATGTTTTATTTAAGATCTAAAGATAGAAATAATTTGCATAAAGAGATGTTTGTTATCAATAGTAAATAAAATGTAAAGAAGGATGTGACCCTGTATGAAAACTATTCCCATGAAATGTACTGAACATGAATGTGAACATGAATGTTCACTTTTTTTTGACTTCCTCATTTTCAAAACAAATTTTGAATGCTGTTTATGAAGGCGGCCAAATAATGAGGAACTTCACTTCTCTAAACATCCTTCACCTCTCTGCTCAAAAAGACCTGACAAAAACGTAAGTTTAAAAAACTTTTATATCACTTTTAAATAACTTTATACTTTTTCAGGAGATATAACAAATCAACATATTTAATATCATAAAGGTTACTTTTTAAGAAGTGCATTTTTCTGAAGTTGATCAAACAAACTTTGTTACAGGGGAAAGAAAAAAAACATTCACTCTGATCAAGTTTTGAACATTTTAAAGCTCTCATGCAGTTTTTCTTCTGGGCATTATTACTGATCAAATAGTTTCCTTAAAGAAGTTGTAAACAAAATGAACTCAGACAAAATATATATATATTTTTCTGTTTTGTCTCTTTTCCTTGAGGCAGGCAGTCAAACTTCTTGTTTTTTATTTTATAATCATTTCATCTTCTATGTTTTAATAATGAGCATCTTTACTTGAATTGAATGAAATGCAGAAAGATTTCAATTTAAACCTTAAAATGAGAAGCTGCACACCTTGAAGTCTTTTAGTTTTGTTGGGATCAGTTTAGTTAACTAAACTCTGGATCCAACCTTTTCCACATTGATGAAGATTGAAACATTTCAAGATATTTCTCCATCTGCAACTTCTGCAAAGATCACATTCAACAACAGCCTCAAAATGAAATCTAAGTTTATTTGGAGGGAAATACACTAAACTGTAAATCTACATGTATTCTCTCCAGACTTTCTGCCTCTTCTGAAACACAAAGATGGCTGCAGCTCTGACTCTCCTCCTCATTGGCTGTCTGCTGCAAGGTGAGATGCTCACTTATATTTGTCAAAGAAATTAGCGACGAATGTGTTCTGCTTTCTTTTATTGATATCATAATGTAGAGATTTGGTGTTAAATTTACAACTTTCATGTAAAAAAGCTGTGTGAAAATGATGAATCCTGAGTTTTATGTGAAGACTATTTTATCTTTGAAAGCATACTGATAAGATTTTTAGAAACAGAGCCAACAATAAAATGTATCATGACTTTATTTTTTTGTTTGTTTATTTAACAGAGACACGTGCAATGAACATTGCTGTTTTTAGCAATATAGACATTATAAACTCAATATGAATAAGGATTGTACTGGAAATGTATAATTGTAATAAGGATTTGTTTCTTGTGTTTCAGGTGCCCTGTGTGGACAGTTTGAGAGCATTATACCAAAGACTATAGAGGTTCTGAAGGGATCCTGTGTGACAATCCCCTGCTCCTTTGACGTAGATGATCAATATAATGTGAACTTAGATAACACTTGTAAAGCATTATGGAAAGAATTTGATCGCAGACTTGATGTGTTTGATAGCAGTAATCCACAACAGAGTACAATCAACGGACAATTGATCGGTGACCTAACAAAAAAAGACTGCACCACAACCCTGAATGACATGCAACCTCAAAACAACAAAGTGTATATGTTTAGAATGGAATGTTCAGGTGTGATATTCTATTTTGATAACGTGAAAATTTCAGTCAAAGGTAGGTTTCAAATTAAACTTATTTACAGTTCAGTTATGTAGTAGTTCTCTGACCTTATCATTGATTACTTTAAAATAAAGATAAATCAAACCTTTGATAGTAGAGAGAAATGACTGCTTATACATGTTTATGTATCTTCTGAACAGTTGATTCACCCAGACCGACTCTGACTCCGCCCACACTGAAGGTGAAAGAGGGAACCTCAGTGAGTTTGAACTGCTCTGCTCCAGCTCCCTGTCTGTCTCTTCCTCCAAATCTGACATGGAGCCCCGGCCTGGGTGAAGGTCAGGAGACCCTGCAGGAGAATCAGGACAAAACTAAAGTCAAGATCTCTGTGCTGAACTTCAACGCATCACACCTCCATCACAGACAGGAAATCTCCTGTACTGCTGTCTACAGAAAACAAGATGGCAGCACTGAGTCATCTGTGAACACCAGTTTAACAGCTGACATTACATGTGAGTATGTGTGCCTTGTCTTATGGTCTGTCCAATTACAATGACGTTGCAATGAATACCATGCCAACATAAAACAACTCTGACAATTCATTCTTCATAAGAAATAAGAAGGAAAACACACACAAAACACACTAACTGCCAATTTCATACAGTCTGAAAAACTTTGTCCTTGTGAATTTTCTTAAATTGAAATATCTGAACACACCCTTCAAATTTGATTCCAAATTACAGAAATCTGTTTTAAAGTTGTCTGTGCAAACTGATGCTTAAAATTAAATGTTATTTTATGTTCTGGTCTTCTTATGATAATTATCAAGATAATTGTCAATCATTATTTATTTTAAATTTAAAAGATGATTTCTGCTCCTGAGTGAAAGCTGAAGAAACCAGATGGTTCATTATGGTATAATTATTCTTTATTGTCAGAACATGACGAATTATGATTAAACGGATAGAAACATTTCACCATCATAAGCTCAGAGCACGGAGCTGGAAAACGCTGTTATGACAGTTTGTTGCAGGGGAGTAACACTCACTGGCCCGCTGGGGTCCACACCATGCATAGACAGTTTATATTATTTACAATACGGTGCACACTAACACTCGTTTATGACATTTGGACATTTATTTCCTTCGGTGTGTTCTAATGGGTCATATTGTTTCCAATGGGGTAACAGGTTCGTGGCGTCGCCGTTTTACCTGCACTTTGGCACAGTTAACAGAGAACTTTACTCTGTTTTTTTTGTTGGACTGTAAATAGCCAAAATGTCTCTAAACTGCAGAAGTTAAGCGGCCTTTCTTGTCGTCTTGTCGATGATGTGTTCTTCTACTTTGAGCCGGTAGATTCAGCGTTTTCTTCAGAGTAGCTATTGCTAATTTCAGCTGTTTCCTTTCCGCTCCTGAGGTCTGTAAGCCCGCCTATCGCTATCCCTGCGACATGATTGGCTCTTTGAAGTCTTTTTCTTCTTCTCTTTAATGTTGGGTGGCAACTAGCGTTCAAGGCGCATTGGTGGCCACCCCCCCCCCAATTCCCTGTGGTTGGATGGTTGTTGGATGTTGTTTAGCCTCTACATAAATGATCTAATAAATGAATGCTATTAGGTCAGACATCCTAATGTACGCTGATGATACTATCATTTTTGAACATGCAACAACAAACCAGCAAGCTGCACGTAAGCTAACAGCAGTGATGACTAATGTCACACAGTGGTTTAATAACTCCTGTCAATACTTAAACATAAAGAAAACAATCTGCATGTTTTTCACAAAGAGGTCAACAGATCATTTCACACTCAGTGTTTTCATCACAGGGTTAAAGGTCACAGTTGTATCTGATTATAAATGAATGTAACACTGGACTTTAATATCCCATTTCAAAAACAAATTAAGAATGCAGTGAGGTTCACAAATGACAAACAGTTTGTAAATGCAGACTGAACAGTTTATATAATTGTGGATTTCTATTAGTCTATGTTTACAAAATTATAAATATTTGTGTGTGAATCAGAAATACATTTATGAATCATTCTGTGTGCATTTGTGAATATTGAGACTGATATAACTCCATAACAGCTGTCCTCCACAGCTCATTGGTGGGGTTTATTTACACGAGCTTCATGTTGTTGTGTTGTCGTCAGATGTTGTAAGTGCTTAAGGAGTTTTGAAGTCCTGTTTTTTACAGTATAAAGAGTCCTGGTACTGGGACACAATTTACATTTGATGATGATGTTCTTGTTATCTTTCCTGTCGACAAAACTTAAGTAATGGGAATTTTTCAAGCCACTGAATGTAAACTTCCATCTTTCAAGCTAGCCAGGGTTGCCAGGTATGTGTGACAACAAATGACAAAAAACAAGCCCAATGGCCAAAAAAAAATACTCTCTGGGGCATCTAAAAAAAAGCCCAAATCCGCATATCTGGCTCGCTACCTTCCTACTTGTCTGAGGTGCGCAACAAAATTAATCTGGGGTTTGTTGCATAAATCTGAAGTGGGGTAATAACAACAACAGTAATGTAGTAACGAGTTATTTTTTGTGTGGGTAACTGTGATATTATTACTGGAATTTCATTAGTAATTTGTTACACTTCTTGGTACTTGTAAAAGTGATATTATTACTGTAACGCGTTACTAGTGATATGTTACAGCCCAACACTGGTCCTACTAGCTGTTTCTATTGATGTTTAGCAGGGCTTGTTCAGGATAAAGGCATAACATTCTCTATCCCTCATCACAAATAAACTACATTTTCAAAAAATACAACTTTATTTTTTCTCTTTTCAGATTCACCCAAAGGGACCACAGTGTCAGTCAGTCCCTCTGGTCCAGTGCAAGAAGACACAAATGTGACACTGACTTGCAGTGCTAATGCAAACCCAGCTGTAAAGAACTACACCTGGTACAGAGCTGATGGAGGCCAGGAGACTTTCATGGGGACTGGACGTGTTTTAAACATCAAAGCTTCTAGAGAGAGAGGACCTTTTTTCTGCCGTGCAGCAAATGAAGAGGGAAGTGGAAGATCGAACAACACACAGATGGATGTTCAGTGTAGGTACATGAACACAGGTAAAAAAAAATGGAACTGATGCAGAAGAATAAAGAACCAGAAGTCCCATACACACCCCGTATTATAATGTCCATTGTGACAGCAGAAATGGACATGTTTATGGCCTGGTAAAAAATATATTTTGTTCTGATTAGTTATTGTCTTTATCGACTCACACTGTAAGTGGAGTGAATTTTCTCATTACTCACCAGTTTGGATTTTATGATGGTTATAAGGCCTGAAATGGTATTTGTACCACCTCATGGTTCAGTACTTGCAGTGATAAGACAAAGACGACTGAGTGGAGAAAAAAGGCAATCCCTCATGGCAGTATTCACACCCTAATCCACTTTCCAGTAATGCTCCAGACTATAAGCTATTGATTTTTTCTCAACAAACAAAAGGAAGTAGCAGACACAAGAAAAAAGAAAGAGTAATATTGTACACAGCAAAGCAAGAAGACCCGCCTAGTTTTTTAAATCAGTTGTGGGGGAAACTTTGGGTTTGCAGTGCATTTGAACATATTGAACATTTTAATGAAGACACCATTTCCCAGAGGTGCCCATTACCAGAGCTAGGCAAAAGAAAAGACGTGTCCAACAACAATGTATCCCCACTGTTTTTAAAAAGCCTCTGGATGTGAAAGCATAGAGGGTGGAAGACTACTAAACTTTTCAGGTTACACGCTAAATCTGTAGTAGTAGAGGACCCTGGCTTCAAATGTGTATTAAAAGTGTCCCATCCAGTGTGCACATAAACTAGTCTGGAGTAGTGTGTTCAAAAGTAGTCATAGACAAAGCATACACATACATACAAAGCACACAGAGGGGAGAGACAACAGCAGGAAGAATATGAAGAAAATGCCCTGCCAACTTTAGTGACAAGGTTGGCTGTGGGAAATGTGAGGACGCTACTACCTAAGGAACGTAAGCAGCAGCTAGGCTCATAGGGTATTAGTAAATCTGTGATGTAGGAAGGGGCAAGTCTGTGTTTGAGAGAAAGACCATAATGTGGGAAAGTTCATCATTGCTCTGTGTGAGTACTGTTTTGTATCACCTGTTGTCTTGATGCACGTTCCTAACAGAGTGTTAGCCCTGCCTGCAGGTAATGTTACGGATTATCATTCTCCTGTATTTCACTTTGGTTGGGTAAATAAAGTTGCGCACCGAAGCCTGAAAACAAATCCTGATATGATGGGCAGTGCACGCTGATGTTCTCTACCACAATAAAAGCCTACTATACACCGAGCAGACTTCATGTAGCAGATCAAAGTTCTGACTTTATATTTAAAATGCCACACAAACACAAAACTACAATTGTGTTACAGGATTCAGATAAATGCCTGACATTAAAAACCGCAGTTTGCACGCGAGGGTAGGGCTATGTCATCAACCCATTTTGCACGACTTTTATTTGTCCGATTGACACCGACTAAAATTATTACAATAGTGAAATTGACGGAAATCTGTAGTAGCAACGGAGAACTTTAATCCTTGTTATAATTTTTCAGATTCACCCAAAGGGACCACAGTGCAAGGAGACACAAATGGGACACTGACTTGCAGTGCTAATGCAAACCCAGCTGTAAAGAAATACACCTGGTACAGAGCTGATAGAGGCCAGGACACTTTCATGGGGACTGGACGCGTTTTAACTGTTAAAGCTTCAGATGTCAGCGGTCCTTTTTTCTGCAAGGCTGAAAATGAACTGGGGAGTGGACGATCCAACAACAAACACATAGATGTTCAGCGTATGTATAAAAGTTAAACTGTGTGTTTTTAAACCTTTAAAGGTCTATAATTCATCCAGAGCAGTGATTTACTGATTATAAGATGTTGTTAATGTTTCAGTTTTCAAGATTGATTTCCATCTTTGGCACTTTCTGTATTAGTATATAAAACATTACTAATTTGTCTTTTTCATCCAAATGTCCATGTGTGCCAATTTGGGCCAATTAATCATTCAGTTTCCCTTTCATAATCAACTCCTTCATGTGCCAGTGGGTTTAATGTGTTTAAATTGTGCTTTTGAACATAACCACCATGAAACAATCAGAAATGAATATTGAATTTCTTCTGGCTCAGCGTTGTTCCTGCTGAAACCACTCCTCTTCTTTTAGTCTTTTGGTTGCTCAGCCTACACTCGTCTCTCTCGCTCGCTTTGCGGTCTTGATTTGAAAATATGATACAGCTTTGGTACTTCCTTCACTGTCAAACTGACAATGAAGTAGACTTTAGTGGTAAAAACCATCAAGTTGAAAAAGTGTCCCCCCCCCAAACAGGGTTATGATATTATCATGTTATTTCTTATGACAGGTCTTGAGGATAACTGTGGACCCTACGGTGGAGTTCTCTTCTGGGCTGTTACTGGAGTGTCTCTCACTGTGAACATCGTCCTCACACTCTGCATGGTGTTTCTTTGGTATGTTATTACACCGGAGGACTTTTTAGAATAAACTGTGCTGATGAAGATATGACAAATGGAGCAGACTTGTATATAAAACAATTTTTAATCCTCATTTCTTCTTTTACTAAAGGAAACAAAGAGAGAGCATGAAGCCAAAAGAAGAGGACAGCACTTACATGAATCTGGATCACACTAACAGATCTCCAGACTATGATGTCATTGCCAAACGTCATACCTGATTATTTGAAGACTCTCTCTCTGTCTCCCTCTCTCGCTCTGCTCTTCCTGCATTGCTTTAAATATCGACTTTGCGATATAAGTGTCGATATTTCAATATTCTGCAGGGTGTTTGGCACAATACATGATAAATTCTCAGTAATTTCACATAATATTTTCTCCATGAAGCCTCTGATGTTCAAATCTGGAGAGATATTGGTCATGAATTATGGATAAGTTTGAGGTGATGGTTTTCACTTTTGTTTGTATTGAAGCTCTGCTAATCAAGATTTTTATTTTTTATTGAGAAAGTAAATGGTTTATCAAAAGAGATGCACATTGAATCAATCCAAGATATAGAAACATTGGTACAGTTGTATCCTCTGGGGCGCTGTTTTTATCTTTTTAGTGATTTTATACCATGCATTGCATTTAAGTTGCAGGTTTTTATACTATGCTTTGTATTTCATGTATCTTGTATTGTATTTTATGTCTTTTGGATTTTATTATTTGGACCCTGAGTCTGTAATAAAGTTTTGATTCATTCATTGCATGCTCTTGTTTTCCAATCAGATTAAAGAAAGCCTGTGAGGCCAATTCCAGAGGACAGGGTTTAAATGGCCCTGAATCAAAGACGAGGTTAAGGAGGATAGTTGAAATGTCCAATATGTAAGACATCTTCTGAATTAAATCTTGAAATGGTCTTTCTATATCATCAGACATTAAGGAAACATGATCTGTTTAAGTGCTGGTTTATCTGTAAATGTAGCAGTCGGTATGTCCTCCTTTTAGTTTTCCATTGTGGCGCAGAATCATTGTATTTTGAGCAGAGAAGGTAGGCGGTTGCTTCTGAAAAAAGGAGAGAGGTTAGAGAGCAGAAAAGTCTCTAGACCGATGCAGAGCTGGTTAAAAACTGAAGCTTCAGTGTCCACGCCATAGTAACCTGTTTGCACATTGGCTCTAGGAGGGAGGGGGCGGGGGAAGAAAGCTCTGTCCAATGTTTTGAAATTGAAGAAAAGTGTTGACCAGCTGATATCCTAAATCACACAAGAACGTTAAAACATTATTACAGTGGTAACAGATACATGTTTATCTCTGAATTTATAGTTTCCGCTCTTCTGGCGGTTGAGAAAGGCGTCCTAATACTGCTGGGGAAGTTCGTGGTCTCAGTTTCCATCAACGTGTTTTAACCAGCTTGATTTTATCATTGAAAGATAGTCCTTGTTCAGTCACGTTTACAAATCAACAAGCTCAGGTTTTTACTTCTACTCAATTTAATCTGAGAAAACCCAGACAGGAGGACATTGTTGATGAATGCTATTAGAGGTGTTCCTGTTCCTCGAGGAAACAAAATAACAGCCTTCTCCTAATCCTGCCATGAATTATTTAGTTGAGTTTATCAGTATCACCGTGGGACTGTGTCTCAATATCTTACAACTTACATTCAACATTACCCCAACAAACAGGACAACATCCAGTATTTGGGTTGCATCATATAAAATGACAGCACTAACAGGACATTCATTTTTTTCACACATTACGGACAGCCTCTGGACACAGAAATGATAAGATAAAGTGAATGCAGTGACATCAGTGTGTAACAGTCAATCAACAACCATTACAAGCTAATCTGAAGCAAGCCAAACATTATGAAGCAAAGCTTGTGAATGGGGTGTAAGGTTGTAGTTATGTAGTTGTGTGTGTGTGTGTGTGTGTGTGTGTGTGTGTGTGTGTGTGTGTGTGTGTGTGTGTGTGTGTGTGTGTGTGTGTGTGAGCTTGTGCGTGTGTGTGTGTGTGTGTGTGTGTGTGTGTGTGTGTGCGTGTGTGAGACTGTGCGTGTGTGTGCGTGTGTGTGGGTGTGTGTGGGTGTGTGTGTGTGGATGGGTGTGTGTGTGTGTATGGGTGTGTGTGTGTGTGTGTCTGTGTGTGTGTGTGCGTGTGTGTGTGCGTGTGCGTGCGCGTGCGCGTGCGTGTTGGTGTGTGTGTGTGTGTGTGTGTGTGTGTGTGTGTGCGTGTGTGTGTGGGTGTGTGTGTGTGAGCCTGTGCGTGTGTGTGTGTGTGTGTGTGTGTGTTTGTGTGTGTGTGTGTGTGTGTGTGTGTGTGTGTGTGTGTTTGTGTGTGTGTGTGTGTGTGTGTGTGTGTATGTGGTTGTGTATGTAAGGGAGAGAGAGAGAGAGAGAGAGGAAGAGATAGAGAGAGAGGGACAAGATGATGAAGATAATCACGTGTGATCAGGTTCAAACTGAGATGGCGGCGTGATCACGTGTGGTCACTAAAAACTAGAAGATGGCGGCGTAATCACAAGTGATCACGTTCAAACTGTAAGATGGTGACGTGATCACTTGTCGTCACTATGATGGCGGACACTGACCTGAGACGGCCTAATGGTGTGGTCTATTGTCTACCCAATGAAGCAGGATTAAGTTAAACTCCAGCCACCATGTGAACCTTTTTACTTTTAGTGCTACAGCACATAGTTTATCTGTAAGGACCGAGTCGAGAACACACGTGATCTGGTCAAAGGTTAGGTACGACTTTACTCCATTCACTCTCATCGTATCTGCAGCTAATTTAACAATAGCAACGTCATCTCACAGCAGTCTGCTGTAGTTTGTGAACATCTTCACACAGATTAACGCAGATTAAAGTTGTTTGTTGCAAACTACATTAATTTAGAGGGGAAAAAATATTTGATATAAATACAAACTTAATATTAAAATGTACCCTAAAATAAGAGTAAAAAAATAATCTGGAATTATAACTGTTTGTTATGTGCATATTAAATGGGTTTGTAGGCTGTCTGTAATGGCTACGGCTCCCTGTGAGGACTGGTAGATCTCGGCAGACTGAACGCTAACAGTTGGAGTTAAAAGAGGCGGTGATGATGCAACAGAGTAGTAACAATACATGTTTATCTCTGAATTTGTAGTTTTCCGCTCTTCTGGCGGTTGAGGAGGCTTCCTATTGTTGCATGCTATGGGGGAAGTTTGTGGTCTACATTGAAATTAATGTGTTTTAAAAATTCATAATAAAGGTGAGTATTACAAACATGTTAATTTAGTTCCAAAGATGAAAAATAGAAGAGAACATGTGTGATCGAGAAGAGTCCTCAAAGATTTTACTCCACAGGTCACACCAACACATTCACACAGTTAAGGCAGAGGCTGCTATGAAAAGTGACCATCAGAAGTAACTCATCCCATTCATACACATTCAGACTCCACCGACGAAGCAGCGGGACACATCATACATGTGCTGGGTATCGAACCCCCGACCTTCTGGTTGAGAGACAACTAACTATACCAACTGAGCCACAGTCACCACTGTCTGTCTGTGGAGTTCAAATAGTAATCATCTATTTTACTAATGGGAGGAAGTATTGTACTTTATTTAAAAGTAAATACCTTGTTAAATGGTCTAATCAGCTGGTTGGTGAGTCACGGCTCTACCAAGCGTCCCTGTAATCCAGACCGTTAGAGCAGATAGCTACCTACAGTATGTCTTAAACATTGACTCCCACCCTTTGCACCGTGATTTTCAGCATCTTCCCTCTGGACGGAGGTTTTTCAGTCCCAAGGGGCAGAACAAAGCCGAACAAAAATAACTATCTTTCTGCTGCTATCACTGAACTGAAAAAGCTGTAGCCATATTTGCAAATATCCTGGCTTAATTTTGTGATTAATTTTATTGTTTTTTTCATTCATTGGTGGAACCTTGAGCACTTTTCTACAATTCTACAATTCACATAGCAGACACTTTTATCCAAAGCGACTTTTATCATTGTTATAATTTATTCATTTTTTAAAATAATGTTTCCGTTGGTTATAAATAGATTGATCCTTCTCGAATGTGTTTTATCTTCTTACATCTGTTTTGTCATTTCTCTCATAGCTCGCTAGGTGTACAAATACAGTAACCTGCACCTGAACAATGTGTTATTTCTTTAAATCTCATAAAACAGGCGGGTGGAGACTAATAGGTGAGTATTACAAACATGTTAATTTAGTTCCAAAGATGAAAAATAGAAGAGAACAGAAGAATACATGTAATTGAGAAGAGTTGTGGCACTGTTATGAGCCATGATAGAAATGACTGTAAAATGATTGTAACACGCATGTTCACTACTGTGACTTCCTCGTGTAATTTACTGAAGAAGGCTGTTTGAAAAAGCAGCACACACTTTGAAGGAAACGTCCCTCCTCTGAACATCTTCACCTCTCTGCTCCAGAGGACCTGACAAGAATGTAAGTTTACATGATTTTGATAAGAAAAATATGAAAATCAGCACTTGATACATAATTCTAAAAATGTGTACTTTTTCTCAACTTGGATTTAGATCAATAAACTAATACCATAGGTTAAGGAAAAACAGACACTGTAAAAGGAGAAGCATTTTCTCTTTGATCTTGGACGTAATAAAGCTGTCGTTGTGTTTTTGTATATTGCTGGTGATTAAAGGAGCTGCCTATAAACAGATTATAGCGTTCATTTTAACTATAGACTGAAAATACATTAATGAAAAGTAGCATTATGTGTCACTTTTGCCTTCACAGACCACAAAACTTCCTGTTTTTTTCTAATCATTTTATCCTCTACAACATGATGCTGCAATAAGCAACTTCAGAAGTATGAAATAACTCAAATATACTTAGTATGAAACTGATGTGTACCCATGTGTACTCTCCAGACTTTCTGCCTATTCTGAAACACAAAGATGGCTGTAGCTCTCACTCTCCTTCTTGTTGGCTGTCTGCTCCCAGGTGAGATATTCACTCACATTAAGCCCACCACTGTAAAAAACAAAAAGTAATTTGAAATAATACCTCAAAAACTTAGCGTTACACATAGCTAGTCCAAAAATTCACAAATGATTAACACATTCTTCTTTATTTAAATGTTCTTTCTTGTGTTTCAGGTGCCCTGTGTGGACAGTTTGAGAGCATTATACCACAGACGATAGAGGTTCTGAAGGGATCCTGTGTGACAATCCCCTGCTCCTTTGACGTAGAGGATCAATATAATGTCAACTTAGATAACACTTGTAAAGCATTATGGAGAGAAAGTACTTTTGGACCTGATGTGTTTGATAGCAGTAATCCACAACAGAAAGGACAATTGATCGGTGACCTAACACAAAAAGACTGCACCACAACCCTGAATGACATGCAACCTCAAAACAACAAAGTGCATAATTTTAGATTGGAATGTGACAATGATCTGAAATACTTTTTTGATGGCGTGAAAATTTCAGTCACAGGTAGGTTTCAAATTCAACTTATTAACAGTTCAGTCATGTAGTAGTTCTCTGACCTTATCGTTGATTACTTTAAAATAAAGATAAATAAAACCTTTGATAGTAGAGAGAAATGACTGCTTATACATGTTTATGTATCTTCTGAACAGATGATCCACCCAGACCGACTCTGACTCCGCCCACACTGAAGGTGAAAGAGGGAACCTCAGTGAGTTTGAACTGCTCTGCTCCAGCTCCCTGTCTGTCTCTTCCTCCAAATCTGACATGGAGCCCCGGCCTGGGTGAAGGTCAGGAGACCCTGCAGGAGAATCAGGACAAAACTAAAGTCAAGATCTCTGTGCTGAACTTCAACGCATCACACCTCCATCACGGACAGGAAATCTCCTGTACTGCTGTCTACAGAAAACAAGATGGCAGCACTGAGTCATCTGTGAACACCAGTTTAACAGCTGACATTACATGTGAGTATGTTTGTCTTGTGATTAAGGAATTCAAACTTAAACTTTTAAATGCTCTCTCATCTCCTTAAAATCTTGACTAAATTAAATTAGGTGTGAAACAATAAGTCCTTGAAAGTAAATCTTTACCCAATTCTTTAGATTTTCTAATCAGTGTTGACATGACATCAATTTAATAAATCAAACACCTCAGTGTGAGATGCTTCTGTATTTTCTTGCTCACAAAGCTTCAACAGCAAGCCTTTAACTTGCTCTGCTTCATTTCTCTGAAGTGTTTCCTCATCCAAAATATCCTTTGCAGGCACAATTCTTGTTAATTGCATAAACTTCAAGCTGCTTTGAAATCAAGCTAAAGCAGAGACTGAGAAGAAAAGACAAAAGGGAACATCTACATCTGCATGCCATATATCTAATTCTGATTAAGATGCATTTTAGGATTAACATAATTCCCTTTAATGTACAGAAAACATGAAACTAATGGCAACCTTTCTTGTAAGTGCAAACATGCTGAAAAGCAAAGGCTTCAAATGTTGCTGAAGCAGAGTCAGTAATTTTCTTCATGATTTTTCTTCCAAATCAGCAAGAAAGTGACAGTTTACAATTCAATTATCAAAAGAACAAGTCTGTTTATTTTTTTCCTCCCAGATTCACCCAAAAAACCCACAGTGTCGGTCAGTCTGTCCGGTCCAATACGACAAGACAACATTGTGACTCTGACCTGTAGTAGCAGTACCAACCCAGCTGTAAAGAAATACACCTGGTACAGAGCTGATGGAGGCCAGGACACTTTCATGGGGACTGGACGTGTTTTAACTGTCAAAGCTTCAGATGTCAGCGGTCCTTTTTTCTGCAAGGCTGAAAATGAACTGGGGAGTGGACGATCTGACAACAAAGACTTATATGTTCAGCGTATGTATACAAGTTAAACTGTGTGTTTTTAAACCTTTAAAGGTCTATAATTCCTCCAGAGCAGTGATTTACTGATTATAAGATGTTGTTAATGTTTCAGTTTTCAAGATTGATTTCCATCTTTGGCACTTTCTGAATTAGTATATAAAACATTACTAATTTGTCTTTTTCATCCAAATGTCCATGTGTGCCAATTTGGGCCAATCAATCATTCAGTTTCCCTTTCATAATCAACTCCTTCATGTGCCAGTGGGTTTAGTGTGTTTAAATTGTGCTTTTGAACATAACCACCATGAAACAATCAAAAATGAATATTGAATTTCTTCTGGCTCAGCGTTGTTCCTGCTGAAACCATTCCTCTTCTTTTAGTCTTTTGGTTGCTCAGCCTACACTCGTCTCTCTTGCTCGCTTTGCGGTCTTGATTGGGAAATATGATACAACTTTGGTACTTCCTTCACTGTCAAACTGACAATGAAGTAGACTTTAGTGGTAAAAACCATCAAGTTGAAAAAGTGTCCCCCCCCCCAAACAGGGTTATGATATTATCATGTTATTTCTTATGACAGGTCTTGAGGATAACTGTGGACCCTACGGTGGAGTTCTCTTCTGGGCTGTTACTGGAGTGTCTCTCACTGTGAACATCGTCCTCACACTCTGCATGGTGTTTCTTTGGTATGTTATTACACCGGAAGACTTTTTGGAATAAACTGTGCTGATGAAGATATGACAAATGAGTTGTTTGTAAAACCCTTTTTTAATCCTCATTTCTTCTTTTACTAAAGGAAACAAAGAGCGAGCATGAAGCCAAAAGAAGAGGACAGCACTTACATGGCATTGGATCACACTAACAGATCTCCAGACTATGATGTCATTGCCAAACGTCATACCTGATTATTTGAAGACTCTCTCTCTGTCTCCCTCTCTCGCTCTGCTCTTCCTGCATTGCTTTAAATATCGACTTTGAGATATGAATGTGATATTTCAATATTCTGCAGGGTGTTTGGCGCAATACATGATTCATTCTCAGTAATTTCACATAATATTTTCTCCATGAAGCC
Organism: Labrus bergylta; assembly: GCF_963930695.1. NCBI lineage: Eukaryota > Metazoa > Chordata > Actinopteri > Labriformes > Labridae > Labrus > Labrus bergylta. Next base: position 19,023,748 of record NC_089202.1, read on the forward strand.
TCTGATGTTCAAATCTGGAGAGATATTGATCATTAATTGTGGATAAGTTTGAGGTGATGGTTTTCACTTTTGTTTGTATTGAAGCTCTGCTAATCAAGATTTTTATTTTTTATTGAAAAAGTAAATGGTTTATCAAAAGAGATGCACATTGAATCAATCCAAGATATGGAAACATTGGTACAGTTGTATCCTCTGGGGCGCTGTTTTTATCTTTTTAGTGATTTTATACCATGCATTGCATTTAAGTTGCAGGTTTTTATACTGTGCTTTGAATTTCATGTATCTTGTATTGTATTTTATGTCTTTTGGATTTTATTATTTGGACCCTGAGTCTGTAATAAAGTTTTGATTCATTCATTGCATGCTCTTGTTTTCCAATCAGATTAAAGAAAGCCTGTGAGGCAGTTCCAGAGGACAGGGTTTAAATGGCCCTGAATCAAAGACGAGGTTAAGGAGGATAGTTTAAAGGTCCAATATGTAAGATATCTTCTGAATTAAATCTTGAAATGGTCTTTCTATATCATCAGACATTAAGGAAACATGATCTGTTTAAGTGCTGGTTTATCTGAAAACATAGCAGTTGGTATGTCCTCCTTTTAGTTTTCCATTGTGGCGCAGAATCATTGTATTTTGAGCAGAGAAGGTAGGCGGTTGCTTCTGAAAAAAGGAGAGAGGTTAGAGAGCAGAAAAGTCTCTAGACCGATGCAGAGCTGGTTAAAAACTGAAGCTTCAGTGTCCACGACATAGCAACCTGTTTGAACATTGGCTCTATGAGGGAGGGGGCGGGGGAAGAAAGCTCTGTCCAATGTTTTGAAATTGAAGAAAAGTGTTGACGAGCTGATATCCTAAATCACACAAGAATGTTAAAACATTTCACGTTCAAAGTGACAGCAACAGGTCTCCTGGGTTAACAAACGCTAACAAACTGTAGTTGAAAGAAGAGGTGATGATGCAACAGAGTGGTAACAGATACATGTTTATCTCTGAATTTATAGTTTCCGCTCTTCTGGCGGTTGAGAAAGGCGTCCTAATACTGCTGGGGAAGTTCGTGGTCTCAGTTTCCATCAACGTGTTTTAACCAGCTTGATTTTATCATTGAAAGATAGTCCTTGTTCAGTCACGTTTACAAATCAACAAGCTCAGGTTTTTACTTCTACTCAATTTAATCTGAGAAAACCCAGACAGGAGGACATTGTTGATGAATGCTATTAGAGGTGTTCCTGTTCCTCGAGGAAACAAAATAACGGCCTTCTCCTAATCCTGCCATGAATTATTTAGTTAAGTTTATCAGCATCACCGTGGGACTGTGTCTCAATATCTTACAACTTACATTCAACATTACCCCAACAAACAGGACAACATCCAGTATTCGGGTTGCATCATATAAAATGACAGCACTAACAGGACATTCATTTTTTTCACACATTACGGACAGCCTCTGGACACAGAAATGATAAGATAAAGTGAATGCAGTGACATCAGTGTGTAACAGCCAGTGTTGGGTAGTGATATTAATATTAGGTAGGAAAAAAAAGCTGAGACTGATATTTCAATCAGGAGAGACTTAATTGAGAATGAACAATTATTTATTTAACAATAAATGTGCGACAATTTAGATTTGAATGTGCAAAGTCTTTGGAGGATTAGACTCCATCGTGACGACTTCATGTACTCGGAAGGGTAATGAGGCCGACAGCAGGATAGGATACCCCCCTATGGAGTCTAGACACTGGTGGTGGTGAAGAGGAATGGAGGCTATAATGAGCCTGAATCTGGACTCTGCTGAGCTGGAATGGAGGTGACTGGGGCGGTGGTGGGTTGCAGCAGTTGCCTTGAAATGACAGAATGATTGTGGAAGAGAGAGAACTGTTTTAGCATTTTGTCGCAGCAGGATGATTGGTTGAGAGAGGTTGTGCCCGACTCTGGTTGGTTAATTACTTAAAGAATAAACACCCATTAACAGCTGATCACCAGAGCAGGTAGACAGAGGAAGTAGTTTAAGTTGAAATGAAAGAATGAATGAATTTGTGAAAGAATATAAGCAGTCTTCCTTCCCTTACGCTGAGCTCCATATCCGCCAATGCCTCTCTTATATCTAATAATAATAATAATAATAATACATTTTATTCATAAGCACTTTTCAAAAACTCTTACACACTAAACATTTGATAAAAAAGACAAAAGCAACAGCACAGTAAGGAAAGACTAACAGACATTGCAGCATTCCACACAAATCATAAAGACAACAACATAAAGGTACAGCTACAGATAAACAGAACACATATCACAATCATACATCAAAAGATTGTTTGAAGAGGTGAGTTTTGATCAGTGATTTGCAATTAACCCAGATGCAATTTGTCCTGCAGAAACATGATGTTGTAACAGAGTGTCCAGAGGTGGCACCTGTCTGTTCTGATGAAATAAATAAGTTTTTGTAGTAGTTCAAGCAAGAAAGCTAGGGCTTGAGTGGCTTGTCAAGAGGTCGACTTTGTGTCAGTTTGATCTCATCATTGAGACAGAAAGTTTGGTTCCTATTTGGGCACTACACCATTTTGACATGTATGTTAGTGCCACTGTTGTGCCTCTGATTTTGTATGATAGTTACTAGCCTTGTCAATAGAGCATTGGCCACTGGTGTTAAAAGATGCTTAATTCAGACTGATCTCTATAAGGAACATTTAGCTAGCCTGCTAATCACAGTTTGTTTTCCTACTCTTGAAGTGGTCCTAGGACCTGATCCAGGCGTCTGAGAGCGAAACTAAAACTAACATTGGGAAAGTATAAGTGATGTTGGGTTTGGTCAAATATGTATGTTATTGCTTATGTTTGGTTAACTAAATTTGGTAAATATAGTAATTTGTTTATGGGTACTGGGTGGGACCCAGTATTTTAGGGGGAGGGTGTGATGACCCCTGACTGTCAGTGATCTTCCTGCTGCTTTGTATCGCTCCCCACTTAAGTTCAGGTAGAAAGGGGCGGAGCCAGTTCAATTTATATACACCTGGGCAGGCTGGGCCTTAGTATTTAAACTGGCTTCTCAATCTGTCACTCTCTTGTCAACACTTAACACATTCACCATTACAACCACCACTGATTTACAGATTGCACATTCTTTGAACAGGATGATTTGCCTTAGTTTGCAATAAATTATCATTTAATAAATTAAAAAATGTGTGGTCTCCCTGTTTGTCCAGCTCACTGAGCCTGGGTTGTGAAAACAGTGTGACAACTATTCAAAGAAAAAGTGCTGAACATTCAATGTGAACATGAATGTTCACTTTTCTGTCTTCCTCATTTTCAAGTCAAATTTTGAATGCTGTTTAAGAAGGCGACCAAATGATGAGGAACTTCACTTCTCTAAACATCCTTCACCTCTCTGCTCAAAAAGACCTGAGAAAAATGTAAGTTTATATCACTTTTAAGTCTATTTTAATATCATATTCAAATATCATAAAGGCTTTTTTTTAAGAAGTGCATTTTTTCTGAAGTTGATCGAACAAACTTTGTTACAGGGGAAAGAACAAAAACATTCACTTTGATAAAATTTTAAACATCTTAAAGCTCTCATGCAGATTTTCTTCTGGGCGTTATTACTGATCAAATAGTTTCCTTAAAGAGGTTGTAAACAAGATGAACTCAAGAAAAAACAAAGAATATTTGTCTCTTTTCTTTGAGGCAGGCAGTCAAACTTCCTGTTTTTTATTTTATTATCATTTCATCATCTACGTTTTAATAATGAGCTACTTTACATGAATTGATTGAAATGCAGATAGATTTAAATTTAAACCTTAAAATGAGAAGCTTCAAACATTTTAGTTTTATTGGGATAAGATTATTAGAATTAGAATTAGAATTATTAGGATTAGATTAGAAATTTCTCTTAAAATCTAAGTTTATTTGGAGGGAACTACACTAAAAATAAATCTACATTTATTCTCTCCAGACTTTCTGCCTCTTCTGACACACAAAGATTGATGCAGCTCTGACTCTCCTCCTCATTGGCTGTCTGCTGCAATGTGAGATGCTCACTTATATTTGTCACAGTGGAAAAAATATAATTTTATTCATTATAACATTTAAAAAATCCAGAAATATCCATACAATGTACAACAGAGTAAAAAAGTATGTGAAACAAATGAGGGGGAAAAAATGTGCATCATGAGCTAAAATGTGTTCTGCTTTCTTTTAACGATATCATAATGTAGAGATTTGGTGTTAAATTTACAACTTTAATGTATAAAAAAAGGTTCCCTCTTCATTTGCTGCCCGGCAGAAAAAAGGTCCTCTCTCCCTAGAAGCTTTGATGTTTAAAACACGTCCAGTCCCCATGAAAGTCTCCTGGCCTCCATCAGCTCTGTACCAGGTGTAGTTCTTTACAGCTGGGTTTGCATTAGCACTGCAAGTCAGTGTCACATTTGTGTCTTCTTGCACTGGACCAGAGGGACTGACTGACACTGTGGTGAAAAGAGAATAGTGAATAAACTTCTTATCTTGACGAATAAAATGTAAGCTTTCTCAGCAAAATTTCACAAGTTATCAAAAAACAACAGTTAAGTTTGCTTCCACCAAACTGTCTGACTGTTTAGAATAAGTAGTTTATTTGTGATGAGGGATAGAGAAGAGAGTTATGCCTTTATTCTGAACAAGCCCTGCTAAACATCAACAGAAACAACTAGTAGCACTGTAAATATGCAAATATGTGTGTTTTGTTTTTTTAATTGCTCAGGGGGTTGCACAATTCATTTTGAACATGTTGCATTTGTAAAAATGGCTGCAGTTGTTCAGTCGTCCGTACATGTTTGTATTCAGTAAAGTTTGATCAGACTGAAACACCATCAGTTCAGATTGTGAGGTGCATGCAGCCTTTTTCTTTCATCACAGTGTTGGTCAGTCTGTGGGCTCGACTCCCATTGTGTAGAAATGAACAGACAGAAGTGAGACAAAAAGACTGAGAATTTTTCCTTATTTGACAAAACACTTCTTGATTTAGTTTAATTTTGTGTACATAATATGCAGTTAAAAAAATGAGATTCAAAATATCACAATTCTCAGCCTGTCGCAAAATGTTTAAAATCGCAATAATATCGTATCGTGACTCAAGCATCGTTATAATATCGTAGCTTGGGGCCTCTGGTGATTCCCACCCCTAATACCAATGTAAGTCTATTACGTTCACGGTACAGTGTTGCTTCCTCAGCGGATAAACAGTTGGTGAAAATATGTAAATATGAACTTTACTATGTTTGTCACCATCTTAATTTTTTTTTGAAATGGGAGATTAAAGTCCAGTGTTACATTCATTTATAATCAGATACAACTGTGACCTTTAACCCTGTGATGAAAACACTGAGTGTGAAATGATCTGTTGACCTCTTTGTGAAAAACATGCAGCTTGTTTTCTTTATGTTTAAGTATTGACAGGAGTTATTAAACCACTGTGTGACATTAGTCATCACTGCTGTTAGTTTACGTGCAGCTTGCTGGTTTTTTGTTGCATGTTCAAAAATGATAGTATCATCAGCGTACATTAGGATGTCTGACCTAATATCATTCATTTATTAGATCATTTATGTAGAGGCTAAACAACAAACCCTGTTCATACAATGAATACATCTACAATCAAACATCTGAGTGGAGAGAAAAAAAGGTAATCACACATGGCAGTATGCACACCCCAGGTGACGGCCATGCTCGTAACTGTTTGTAAGGTACATAAACATGTATAAGCAGTCATTTCTCTCTACTATCAAAGGTTTGATTTATTTTCATTTGAAGTAATCAACGATAAGGTCAGAGAACTACTACATGACTGAACTGCTAATAAATTTAATTTTGACTGAAATTTCAATTTGTTGAGGAAAATAATATTTGACACCATCACAATCCAATCTAAAATAATACACTTTGCTGTTTTGAGGTTGCATGTCATTCAGGGTTGTGGTGCAGTCTTTTTTTCTTAGGTCACCGATCTCAAACTGTCCACACAGGGCGCCTGAAACACAAGAAACAAATCCTTATTACAATTATACATTTACAATACAATCCTTATTCATATTGAGTTTATAGTGTCTATATTTGTATAGTATCACTGTTTCTTTGTTTCTTTAAGTCTAATGATAATAAATAGTAAATAAAAAAGTCTTCATGTAAAACTCAGAGGATTCATCATTTTCACACAGCTTTTTTTATAGATTAAAGTTGTAAATTTAACACCAAATCTCTACATTCTGATATGGTTACAAGAAAGCAGAACACATTTTAGCTCATTGCACACATTTTTTGCCTCATTTGTTTCACATACTTTTGTGTAAATTGTATGGTTATCTCTGTTTTTTATTGATTTTTCTTCCACTGTTACAAATATAGAGGCAGAAAGTCTGGAGAGAATACATGTAGATTTACACTTTAGTGTATTTCGCTCCAAATAAACTTTGATTTTAGGAGTAATTTCCTTTTGAGGAAAAGGTTGGATCCAGAGTTTAGTTACTTAAACTCATCCCAACAAAACTAAAAGACTTCAAGGTGTGTAGCTTCTCATTTTAAGGCTGAAATTGAAATCTTAATGATGAAATGATAATAAAACAAAAAACAGGAAGTTTGACTGCCTGCCTCAAGGAAAAGAGACAAAACAGAAAAATATAAAAATATTTTGTCTGAGTTCATTTTGTTTACAACCTCTTTAAGAAAACTATTTGATAATTTGCAATAATGCCCAGAAGCAAAACTGCATGAGAGCTTTAAAATGTTCAAAACTTGATCAGAGTGAATGTTTTGTTTCCCCTGTAACAAAGTTTGTTTGATCAACTTCAGAAAAAATGCACTTACCGTATAAACAAATAGCCTGTATGATATTTAAATATGATAATTTATTTAAAAGTGATTTTAAAGTGATATACTGTAAATCTAAGTTTTTGTCAGGTCCTTTTGAGCAGAGAGATGAAGAATGTTTAGAGAAGTGAAGTTCCTCATCATTTGGCGCCTTTCCAAACAGCGTGCAAAAGTTGACTTGTAAATGAGGAAGTCAAAAAAGTGAACATTCCTGTTAACATTGAATTATCAGTACTTTTTATGTAAATTGTTGTCATGGTGTCACTCCTCACCGTTCATGCCAACATCTCTCTCTGTGCAAATGATTTCTATCTTTAGACCTTAAAAAAACATCGTCGTCATGGGGATGTCAGCATTTGATTAAAATGCAAAAACCAATGAAAAGCCTGTACTGTCAAAAGAATGTTTAGAATTCATTTTAATGCAATAACATCTTGATGTTTTTTTTATATTTACAACCCATCAGTTTGACTACAATGTTAGTATCTGAGATCCACATACAGGAGGTGACAACGTATAAAAAACATTGTTGTCAAAGCTTCTGCCTAATCATGAAGCAATGAAATAAGCAGGCTACTCTATAAATTACTTTTTTAATCACAACAACACAATTGTGAAAAAAAAAAAACTTTCATTCTCACTCAAGGTCGGCTAACTCTTCCAGGTCAAACTAAATAAAAGTGTATAAAAATATGTAAGATGTATTCAAAGCTTAAAAGATGTTGTGTTCTTTGTGTTCAGACCGGGCTTTGAACCTGGAATCTTCTGATACTAAAAATAGATGCAAAACAGAGTACAGAGTGAAAGTTTCAAGGTTTCTACAAAGACTTTCTCAGGCAGAGCTCAAGGCAACAAAGTCAAACGATTTTGGGATGGACTGTCGAGAAATTGAAGATTCTTGGCTCTCATGTCACATCTGTCCTCATGTCTTTACACACTGAGGCCATATAACACCAGCAGGTCCCTGAAGTCCTCTGACCAGGGTCTGCTGGTTGTTCCTCTGTGGACACTTTTGAAAAGCAGTTAAAGACCCACCTGTTCAGACTGGTTTGATCCGTCTATATTTGATTTTATGTAATTGTCTGTTAATAATGTCTCTGCTCAATCCTTTATTGTGAAGCACTTTGTGACGTCTGTTCTTGAAAGGTGCTATATAAATAAACTTTACTTACTTAATCATCTGAGATCTCACACTTGTCTCACTTTTTTTTAAACTCAGATCTTTGAATGAGACACCCCAAGATGATTTAAAGAACTTGGACTGTGTCTCATACTTGTCACATCGTTTTCTTAGCTGAGATCTAAAAATGACACATCTGAACAGCCTGGCTCAGACTGCAGGATAATCGGGCTGATTTGAAGTCCGATTCTGCCTTACCGTCAACCACGTGGGCGTTTCCGATTCGAGGCTGATCAGAAGTGATTATCTGGTGGACTATTTTGTAGTGTGAGTGGTGTAAAGATCCAATCTTAACCTCCCCAATCTGCTCTGAGAGCATCGGGCCGCCCCGCAACATTTCAGATTTCAGATTAGATCAGCTGAGCTGCTCTGCTTCTTGTGCTGCAGACTGTTGAGTTTTTTTAAACTGTTGAAATAACACTCCCCCTGCTGGACAAACTATGTATTGGCACTGTCTCTTAATTTCCTCAAGAAGTGTTTTCTGTAATAAATCATCTGCGAAAAAATCGTATTGAGACGTATAGAGAAAAAAATATGTATAGCTTTAGTCACGTGACCGGCGTGCGGGCCTGAAGGGAAAAGCTAAGGAAAGTATCGACCACCATTGAACAAACTTCATTTAATTTTCCATCTCTTCAAAACGACGCATGTTCTTGTGGTAGACAACACAACACTGAGGTCTTGAATGCAGCCTCTCACCTGTCCCACTCACTAGTCAGTGAAGCTTATTTAAAGGCACCTGGATGTCAGGTACAGGCCTCCTGCTCCTGCCTGGCATGTGCCTTTGCTGTTGCTGCTGGTATGTACAACCTTGTTTTGATGTACAGCTTGCTGGTTTGAATGTTTAAATGACCTCCTTGTTTGGTTGTTGCTGCAGCTTGACTAGTTTGCCCATGGCTCCTCACCCCCCAGATCAGTCCTGACTGAAACCCTGTAGTGGTGAGTAGGTGGCTCAGTTTTAACTTTAGAAGTTGAAGCATTGATTGTTTTTTTTTATTAATAGCTGTTTTCATTTTAGGTTGCTAAAAGCCTGCTTTTCTTTCAGCCACTTAGTTGGGAGGCTAGGCACCCAGGGTGAGGGCCCTCCACTTGTTTGCATGTGAGTTTAAGAGCACTGGGACACAAATGGACTACACCAAAAGTTGTTGAGGATTGCTGTGTGATTTGCTGTTCCTTCCCCAAAGCTTTGGTCCACCTTGTTTTTTACATTGATTAATTCAAATAAATTCCTTAAATTCTTTTGAAACCACGTCTCTGCCTCATCAGTTTTCGAGTCTGTGTGTCTTACCTATTTACAAGAGTATTAAGTTGTGTATTTCCTGGGGTGTGCTGTCTGTTCTTATTTTACATCATTAGTTATTACCACTACCAACTCTTGCCACATTTCCATCACCAGACAACCACAGAATAAACAAAAGATATTAAAATAAAATGCAAGTTTTAGGCACGTGTGACTGTTTAGCATTCATCAGAATGACAGCCTGGGGGAACAAACTGTTGTTGTTTTGGTGTACAGTGATCCGTATCAGAGGGGAAGAGTTTGTAGTACTTCTACCTGCTCGTTTCCTGATAGGGGGCAGGTTGACACCAATGATATTTTTTTCTGCAGTCCTGATTATCCGTTGCAATCTGTGTCTGTCCAGTTTGGTTGCAGTCCATTTTGCTCAATTTAACATAATATAGACTGAGGGTTTGGCTTAAAGGGATAAAACATAATTAGTTCTGAGTGTCAGACAAATATCATGATGCACGAAACCAAGCTCCTGGATTTTATCTTACATAGTAGACTATCCTGAAAGAATCAAATAGCTGGATATCATTCAGCTTCACCTGGAAAGAAATGAGTTGGCTGACTTTGAGTGAGAATGAAAGTACTTTTTGTCATAACTGATAATTGATTGATAATTGTGTTGTGATTAAAAAGTAATTTATAGAGTAGCCTGCTTATTTCATTGCTTCATGATTAGGCAGAAGCTTTGACAACAATGTTTTTTATACGTTGTCACCTCCTGTATGTGGATCTCAAAAAGTAACATTCTAGTCAAACTGATGGGTTGTAAATATTGAAACACATCAAGATGTTATTGCATTATAGAAGAATTATAAACATTCTTTTGACAGTACACGCTTTTCATTGGTTTTTGCATTTTAATCAAATGCTGACATCCCCATGACGACGATGTTTTTTTAAGGTCTAAAGATAGAAATCATTTGCACAGAGAGAGATGCTGGAATGAACGGTGAGGAGTGACATTATAAAAACTATTTACATAAAAAGTACTGATAATTCAATGTTAACAGGAATGTTCACTTTTTTGACTTCCTCATTTTCAAAACAAATTTTGAATGCTGTTTATGAAGGTGGCCAAATGATGAGGAACTTCACTTCTCTAAACATCCTTCACCTCTCTGCTCAAAAAGACCTGACAAAAACGTAAGTTTAAAAAACTTTTATATAACTTTTAAATAACTTTATACTTTTTCAGGAGATAAAACAAATCAACATGTTTGATATCATAAAGGCACATTTTTAAGAAGTGCATTTTTTCTGAAGTTGATCAAACAAACTTTGTTATAGGGGAAAGAAAAAAAAAATTCACTCTGATCAAGTTTTGAACATTTTAAAGCTCTAATGCAGTTTTTCTTCTGGGCGTTATTACTGATCAAATAGTTTCCTTAAAGAGGTTGTAAACAAAATGAACTCAAGAAAAAACACAGAATATTTGTCTCTTTTCCTTGAGGCAGGCAGTCAAACTTCCTGTTTTTTTATTTTATTATCATTTGATCTTCTACATTTTAATAATGAGCATCTTTACATGAATTGAATGAAATGCAGAAATATTTCAATTTAAACCTTAAAATGAGAAGCTGCACACCTTGAAGTCTGTTAGTTTTGTTGGGATCAGTTTAGTTAACTAAACTCTGGATCCAACCTTTTCCACATTGATGAAGATTTAAACATTTCAAGATATTTCTCCATCTGCAACTTCTGCAAAGATCACATTCAACAACAGCCTCAAAATGAAATCTAAGTTTATTTGGAGCGAAATACACTAAACTGTAAATCTACATGTATTCTCTCCAGACTTTCTGCCTCTTCTGAAACACAAAGATGGCTGCAGCTCTGACTCTCCTCCTCATTGGCTGTCTGCTGCAAGGTGAGATGCTCACTTATATTTGCCAAAGAAATTAGCTACTAATGTGTTCTGCTTTCTTTTAAAGATATCATAATGTAGAGATTTGGTGTTAAATTTACAACTTTCATGTAAAAAATAACTGTGAAAATGATGAATCTTGAGTTTTATGTGAAGATTATTTTATCTGTGACTCCTCAGGTTCTTAGTAACAGAGCCAACAATAAATTGTATCATGACTTTATTTATTTATTTGTTTGTTTATTTAACAGAGACACGTGCAATGAACATTGCTTCACATAAATACAAAGTAGATAACATGCAGTCAGGTTTCTAGCCACGGCTCATTTGAAACCTCTATGATTGATCTCAATGATTTTAGTAATATAGTCATTATAAACTCAATATGAATACGGATTGTATTGTTAATGTATAATTGTAATAAGGATTTGTTTCTTGTGTTTCAGGTGCCCTGTGTGGACAGTTTGAGAGCATTATACCAAAGACTATAGAGGTTCTGAAGGGATCCTGTGTGACAATCCCCTGCTCCTTTGACGTAGAGGATCAACATAATGTAAACTTAGATAACACTTGTAAAGCATTATGGAAAGAAAGTACTAATGGACCTGTTGTGTTTGATAGCAGTAATCCACAACAGAAAGGACAATTGATTGGTGACCTAATAAAAAAAGACTGCACCACAACCCTGAATGACATGCAAACTCAAAACAACAAAGTGCATTACTTTAGATTGGAATGTGACTATCCCCTGAAATATAATTTTGATGGCGTGAAAATTTCAGTCAAAGGTAAGTTTCAAATTAAACTTATTAACACTTCAGTCATGTAGTACTTCTCTGACCTTATCGTTGATTACTTTAAAATAAAGATAAATCAAACCTTTGATAGTAGAGAGAAATGACTGCTTATACATGTTTATGTATCTTCTGAACAGATGATCCACCCAGACCGACTCTGACTCCGCCCACACTGAAGGTGAAAGAGGGAACCTCAGTGAGTTTGAACTGCTCTGCTCCAGCTCCCTGTCTGTCTCTTCCTCCAAATCTGACATGGAGCCCCGGCCTGGGTGAAGGTCAGGAGACCCTGCAGGAGAATCAGGACAAAACTAAAGTCAAGATCTCTGTGCTGAACTTCAACGCATCACACCTCCATCACGGACAGGAAATCTCCTGTACTGCTGTCTACAGAAAACAAGATGGCAGCACTGAGTCATCTGTGAACACCAGTTTAACAGCTGACATTACATGTGAGTATGTTTGTCTTGTGATTAAATTGATTACATAAAATACATGCTTCTTCTTCTTTGTTTGTTGTTCTGTAATCATTTAGCAAACAGTTACGAGCATGGCCGTCACCTGGGGTGTGCATACTGCCATGTGTGATTACCTTTTTTTCTCTCCACTCAGATGTTTGATTGTAGATGTATTCATTGTATGAACAGGGTTTGTTGTTTAGCCTCTACATAAATGATCTAATAAATGAATGCTATTAGGTCAGACATCCTAATGTACGCTGATGATACTATCATTTTTGAACATGCAACAACAAACCAGCAAGCTGCACGTAAGCTAACAGCAGTGATGACTAATGTCACACAGTGGTTTAATAACTCCTGTCAATACTTAAACATAAAGAAAACAATCTGCATGTTTTTCACAAAGAGGTCAACAGATCATTTCACACTCAGTGTTTTCATCACAGGGTTAAAGGTCACAGTTGTGTCTGATTATAAATGAATGTAACACTGGACTTTAATCTCCCATTTCAAAAACAAATTAAGAATGCAGTGAGGTTCACAAATGACAAACAGTTTGTAAATGCAGACTGAACAGTTTATATATTTGTGGATTTCTATTAGTCTACGTTTACAAAACTATAAATATTTGTGTGTGAATCAGAAATACATTTGTGAATCTTATTTTTTTATTTGTGGATTTGTTTTACATTTATATAGAATGAAATATATTTGTGTGTGCATTGAAATACATTTATGAATAATTCTGTGTGCATTTGTGAATATTGAGACTGATCTAACTCCATAACAGCTGTCCTCCACAGCTCATTGGTGGGTTTATTTACACGAGCTTCATGTTGTTGTGCTGTCGTCAGATGTTGTAAGTGCTTAAGGAGTTTTGAAGTCCTGTTTTTTGCAGTATAAAGAGTCCTGGTACTGGGACACAATTTACATTTGACAATGATGTTCTTGTTATCTTTCCTGTCAACAAAACTTAAGTAATGGGAATATTTCCAGCCACTGAATGTAAACTTCCATCTTTCAAGCTAGCCATGGTTGCCAGGTATGTGTGACAACAAATGACAAAACAAGCCCAATGGCCAAAAAAAAACTACTCTCGGCAGCACCTAAAAAGAAGCCCAAATCCGCATATCTGGCAACCATGAAGCTCGCTACCTTCCTGCTTGTCTGAGTGCGCAACAAAATTAATCTGGGGTTTGTTGCATAAATCTGAAGTGGGGTAATAACAACAACAGTAATGTAGTAACAAATTATTTTTTGTGTGGGTAACTGTAATATTATTACTGGAATTCCATTAGTAATTTGTTACACTTCTTGTTACTTGTAAAAATGATATTATTACTGTAACGCGTTACTAGTGATACGTTACAGCCCAACACTGGTCCTACTAGCTGTTTCTATTGATGTTTAGCAGGGCTTGTTCAGGATAAAGGTATAACATTCTCTATCCCTCATCACAAATAAACTATATATTCAAAAAATACAACTTTATTTTTTCTCTTTTCAGATTCACCCAAAGGGACCACAGTGTCAGTCAGTCCCTCTGGTCCAGTGCAAGAAGACACAAATGTGACACTGACTTGCAGTGCTAATGCAAACCCAGCTGTAAAGAACTACACCTGGTACAGAGCTGATGGAGGCCAGGAGACTTTCATGGGGACTGGACGTGTTTTAAACATCAAAGCTTCTAGGGAGAGAGGACCTTTTTTCTGCAAGGCTGAAAATGAAGAGGGAAGTGGAAGATCGAACAACACACAGATGGATGTTCAGTGTAGGTATTGTTTGAAACATTTGCATAAATGCAGGTAGGTCAGGCTTCTTTTGTGCAGCGTTTTACAAATGAGGAATGTAAATAATCTTTGTTAATAATGAACATCTTTAGTTTGTACAGATGTTTAAAGCAACTACACAGAGGATTTGAAGCTTTTCAACATTGAGTTGCACAACAATGCACTGCTGGAGCAAATATGGTCAAGGCTACCCTAAGGCAGCAGAAAAATTACCTCAAAAAATCTAATCCATCAGGTACCCCCAAAATATTCTAGATTCATACTGAATCTTTAAACAAGCTGTTTTGTCAGATGCACTACAAACAAACAATGGCATTCTTATAAGCATGGGACTCAAGATTATATCACGCAGCAACCTCTGGTTTTTAAAAAATGGAACTGATGCAGAAGAAAAAAGAACCAGAAGTCCCATACACACCCCGTATTATAATGTCCACTGGGACAGCAGAAATGGACATGTTAGACTCAGACTTTCTTTATTTTCATTCAAACTTGTACTTTCAGTGCAGATAAGAACGACATTTTGTTGCATTTGACTCGTTAGTGCAGGATAAAAACAGCAGCAAGTATTCACATAGAAAAATAAGGTGCAGATATACGTAAATAGATATAAAAAGAAAAGCTATGTATAAAATGTATATACAGATAAATATATTGCACGTTTGTGATGTATGTTATATTGTATTTTACAGTCCAGTGAGGTAGTCCTATGTGGGGGTTTGAGGGGGAATGGAGGGATTCTTTTTTTGTGTTCAAAAGTCTTATGGCCTATGGGAAGAAGCTGCTACAGAACCTGGAAGTTCTGCTTCGGAGTCTGCAGAACCTCTTTCCAGAGTCCATCAGCGAAAACAGTCCTTGGTGGGAGTGGGAGGTGTCTCTGCTGATTTTCTGAGCCCTGGTCACGCAGCGGATTTTTGCGATCTCCTGGATGGGAGGAAGTGGACTCTTAATGATCTTTTCCGCCGTCCTCACCACTCTCTAAAAATATATATTTTGGTCTGATTAGTTATTGTCTTTATCGACTCACACTGTAAGCGGAGTGAATTTTCTCATTACTCACCAGTTTTGATTTTATGATGGTTATAAGGCCTGAAATGGTATTTGTACCACCTCATGGTTCAGTACATGCAGTGATAAGACAAAGACGACTGAGTGGAGAAAAAAGGCAATCCCTCATGGCAGTATTCACACCCTAATCCACTTTCCAGTAATGCTCCAGACTATAAGCTATTGTTTTTTTTCTTAACAAACAAAAGGAAGTAGCAGACACAAGAAAACACAAGAAAAAAGTAATATTGTACACAGCAAAGCAAGAAGACCCGCCTAGTTTTTTAAATCAGTTGTGGGGGAAACTTTGGGTTTGCAGTGCATTTGAACATATTGAACATTTTAATGAAGTCGCCATTTCCCAGAGGTGCCCATTACCAGTAATAAAACAACAAATAACCAATTTTAATTGGTGTTTTTGATCTAGGTATAAAAAGCTCAAAATCTAGACTGACAGATATGGCCTTGCTTCTTTTTGACAAATGTGACTAATGTCAAATTCATTGTATGCCTATATAAATAAAGTTAAGTTACTAAGTTAAGTTAAAGTAAAGAGTAATAAAAAAATATATAGGCATATTTATTTAGCCAGCAGGGCACATAAAGATATTTTGACATTAGTGTATTCATCCTATTTTGCATCATAGATCTGAATCTGAGAAGCAACTAGCAAACAAACTAAACATTTTCTATAAATTCAGTGGAGTAAGAAGTTTTTTTCTTTAAGTACAAGAAGGCTTTTTAAAATGTGTACAGCACTAATGTAGTACTGTACTTCATAACTTTCACCCACTCAGTCGTTAAATGTATCAGAGAAAACTAGTGATAGCTTGTTAAGCTAATAAGGCATGTAAGAATTGTGTTGTCAAACGGTCCAGTTTAACGGTGACTCATGTCTCGCGTTGCTCTGTGAGTACTGTTTTGTATCACCTGTTGTCTTGATGCGCGTTCCTAACAGAGTGTTAGCCCTGCCTGCAGGTAATGTTACGGATTATCATTCTCCTGTATTTCACTTTGGTCGGGTAAATAAAGTTGTGCACCGAAGCCTAAAAACAAATCCTGATATGATGGGCAGTGCACGCTGATGTTCTCTACCACAATAAAAGCCTCCTATACACCGAGCAGACTTCATGTAGCAGATCAAAGTTCTGACTTTATATTCAAAATGCCACACAAACACAAAACTACAATTGTAGTCATCACAAATAAACTACATATTCAAAAAATACAACTTTATTTTTTCTCTTTTCAGATTCACCCAAAGGGACCACAGTGTCAGTCAGTCCCTCTGGTCCAGTGCAAGAAGACACAAATGTGACACTGACTTGCAGTGCTAATGCAAACCCAGCTGTAAAGAACTACACCTGGTACAGAGCTGATGGAGGCCAGGAGACTTTCATGGGGACTGGACGTGTTTTAAACATCAAAGCTTCTAGGGAGAGAGGACCTTTTTTCTGCAAGGCTGAAAATGAAGAGGGAAGAGGACGATCGAACAACACACAGATGGATGTTCAGTGTAGGTATCGTTTGAAACATTTGCATAAATGCAGGTAGGTCAGGCTTCTTTTGTGCAGCGTTTTACAAAGGAGGAATGTAAATAATCTTTGTTAATAAGCTTTGAGAAAGAGAGGCCCGTTTTTCTGCAAGGCTGAAAATAAACTGGGAAGTTTTCAATCAAACACAAGACAAATAGATGTACATTGTAGGTGTCATTCATCAGTTACATTTTTCAAAATGTATGAAAGTCTCTTTGTTTATCTTTAATTTGCTTTGATTGGAAACTTTAAATCCATAAAATCTTTCTTTTGTAGAGGATTAACTTTGTTGTAAATAAAGGGAGAAAAGAGTTATAGATAATGGATGGATGGATAATTTACATAGATAAAGTATTTAGTGCCTTTCTTTTAGGGTGGTGGGAGATCACTTTGGGTAATCCACCCTGAACGACCTGAATGGTAGGGGAAACACTGTGTTATATATGAGGTTCTATAATTAAATTAGAGACGAGCAAATGTTAACTTTACCCCCAAAAAGGGGGTAAGAGTAAGAATGTGCATATCAAGTAAAATTACAATCATTCAAATGAAATTGCTTGCGCGAGCAATATTGTATCCTGAGAGGACAAAACCATGCTTTGAGCGCAAAAAGAAAAATCCCCTCGCGAGCGAGCAGGAGAGAGCACTGTAGTTACACGCTCAGGGTGAGATTTTGCTCGTGCTCAAAGCATGGTTTTCTCCTTGCAGGATACAATATTGCTCGTGCGAACAGATAAATTCTGCAAGTGAATGCTGTGCAAGTGCTCACAAAAATAATATGCATGCGTGGCTGTTTGAGTTACACGCACAGCTCCTTTAAATTCGCGCATGGATCTCGTCCGCACGCAATTTTATTGGCTGGGATAAAATGCCATGGGTTGGTGATGGAGATGTGACATATAAGAGCAGAGTGCTGTTCCATAAGTGGAATTGTTTTCAACTGACAGCTAAGTAAATGCGGCCTCAAGAAACTTATGAGTGCTGAAAACACTGAACTACATTGGTTTTGTATTGAAAATAGGCGCTGCCAGCGTTAAAAGCGCCCTCTGTGGACACAGGCCCAGAATGAAAACCGATTGACATGGAGGAAATTGAATTTTTCTTTGCCTCATTCAATTGGACACTCACAGCTGGTCAACTTTTATTTTTTTATTTTTATAGCCATAAGCCTTATCTTTTACTTTTGCAAATTTGATACAGCATGGCTTTACTTGACTCTCTACTTGTCTCTCTTCCCTACATCCATTACAGATGCTCCACAGATCATGTCCTCATCTGATTGCACCAAAACTGCTAACCAGGTCAACTGTTCCTGTGAGTCTACGGGAAATCCTCCTCCCACTTTACAATGGAGTTTGGATGGGTTAGCTGTCAATCACTCAGAAGAGTTTGCAGTCAGTTATGAGCATCGAAATGGTACAGGCGTGAGCTTCATCACCATGAGTCAAGCCCAAAGGAAGGATCACTTCATTGTGCTTTGTCGCAGCTCAAACTCTCTGGGATCTGTTGCTCAGCGATTTATTTTCTACAGCCTTCCAACATCTGCAGACAGTCAAGGTTTGTCTCTGAACTGAATATAACTTTTATTGGTAAGCGGCACATTTCACAATTTGTTCTCATAATTACTAAGTATTAACAAGAAAGCTTTATGAATGGGTAAGTGGTGAAGAAAACGTCCTCTGGAGAGCTTAAATATGTGAAAAATGAATTATTATTACATTATGCCTGAATTTACCAAAAATAATAATCTCGTTTGAAGTGGAGCTTCAACCATAATCCCATATTGTCCTTTGTATGTTTCAGTGATTTTGCCAGTCTTCATCGCCACCATTGTCGTCTTCCTGGTGCTAGTATGTGCTCTACTCTTTGTTATCAGGTAGGTTAAGAGCAAATCAAACCAAACCGTACAGAATACCACTATGCAAAATATTTAAAAACCTCCTACTGGGACTTTTATATTCTTTATTTGAGTGAAGATACAGATTCTATATGGTGTTCCTCTGGTCTTCAATTTAAAATCTTTAACATTTTAAGTATTTTTTTGGATTATGAGCAGACCAAGTCTTATCCAGGATATTTTTATTTTTCAAATGTCAAATGCTGTGGATCGAAAATGTTGCCAATGTATTTGTGTTATTTATAGTGTCCTCTGCTCTGCGTCTGTTTGTGAGACATAAACATGAATATGCAGCTTTATGATACGCCAAAATGACTGGAGAAATGTCCGACCTGTGATTTAACGATGTACCACTGATCTCTTTTTCTATTTTGCTCACGGCAACTTTGGGATTAAATATGAATGAAGGTCTGTAGGTATTTAAAGCTTTTGGTACTTTTAGGTACTATCTAGGGCCCGACTGATATGGGATTTTTGGATCCAATACCAATATAAGGGAGAAAAGAAATCTGATACCGATATATATCGGCCAATCTATCTTTGATCTTTAAAGATGCATAGATATACACACATTTTTTGCCTGGATCCTTTAAACACAGCTTTCAAACACTTTTGGAAAAGATATATAATGAAGACAATCATTTTTTTATGTTGAACAAAAGCCTTTATTGGCCAGAATAACAACAGTGCACTGAAACACTACACTTTACTTGGAAGTTAAAAAATATAAAAATAAAAAACTATATAAAACTAAATATCAAATTTAAGTTGAAAGTATCAAATAAAACATGCTCCTTTCCTTTGTGAAGTAGTCCTGCACCTTACTTCTTCCACCCTCAGCAACCTGAAAAATAAAAACATTAAAAACAATAAAATTACGTATTTCTCTGGCTTTGATAACTGTTGTAAATATTAGACATAATGCAATTACTCAACAATAAAATATATAAAACATGGGTTTAGTCAATATTTAATTCATATACATATTTTAATGTGAACATTAGCAACCACATTCTACCTTATATCTTTAAACAAAAACATGTGAGAATTACAACAAAATGTTGTGATTCTATGATATTAATTATTGTAATTTTCTTTACTTATACAAGTTCAACTTCAGTGGAATCATACAATAGAAAAGAGATAAGAATATCATGAGTAATATTGAAGAAAAAGAATCTTTTTTTCCCACTATCAAACACTCAGCTGCAACATCCAGGCCATTTGTGTCTACAAATTCCCTTTCTCTATAATCATCAGCTGACAAGCCTCATTCCTTTGTTACGTGGAAAAATCCCGAAAAATCTAGAATATGATTGACTGCTCATATCAACACCTTGCTGAACTGCACAGGCTGCTGCTGAGCTGGTCTGTGTTAGAACCCAGAGCTGCTGAATAAACACTAAACACTCTGGAAAAGACGCTGGGTTCAGTCAAGTACCCACAAGTTACTGATTTTTCTCTCCCTTTATTGGGAGTAGCCTTGCATTAAGATAAACGGACTAACGTAGCTTGCGAGATAATTCAACACACTTTAGTGTCAAACCACCACAACTCTGCTTTCTCCTGAGCTGCAGCTGTTATATAGCAGTGATTCCCCTTAACTTCCCATTCGTTCAGCTGCAGCAGAGGGACAGTACACAGCCAATAGCTGGCTAATTATTAGCTCCTCAATGTATTTACAAAGGTCTGTTATATAAGCATGAGCAACAAATGGGTACAGTTATATAAGAAATATGTTGAACAAGGGAATGACATAGTAAGTGTGTATTAACTCCGTTAACCAGAAATGTTTTGTACAAACTTACCATCACCACGCGACTCCTCCGCTCTGCTCATCTCATCTGTGATCCTTCCTGTAGTGGGTAGTAGCCTAGTAGTACAGCTGACATATCCCATCATGCTTTGTTGGACTTCATACTTTGTTAGATTTTTAACACACTTTTCATGTTTCAGAATATAATCAATCAATTCAAAATGTTACTGGAATTCATTTTATTGTTGTGTGTCCTGTACAGTGACTGTTGTACATGCACACATAACAATGTTGTTTCTGAAATGCTGCCTGCCACCAACGAGAGCTAGAGCTCCAGTTAAAGACTAATTCTCCACTACCTAGATGTAAATCAGCATAGTAGACAAATGGCATCTCATAGCACAGAGAGGTTTGACTGTATTTTGAAAATTGAATAAAAGTTGTATGTAGGCTATCTTGTGTTAAAGTGGCGTATCTTGACAAAAGTGTAAAAAGCACAGGCATGTGGAAGTTAAAAAGGCTATATGTAACTTTTTACATGTATAAATCGTTTTTTATCACCCATTAATAAGTGAACGGTTAACTGATGTGAAAAAGTAGATGTTCACTGTCTATCTGTGTTCCCCGTATAAAAGTTTCCCCGGATCGTATTTTCCTTGAAAACTCCAGGAAGTGACATTTTATGCACGTTCTCAACGTCCTCCTCACTCTGCTCTGCTTACAGAGATCAACAGTACAAACTCATCACACACTCCCGGTCTTCACCTCCACAGCCAGAGGCCGCCTTCCACACACTTCTATCCACCCTAAGAGCTCTCATAGACGGACAAACTCATCACACACTCCTGCTCTCAGCTAGTGCTGGGCGATATATCATGAAGCTCGATTCGATCGATATTTAATTAATGCTTGATATGGAAAAGGGAACATTGATTTTATTTTTTAAACTACTTCAAAGTTTTCTCGCGATATTTCGTTGCTCCGCGAGATTTCTGCAGCAGCGCTTGTTGCGCGGAGACGAAAGGGCGGAGGAGACTCCTTCCCCTGAGTAGCCTAGCTCTTGTAAGCGGCCAACACGGAGGAGAAAGAGAAAGATGCGAGCGAGGCCAAATTACTTTGAAAAAAAGGGCACATAACGCAGGGCTCGACATTAGAACTGGCCCGCTGGCCCGGATGAATGATTGACAGAGTCTGGGCCAGCTGGCCATTGCACGTTCAGCTGGCGGCTTCACTGCTGTCACTTCAGCGAGCGCGCTAGCTACACTCAAATTGTACACTCGCACTCAGATTTTAGCGCAGGTTTTCTCTACTAAAACACACGTTTGGTAAAACGGTTTTAAAATCATCATATCCCGACAAAAGCCGAGCTAAAATCAGCATTCAAAGAAATAAAATCACCAGAAAAGTTGAGTGACAGCAGGGCATGACGAAAACTGAACGGAGAAGAGTTTCAGCCACAGTGGCAGACAGCTGGAGGAGCTGGAACACACTGCAGCTAAATTTCCCCTTAAAGTTAAAGACTAGATCCTGGTAAAGATAAAAGTTATTCACAAAGCATCTTAGCTCTTATGAGAGCTCCGAAAGTAAAGATCTAAGGAGGAAGAGTTTCTCACAGAGAAGAAAGAAGGAGAGAAAGGTGATCAGAAGAATTCCAGCTCTATCACAGTCTCATATTAATATCAGATTAAGTAGACTCTTACAGTTACCAGCATGGTGAATAAACAGGAGCATATAAATATGAGAAAAATACAAAATATTTTCTATAATTAGAGCTCAATTAATTAAATAAAAGTTGTAATTCACTTTTGCATCACAATGGTTCAAGAGTAAATTGGTGACTGTTATTCTTCGATCAAAATTAAAGTTCCTGGGCCAGTGATTACAATGGTCGGGTGATATTTTTTTTCATACATTGGAGATTCAGTTTTATAGGCTACATTTATAAACTTTAATACGATAAATATAGAGTCATATCGAATATCGACATTAGGCAAAAAAATATTGTGATATCAAATTGAGGCCATATCGCCCAGCACTACTCTCAGCCGAGACTGTTGTTTGTAGGATGGAGAATGAATACAGACACACAGACTCCTTCACAGACTTTCACATGTGTATGACCACTTACCTCCTCTGTAAACATCATGCTGGTAAATATCCAGTGTTTCGTGGCCGATGATGATGCTCGCAAGGGAGAGCGATCAACAGGTTACTGGTGCAGTTCGCCTGACGGCCATGCGGTGTCACTACTAACGCAGTATTTTTGAAAAGTTACATATAGCCCCTTTAACCTGCATGGAGGACCAAAGGCTGGTAGTGCTAGCACTGTGAATGCTAGCCACACGTGGCACAACATTATGACATAATTTTTTCTGCAGACGCTGTGATCCTGTGTTTCGAGAGCTGTGAGACATCTTAAAACAACTCAATTTAGTTTTCTGAATTTTTTTCTCAACTTTAAACTACCAGTGGGAACAACAAAACTGTTTACAGTATATTCATGTAGGTTTATACTATGCTGTTTTTTTCAGGGCTCAGAGGACTCAACACAACCTGCTTAAGAGTCAGGGGTCAGGTAATGCCAGCACAGTTGCCATGAGCCAACATCTACCAAGTGGAGAAGGAAACGAGGTACTTTATCTTGGAATCCAGCAGTTTTCTACTTAGTGTGACTTACATAAGCACAACAACCAACCAACATTTTATTTTCAATTGTAGGAACCCAACAAAACAGATGAGGACATTTATGTCAACACCTATGAGC
Source organism: Labrus bergylta (assembly GCF_963930695.1). NCBI lineage: Eukaryota > Metazoa > Chordata > Actinopteri > Labriformes > Labridae > Labrus > Labrus bergylta. Next base: position 19,046,958 of record NC_089202.1, read on the forward strand.
TGAAGAAACCAGGTGTCACCCAACCTGCAACTACCTCTGAGCCAATCAGCACCAACTTACCAAGCTCAAGCAGAAACAACACAGAAGACGCCAGCACAAGTTCAGAGAAGAAAAACGAGGAAAGCAAAGATGTGATTTACACTAGTGTGACTTGGAGGAGCAAAGGGAAGAAGGAGGGAGGAAGCTCTGAGGACACAAATCAGTCAGGTCGCTCCTATCTGGAGGAGAAGCGCTTAGAGGGAGCATTGAATTTTGTGAGCAATGCAGTAGAGATGGTAAATCTATATGACGAAGTGAAGCCTAGAAATGTGAGGAAGGACTCTGAATGTGAATATGCTCGGGTTAAATTTAGAGAAAAGAGTGTGATGCAGACATAGATTACAGTTCAGTCAGGACCACTTTGTCAAGAAAATGTACTTCATTCAAATTATTTATATTCAGCGGTATGGCTCTGTTTTGGGATCTCCCTGACCTTCCACGTTCTTAAGTTGAATGCGTAAGGCAGGAGCAGCACACATACCTGCCCTTCCTGTGCATACAAGGAAAGCTTTAGGCAGAGATAAGCAGCAAAGCCAAACAGAGCAGACATCAATGACATGCATGACATTGATTGATGCAAGTCATTGCAGCATAAAAGGAGGAGCTGGGGTGGAGGAGGGCTGCAAATGTGGCTCGCAGAGGGAGCAGCAAAGAGTAGGCAGGCTAGAGCAGTTTAAATAAGCGGCATAAGAACTTTTGGCGAATAGAATGCTTTGAAGTAAATCAGCTGGCCATCAGCTGATGAGGCTTGTGTGAGATCAGCTGTTACCAAAACTCTGGCATGATAGTAGAGCGTGACTCCATTCCCTGCCTGAACCTGAAACGAAGAAACATAGTGACTTCAGTTCTCTTGTGCTGGATAGCTGAATTTTTTTTTTTTTTATAAGTTGTGTCAACGCTGAAGGCATTTGATCCTCAATGAATTTGCAGCAACTACTGCAGACCCATAACCTGCAGGGTGATGAAGAATGACTAGTTGTCCTTGGTCTCAATGCAAAGAATTAACCAAACTGTGAGCACAAAACAGAGGCACATTTTAAATGAAAATCAAGTTAAAGTCGTCAGTCAAGTTCGGTGTGGAAAAAACGTCTAAGATTTTATTTGAAGGCCATATCACCCAGCCCTAGTTTCAACTTTTCTTTTGCTTAATTTTTTATTTTATTTTATGGAAAATAAACAAGAAAAAAGAAAATATACATTCAAGAGAGCAAAACAATATCAAAAGTTCTTAAATCAGCAATAGAAATTTAGCGTAGCGTTAGTTCAGGAAGGGAATCAACACAATGCTCTATATGTCAACCAAATTAAGTGAAGCTTTTGAAAGCCCCTTAGCAACATCTTTCAGCTATCTTCAAATTGTGTGTCTTTATACCATTGCCAAGACTACCACATAGCATATAACACAAGTGTAACAGGAAATAGAAAAGCAAACTAACATTCTGCCAGGTACAAAGCCTTGTTAAAAAAGTTTGAATTTAGAGTGCCTTAATGTTTATGTTCTTTAAGCTAGTGACAGGTTTTGTTTATTAATGTATAAAATTATTCAAATTTCCACTTTTTTTTAACCAATAATAACAAACAAAAAGTTAATTCGGGGTCTCAGTTGTTAATTTTGTGTGAACTTAGAATAGATGTTACTAAGGAAATGACTAATGAGCAGCTTGTGTAAATAAATGAATAAATGTCCCAGTAACAAAGGTTTGACTCGAGTCTGATCTGTTTGATGCAAGTCATCGCTTCTTTTTCACTCTAGATTCCTCTTTCTATCTTTGGCTGTTACTTTACAATATGCGCATTTACTGCGCAAAAATAAAAAATAAAAGAGTAACGTATGTGACCATTGATATTTATGATGCACAAAGACTCACAATACTATGGCTCCCAAATATATACTCATTTATTTGCTATAAGTACATGAAATAAAATTGTTTTGAGCCTGACAGGGAATATCTAGAGACTTTTTCGACCCAGCACCTAAATAACTGATGTGCATGTTCGCTGACTTTTTCAGCATTGATATTTACTCATATACTGATGCCTAAGGCATGTCTTATATGAGAGAGCTCTTAGTTTTTTATGCTATTTGACTAAGTAGCATGGATATTTTATAGCCTCTTTTGTGAACTAAGGGTGCATCGAATTTAAAGTTTCACAGGTCAGATTGTCACAGATCGCTTTGCAGAATGGCCGACGAATCACAATACATCTTCTGCATCTTAACAACATATCATATTCTCATATTTCATCACTTTACCCACATTGCTACAATTTTCATTATGATAATTCAAAGGCAAGTCAAGTTTGCATGTTTAAAAACAGCCTCAACTAACCAATGTGCTTTACTTACAAGGCGTAAAAACAACAGCAGCTTCAAAGAAAGACAATAAAATATATATACACACATGAAGAGGGTTTTACATAAGATGACAGTGGGCCAAGTGTTTTACAGATAAAGCTGGTTGGAGTCAGGGGGGCCAAACAGAACTACCTCATTTTTTTGCTCATTTAGTATTAAAACGTTTTGTGCCATCCAGTCTTTCGAGTAGTATTTGCAGGGAGTGGGGATTATTGCTTTTGAGAGGGGTATATATTTACATGTCATCTGCAAACCAGTGGAAGGAAGTGCAATATCGAAGTGCTTCCTTATTAGGGAGACCAGTGGCAGCATGAACAGGGAAAAACAAAAAAAAGGTGATAAAACTGAGCCCTGAGGAACCCCACAGGTGAGGGCAGCAGAGGGACAAAAGCTGTATCCTAGGCATACTTTAAAACTTCTGTTTTCCGAGTATGACTTGAGCATATTTAGCCTGGATCCCAACCCAGTCTTTAAGCCTGGTGATAATTATTTTGTGGTCAACCGTCTAAAATGCGGCACTGAGATCTCCACTCTAAAAGTATTAAATTGCATAGTCCCCATTGTCTACTGCTAAAAACAAATCATTAAGAACTTTTAAAAGGGCTGTTCAGTGCTGTGCTTTTCTCTAAAACCTGATTGGAGTGCTTTAAATATTTGATTATTGCTTAAAAATTGATTCATTTGTTTATTGATTACTCTTTCGAGAATTTTGGATAGTAATGGGAGTTTCGAAATGGGTTAAAATTTGATCAAATGTTAGGATCTAGGTTAGGTTTTTTTAAAGAGGCTAAACCACTGCATGTTTAAAATCGGTCTGGAAGCATCCTGTGGAGAGGCAGCTGTTGATGAAGGAGAGGATGCTAATAATTTAAAATGTTTCTTTAAAAAGGCAACGGAGAATACAAGCAGATGTCCATGATGTGAGCTTCAAATGAAGGATTATTTCTTGCAGAGAGGAGAGAGATAATGAATAAAGAATTCTAAAATATCTCGCAATTTTCTGTGCAAAAGACTGGAGAGGTGTAGTCAGTGAGTCAGGCCCCATCCACACGTATACGATTTTTTTGAAAACGTAGTATTTTCTCTCCCTTTTGGCGCGAAAACAATTGAAAACTGAGGTTTTGGTCACTGCAAACAAAGTCTTTGAAAAACGCATTCCAAGGTGGAGATTTTTTAAAAATCACGTTTACTTGTATTCGTGTGAACAGTTAAAACAGTTAAAACGGAGCTTTTTGTAATAGTGACGTAATTATGTCGACTTGCGTGTTGAGCATGCGTCATAACCAAGATGGCGGGCTACCAGTTTGTTTACATCTGTTCTCTGCTGTTAGTCGACATTCTCCTGGCACTTATTCAAGTGTAACTCAAAGCAGCAACTCCACTTCGTCGTCCGTCCAGACGAATGAATCGGCTTTGTGTTTGTTGACTTGTTTCGCCATCTTTCCAAATTGCCGCTGTCAAAATTACGCTTAATACGCATGCTCGCAATGTTCTTTTACAGTGTTTGATGTGAATGAGACACAGCTATTATCGCCACCTACTGGCCTGGCATGCTTATGGCATGCTTATGTGAGCGTTTTCCATCGTTTTTGCGTTGCCATGCGGACTGAGAGATTTTTTAAAAACTGTTGGTGTGGACGGGATTTTTTTTGCAACCGGAGGGGGAGGAAACAGGTTTTTAGAAATATCCGTATACGTGTGGACGTGGCCTCAGTGAGTTTACAGTTTTTATTAACCTTGGGTCTGTTGAAGTTTTGTGTCGTGAGATCGCATAAGTATTTTGTCCTTGCTGAAAAAAAAAGTCCTTTGCTCAATACCAAGACTCTGTCAAAGCAGCAAGTCATAAGAGACTTGGAGTTTAACTTTTTTCCATTTTCTTTCTGCCTTTCTACAGATTCAAACAATTAGATAAACCTAAACTCCCCTTTTATTTTTAAAGTACTTTTAAAATCTGATAACATCAAACTGAAATATGAATACTGAAAACAGTGTGTTGAGGAACTGCATCTTCAGTTTTTGGACTGAACACACCCCTCTGTAACATAGTTTGGCTACGTTTACAGATACAGACTACAGCAGGCTGAAACGTTACCTAGTGAAGCTACTGATTGTTGTCACACACAGCCACCAGCTGATCCCTGCATGAGAGCAGACGGGGTGGAGGGAACGGAGAAAAGACGAAGCAGTGTTTGAAACAAAGAAACGATACCCAATTAAACAGCAACATTTTACGAGCTCTTTCTGTATGAAAGTCAGCAAAAAAAGTCTGTAATGTCCTCCTATTTGTACAGCAGGTACGACTTAGGCCTGGCTCACACTGCAGGATAATCGGATCTCAAATCGGCCTGATTCCTCCTTTCCGATAATCGCGGGATCGCTCCCGACTCAAGACTGATCGGAACCGATTATCTACCAACATTATCTTGTAGTGTGAGTTGTAATAAAGATCCAATCTTAACGTCCCCAATCTGCTCGGTGATCGTCGGGGACTCCCCGATTTATTTCAAACATGTTTGATATTGAAAGGGTCTGGCAGAAGTCGTGTGTGACTACAGAGACGAGGGAGGACAGTAATATGTGTAGTAGTAGTGACCAGCGGCAGGAGGGAACCCGCACAGGACACCTGTATGCATCTGACAGGTACAATCTGACCTCCAGCTCTCACTGAAGATTAAGCAATCCATGTTTTCCGCGTTTCCCAAGAAATTTCTTCTACCAAAACTTTAAAAAACGTGTTTTTGTATTTTATTCTCTGTGCAAATCAGTATAATCGCAAATTTAACCGCGGCTCCATTGTTAACGTGAGGCCAGGTGAGGTGGTGCGTTCCTCCGTCGGGCACGATAATCCTAATAAAATCCTGAAGATTGTGATGTGAAAAGATTTCATATCTTGTAGTATGAGCATATTTGAGATTATGGAGAAGAATATCTTTTAGGATTCTCTGTCTGATGCTGCCCGAATTCAAAATTGGGAAGGAGTTTAAAACTCCTGCAGTGTGAGCCAGGCTTTAAATGCTGCCTTCTTTTCACTGAGACTTAGCGGTAGTTGTTACACCATATTCATGCATTTTCCATCTATCTGCAGATCACGTGCACATATATATATATATATTATACAGTATATATATATATATATATATATATATATATATATATATATATATATATATATATATTATACAGTATATATATATATATATATATATATATCTTAACTCATTCTGTGAATAAATCATACAGCCATAAAAGATCTAGAACTAGGAAACAACGTCAGAAAGTTCAAACGAACAACTTTAAGCCTATTGGACACACAGGTGCTGCACTACAAGAAGTTTATATAATCAATATCAGAAAAGCTACAAATACTTCAGAATGTTTTCGATTGGTCATCATCCCTAATAATAAAAGGGTTTTTTAAAGATGTTTTTATTCTGAACCATAACCTCACCAAAGGAAACGAGTGTGAGTGACAGCTCTCATAATGTTACTTTGTATGACAAATGGCTGTACATTAAACTCTGCTTTCAAAAGCAGCTTTCACTGTTGTTCATTTCCTGTTGCATGACACACACTTTTCTTTGTCATCAGCCTTACTTCACTGAACAATAAACATTTGTTGTCAACTTTGCTAACCCATTTACCCTCCCTTCCTCTTCCTCCTCTGCCCCACACAAAGGCTTCTCTGTGCTGCAGCAGGTGAGAAGCTGGAACATCACTGTACCTAAAACAGTGACTGCAGTGGAGGGGAGCTGTGCTGTGGTACCATGTCAGACAAAAGCTCATGTCCAGGTCACCTGCTATCAATACAATAAGATGTATTATCCTGTGGTGTATGACAGATATCCTCCTACAGTGGAACAACAGTTCAGAGGACGCATCTCAGTAAAGGGAGCAGCCACAGAGGGTAGCTGCACCCTGAAGATTAAAACTTTAAGAAGAACAGACAACAACCTTAAAGTCTATGTGTGGATCAATCCAGACTCAATAACAAGTCAGACATTCTTTGATCAAACTGTTTCGATCAATAAATAGAGCACTTGACTCTGAAACCTTAAGCAAAAGAAGATGGGGATTGGCCTTGCAGTATTTACTGCCATGGTTTATGTGGAACACAGTTGCCATTGTTGTTTGTTTAGTCTTGCAAATAATATTCCTAATGTTGCTGACTACAACTAAAGGCTACAAAGATGCTGATCCTATAAACACCACAAATTTGAATATGTCACTTATGAAATACATTTGTACAATTTAAGAAAACAATTGTACCTAATGTGAAAACACCTTTAAATAATTTTATATTTACTGTCCTTCAGTTTCACTTGGAAAAAAAATACAATTGCTGACTTTGAGTAAGAATTAAAGTGCTTTTTTCACAATTGTGTTATGATTAGAAATGTAATTTATAGAGTCGCCTGCTTATTTCATGCTTCATGATTAGGCAGGACGCTTTGACAGAAAAGTTTGAGTTGTCACCTCCTGTATGTGGATCTCAAATAGTAACTTTCTAGTCAAACTGATGGGTTGTAAATATTAAATTACATCAAGATGTTATTGCATTGAAAATAACTCATAAAAAGTACAGAACATTCTGTGCTAACATGAATGTTGCTGTTTTTTTTACTTCCTCATTTTTAAGTCAATTATTGCATGCTGTTTGGAAAGGTGGCCAAATGATGAGGAACTTCACTTCTCTAAACATCCTTCACCTCTCTGCTCAAAAAGACCTGACAAAAACGTAAGTTTATAAAACTTTTATATAACTTTTAAGTAGCTTTTAAATAACTTTATCCTTTTTCGGGAAATAAAACAAATCAACATGTTTGATGTCATTAAGCTACTTTTTAACAAGTGCATCTTTTTTGCACTTGCAGGTTGATCAAACAAACTTTGTTGCAGGGGAAAGAAAAAAAGCATTCACTCTGATCAAGTTTTGAACATTTTAAAGCACTAATGCAGCTTTTCTTTTGGGCGTTATTACTGATTATTAATTATTAAATAGTTTCCTTAAAGAGGTTGTAAACAAACTGAACTCAAGTAAAAAACATAAAACACTTGTCTCTTTTCTTTGAGGCAGGCAGTCAAACTTCCTGTTTTTTTATTTTATAATAATTTCATCTCTGTTCTAATAATGAGCTACTTTACTTGAATTGATTGAAATGCAGAAAGATTTCAATTTAAACCTTAAAATGAGAAGCTGCACACCTTGAAGTCTTTTAGTTTTATTGGGATTGCTTTAGTTCACTAAACTCTGGATCCAACCTTTTCCACATTGATGAAGATTTAAACATTTCAAGATATTTCTCCATCTGCAACTTCTGCAAAGATCACATTCAACAACAGCCTCAAAATGAAATCTAAGTTTATTTGGAGCAAAATACACTAAACTGTAAATCTACATGTATTCTCTCCAGACTTTCTGCCTCTTCTGAAACACAAAGATGGCTGCAGCTCTGACTCTCCTCCTCATTGGCTGTCTGCTGCAAGGTGAGATGCTCACTTATATTTGTCAAAGAAATTAGCTACTAATGTGTTCTGCTTTCTTTTTACAATATCATAATGTAGAGATTTGGTGTTAAATTTACAACTTTCATGTAAAAAAGCTGTGTGAAAATGATGAATCCTGAGTTATATGTGAAGACTATTTTATCTTTGAAAGCATACTGATAAGATTTTTAGAAACAGAGCCAACAATAAAATGTATCATGACTTCATTTATTTATTTGTTTGTTTATTTAACAGAGACACATGCAATGAACATTGCTGATTTTAGCAATATAGACATTATAAACTCAACATGAATAAGGATTGTTTTGTAAATGTATAATTGTAATAAGGATTTGTTTCATGTGTTTCAGGTGCCCTGTGTGGACAGTTTGAGATCATTATACCACAGACTATAGAGGTTCTGAAGGGATCCTGTGTGACAATCCCCTGCTCCTTTGACGTACAGGATCAATATAATGTAAACTTAGATAACACATGTAAAGCATTATGGAAAGATTATTATAGGGGACCTGTTGTGTTTGATAGCAGTAATCCACAACACAAACAAAAGGGACAATTGATCGGTGACCTAACAAAAAAAGACTGCACCACAACCCTGAATGACATGCAACCTCAAAACAACAAAGTGCATAATTTTAGATTGGAATGTGACAATGATCTGAATTACTTATTTGATGGCGTGAAAATTTCAGTCAAAGGTAGGTTTCAAATTAAACTTATTTACAGTTCAGTCATGTAGTACTTCTCTGACCTTATTGTTGATTACTTTAAAATAAAGATAAATCAAACCTTTGATAGTCGAGAGAAATGACTGCTTATACATGTTTATGTATCTTCTGAACAGATGATCCACCCAGACCGACTCTGACTCCGCCCACACTGAAGGTGAAAGAGGGAACCTCAGTGAGTTTGAACTGCTCTGCTCCAGCTCCCTGTCTGTCTCTTCCTCCAAATCTGACATGGAGCCCCAGCCTGGGTGAAGGTCAGGAGACCCTGCAGGAGAATCAGGACAAAACTAAAGTCAAGATCTCTGTGCTGAACTTCAACGCATCACACCTCCATCACAGACAGGAAATCTCCTGTACTGCTGTCTACAGAAAACAAGATGGCAGCACTGAGTCATCTGTGAACACCAGTTTAACAGCTGACATTACATGTGAGTATGTTTGTCTTGTGATTAAATTGATTACATAAAATACATGCTTCTTCTTCTTTGTTTGTTGTTTTGTAATCATTTAGCGAACAGTTACGAGCATGGCCGTCACCTGGGGTGTGCATACTGCCATGTGTGATTACCTTTTTTTCTCTCCACTCAGATGTTTGATTGTAGATGTATTCATTGTATGAACAGGGTTTGTTGTTTAGCCTCTACATAAATGATCTAATAAATGAATGCTATTAGGTCAGACATCCTAATGTACGCTGATGATACTATCATTTTTGAACATGCAACAACAAACCAGCAAGCTGCACGTAAACTAACAGCAGTGATGACTAATGTCACACAGTGGTTTAATAACTCCTGTCAATACTTAAACATAAAGAAAACAATCTGCATGTTTTTCACAAAGAGGTCAACAGATCATTTCACACTCAGTGTTTTCATCACAGGGTTAAAGGTCACAGTTGTATCTGATTATAAATGAATGTAACACTGGACTTTAATCTCCCATTTCAAAAACAAATTAAGATGGTGACAAACATAGTAAAGTTCATATTTACATATTTCCACCAACTGTTTATCCGCTGAGGAAGCAACACTGTACTGTAGGTCTACATTGTAATGAGAGGTGGGAATCACCAGAGGTCCTTCGATACAATATTATAACGATGCTTGAGTCACGATACGATATTATTGCGATTTTTAACATTTTACGACAGGCTGAGAATTGTGATATAATATATTGAATTTCATATTTTTAACTGCATATTATGTACACAAAATTAAACTAAATCAAGAACTGTTTTGTCAAATAAGGAAAAATTCTCAGTCTTTTTGTCTCATTTCTGTCTGTTCATTTCTACACAATGGAAGTCGAGCCCACAGACTGACCAACACTGTGATAAAAGTAAAAGGCTGCATGCACCTCACAATCTGAACTGATGGTGTTTCAGTCTGATCAAACTTTACTGAACACAAACATGTACGGACGACTGAACAACTGCAGTCATTTTTAACAATGCAACTTGCTCAAAATGAATTGTGCAACCCCTCCAGCAATTACAAATAAAAACATATCGCGAGCAGAATATTGTGATTCTATGCTGTATCTATTTTCCCCCACCTCTAATTGGTATGCTGTCTCATGTAGGCCTACGTCTCCTGCTTTGATGTCCTGCTTTTAGGTATCTTATTTGTTTTACCAGGAGAACAGTATTACTGTCCTGTTTTAATGCACATCACTCTTTTACGTGTTTCATATGCTTCTAGATTTACAATTTTGTTGTCCCACTTTAGTCTGTTTTACATATTGCTGCTGTCTATGATGGCTAAACTTGTGCATTACAGAAATGTTATGAATGTGCATTGTCTTTATAACTTTACATTTTATTGATAAAAATGAATAAAAATGAATGCACTGAACGGTGAAGACCAAACCGTGATGGCTCTGCATGAGTACACATACTGTTATAGTCCTACTCAGTGTTGGGCTCGTTATTGAAAAAAAAGGAATATATTACTCATTACTCTTTAAGTACTTTAATTACTTTACTTATTACTCCCTGCCATCAGTAATATGTTACACTACTTGTTATATTACTTTTCGTAATAAGCCACAACTTTCATTAGTTCTTTTTCGCTTTTAGCTGTGCTCGATTAAAATCCAGTCTTGGTTGATTTGTAGACATTGTAGGGCTACAGCTGTCCTCCACAGCTCATTGGTGGGGTTTATTTACACGAGCTTCATGTTGTTGTGCTGTCGTCAGATGTTGTAAGTGCTTAAGGAGTTTTGAAGTCCTGTTTTTTGCAGTATAAAGAGTCCTGGTACTGGGACACAATTTACATATGACAATGATGTTCTTGTCATCTTTCCTGTCGACAAAACTTAAGTACGGTAATGGGAATATTTCCAGCCACTGAATGTAAACTTCCATCTTTCAAGCTAGCCAGGGTTGCCAGGTATGTGTGACAACAAATGACAAAACAAGCCCAATGGCCAAAAAAAAACTACCCTCGGCGGCACCTAAAAAGAAGCCCAAATCCGCATATCTGGCAACCATGAAGCTCGCTACCTTCCTGCTTGTCTGAGGTGCGCAACAAAATTAATCTGGGGTTTGTTGCATAAATCTGAAGTGGGGTAATAATAACAACAGTAATGTAGTAACGAATTATTTTTTGTGTGGGTAACTGTAATATTATTACTGGAATTTCATTAGTAATTCGTTACACTTCTCGTTACTTGTAAAAGTAATATCATTACTGTAACGCGTTACTAGTGATACGTTACAGACCAACACTGGTCCTACTAGCTGTTTCTATTGATGTTTAGCAGGGCTTGTTCAGGATAAAGGCATAACATTCTCTATCCCTCATCACAAATAAACTACATTTTCAAAAAATACAACTTTATTTTTTCTCTTTTCAGATTCACCCAAAGGGACCACAGTGTCAGTCAGTCCCTCTGGTCCAGTGCAAGAAGACACAAATGTGACACTGACTTGCAGTGCTAATGCAAACCCAGCTGTAAAGAACTACACCTGGTACAGAGCTGATGGAGGCCAGGAGACTTTCATGGGGACTGGACGTGTTTTAAACATCAAAGCTTCTAGAAAGAGAGCCCCAATTTTCTGCAAGGCTGAAAATGAATTGGGAACTGGGCAATCATACACAAGACAAATAGATGTACACTGTAGGTGTCATTCATCAGTTACATTTTTCAAAATGTATGAAAATCTCTTTGTTTATCTTTAATTTCCTTTGATTGGAAACTTCATATCCATAAGAACATTTTTAGAGGATTACATTTGTTGTATGCGGCCTCAAGAAACTTATGACGCTGAGTGCTGAAAACACTGAACTACATTGGTTTTGTATTGAAAATAGGCGCTGCCAGCGTTAAAAGCGCCCTCTGTGGACACAGGCCCAGAATGAAAACCGATTGACATGGAGGAAATATAATTTTTCTTTGCCTCATTCACTTGGACACTCACAGCTGGTCAACTTTTTTTACAGCCATAAGCCTTATCTTTTCCTTTTGCAAATTTGATACAGCATGGCTTTACTTGACTCTCTACTTGTCTCTCTTCCCTACATCCATTACAGATGCTCCACAGATCATGTCCTCATCTGATTGCACCAAAACTGCTAACCAGGTCAACTGTTCCTGTGAGTCTACGGGAAATCCTCCTCCCACTTTACAATGGAGTTTGGATGAATCACTGGTCAATCACTCAGAAGAGTTTGCAGTCAGTTATGAGCATCGAAGTGGCACAGGCGTGAGCTTCATCACCATGAGTCAAGCCCAGTGGAAGGATCACTTCACTGTGCTTTGTCGCAGCTCAAACTATCTGGGATCTGCTTCTCAGCGATTTATTTTCTACAGCCTTCCAACATCTGCAGAAAGTCAAGGTTTGTCTCTGAACTGAGTATAACTTTTGTTGGTAAGCAGCACATTTCACAATTTGTTCTCATAGTTACTAAGTATTAACAAGAAAACTTTATGAATGGGTAAGTGGTGAAGAAATATTCCTCTTGAAAGCTTTAATATGTCCTGATTTAACAATTTACAAAAATGAATAATTAATACGTTATGTCCGAATTTATTCAAATAATAATCTCGTCTGAATAAGAGCTTGAACCATAATCCCTTATTGTCCTTTGTATTTTTCAGTGATTTTGCTAGTCTTCATCGCCACCATTGTCGTCTTCCTGGTGCTAGTATGTGCTTTACTCTTTGTTATCAGGTAGGGTAACAGCAAATCAAGCCAAACCGTACAGAATACCACTATGCAAAATGTTTAAAAACCTCCAACTTGGACTTTTATATTCTTTATTTGAGTGAAGATACAGATTCTATATGGTGTTCCTCTGGTCTTCAATTTAAAATCTTTGAAATGTTTAATGTTTAACTTGAGCAGACCAAGTCTTATCCAGGTAATTTCAATCAAATGTTGTGGATCGAAAATGTTGCCAAAGTATTTGTGTTATTTATAGTGTCCTCTGCTCTGCGTCTGGACAAATAAACATGAATATGCAGCTTTATGAGACACCTAAAGGACTGGAGAAACATCAGTATTTGCTGATCTGTGAATTTCAGATGTACCGCTGATCTCTTACTCTCTTTTTTGCTCAAAGCAACTTTGGGATTAAATATGACTGAAGATATGTAGTTATTTAAAGCTTTGTGTACTTTTGGGTACTATCGATCATTAGAATAAAGGAGATTTGGAAGAGTATTGTTTTAAAACAGGTCGAAAGTATCAAATTTTGAAAAAAAATGTTGATAACCTTACTCTGAAGAGAGGATGCCCACAGGTGGTTCATTATGTGGTGTTTTACTGTTCTTTACTGATTGGTGTGCTGTGATACAGTTTGCAGCTTCTCAATAAGCCCCATGTTTGCAGGCAGCTGTAGCGAAGTCTGAGTGGAAAACCTACGAGTTTTGCTCCAGTATGTTGCAACAAAAAAGTTATGGCATGAAGTAATCATGAATATTTCCCCTTCTTGACAGAGTATGTCCTGTACTGTGACCTTTGCACATGCACACATAAGAATGTTGATGCTGAAATGCTGCCCGCCACCAGCCAAAGCTATAGACAGGCACTAATGCTCTACTACCTAGATGTAAACCAGCATAGTAGACAAGTGGCATGTCATAGCACAAAGAGGTTTGACTGTATTTTGATCTAGAAAATGGAGTAAAAGTTGTATGTAGGCTGTCTCGTGTTAAAGTGGTGTATCTTGACCAGAGCAATGCGTAAAAAGCACAGACATGTGGAAGTAAACCTGCAAGGAGGACCAAAGGCTGGCAGTGCTAGTACTGCTAATGCTAGCCACACTCGGCACAACATGTTGACATCGACTGCAGACGATGTGATCCTGTGATCTGTTACCAGTGTTAAAATAACTAAATATGGACTGTTCCCTGAGTTTTTTCTCAACTTTAGACTAGTGAAAAAGAAAGATATTGTCAGTATATTCTTGTAGGTTTATACTCTGCTGGTTTTTTCAGGGCTCAGAGGACTCAACACAACCTGCTTAAGAGTCAGGGGTCAGGTAACGCTAGCACAGTTGCTATGAGCCAACATCTACCAAGTGGAAAAGGAGATGAGGTACTTTATCCTGGAATCCAGCAGTTTTCTACTTAGTGTCACTTAAATAAGCAGAATAACCTTACAACCGACATTTCCTTTTGATTTGTAGGAACCCAACAAAACAAATGAGGGCATTTATGCTAACACCACTGAGCTGAAGAAACCAGGTGTCACCCAACCTGCAACTACCTCTGAGCCAACCAGCACCAACTTACCAAGCTCAAGCCGAAACAACACAGAAGATGCCAGTACAAGTTCAGAGAAGAAAAACGAGGAAAGCAAAGATGTGATTTACACTAGTGTGACTTGGAGGAGCAAAGGCGAGAAGGAGGGAGGAAGCTTTGGCGACACAAATCAGTCAGGTTGCTCCTATCTGGAGGAGAAGCGCTTAGAGGGAGCATTGAATTTTGTGAGCAATGCAGTAGAGATGTTAAATCTATATGACGAAGTGAAGCCTAGAAATATGAAAAAGGACTCTGAATGTGAATATGCCCAGGTTAAATTTTGAGACTAGATTATGAGATGCAGACATAGATTACAGTTCAGTCCGGACTGGGCCTGGGCGATAAAACTAAATGATAATTATTGCGATATAATTTTTGTCAATAAATATGAAAAATGTTCAATAAAAGTTTGATAGATTTAATCGTGTGATTACACCACCAACCACTGGGAAGTGGGGAGCGCTAATGTTCCTTGAGCGCTACGTGCACTGTGCTTATAATGGTGAAATATTTAATTATATTTTGTCATGTTCTGAATATTCAAACCATAATTAACCACCTTGTTTTTTCAACTTTAACTCAGGAGCCAAAATCAGCCTTTAAATTTGAAAGAAATAATGAATGACAATTATCGATATCGACTGATATGACATTTTTTATCGTGATTTGAACACTTTTAGTCATGTCACGCAGGCCTACTCGCTATCATAGTTTGGCTCAGTTTACAGCAACAGACTACAGCAGGCTGTAACGTTACCTAGTGAAGCTACTGATTGTTGTCACACACAGCCACCAGCTGATCTCTGCATGAGAGCAGACGGGGTGGAGGGAACGGAGAAAGGACGAAGCAGTGTTTGAAACAACGAAACGATACACAATTAAACAGCAACACTTTATGAGCTCTTTCTGTGTGAAACTCAGCAAAAATTATATTAAAATATACCATAAAAGTCTGTAATATCTTCCTATTTGTACAGCAGGTACAACTTAAATGCTGCCTACTTTTCACTGAGACTCTGCACAGGGATTCAGCGGTAGTTGAGACACCATATTTATACATTTTCCATCCATCTACAGACCATGTGCATATTATATGCACTCAACATCACTGGCACTCCTCTTTCCTGGTTGAAATCCTACCTCACCGACAGATAACAGTTTATCAACATCAATAACTGCTCCTCCTCCATAGCTCCTTTGTCCCAAGGCGTCCCCCAGGGTTCGGTGCTTGGTCCCCTCCTGTTCATCATATACTTGCTCCCCCTTGGTAACATTATCCGCCAGCATGGTCTCCATTTCCACTGTTATGCCAATGACATTCAGCTCTACATCTCCACCAATTCAATCACCACTGAAACCCGCTCTACCCTAACGAACTGCCTCAGTGAAATAAAAACATGGATGCACACCAATTTCCTCTCTCTTAACTACGCAAAATTGGACATAATAATTATCGGCCCTAAATCCCTCACCAATTCCATACACAACTTCTCCTTCACAATAGACAACTCCACTCTCTCCCCCTCCCCTCATATCCGCAATCTTGGAGTCATCTTTGACAGCCAGCTCTCCTTTGACCACCACGTCACGCAGCTCACAAGAACCGCCTTCTTTCACCTCAAAAATATAGCCCGTCTTCGTCCACTACTCTCATTTTCTGCTGCTGAAATACTAATCCATGTATTCATCACATCCAGACTTGACTATTGCAACAGCATCCTTTACGGCACATCATCCAAAGTCCTTAATAAACTTCAATACATCCAAAATTCTGCTGCACGCCTCCTCACCCACACCCGAATACGCGAACACATCACCCCTGTCCTGCAAAATCTCCACTGGCTCCCTGTCCCTTACCGTGTCCAATTCAAAATCCTTCTCCTCACACATAAAGCCCTTAACCACCAGGCCCCCTCCTACCTCACGGCTCTCCTTCACCCTCACACTCCTGCACGCAGCCTCCGTTCTTCAAAAGCCAACCTCCTATCTCCCCCTCTTAGAACCAAGCACCGAACCTGGGGGGACAGAGCCTTCTCCATAGCTGCCCCCTCCCTCTGGAACTCACTCCCCACACACATTCAACACTGCACCGACCCTCCTACTTTCAAATCACTTATCAAAACTCACCTCTTTAAACAAGCTTTTAATGTATAATTGTGATGTATTTTCTGTTTTCTGTAATTTACCTTTATGTTGTTATCTTTATTGTTGT
This sequence comes from Labrus bergylta, assembly GCF_963930695.1. Taxonomy (NCBI): domain Eukaryota; kingdom Metazoa; phylum Chordata; class Actinopteri; order Labriformes; family Labridae; genus Labrus; species Labrus bergylta. Next base: position 19,063,549 of record NC_089202.1, read on the forward strand.
TATCTTTATGATTTGTTTGTAATACTGCAATGTCCGTTAGTCTGTCCTTCTGTGCTTTTCTTTATGTTTTAACCATTGTAAAGTGTCTTTGAGTTTTTAAAAGCGCTTAAAAATAAAATGCATTATTATTATTATTATTATTATATATATTAAGTCATTCTTTAAATAAATCTCACAGCTAAAAAGTCAAGACACTCAACTTAACCTCAGAAGAACAGATAATAACCAAGACAAAAAGTTCAAATGGGAAAATACATTTTAACAAAATAAGGTTGTGGGTTTGGAGGTCGCCTATTTACGACAGATCTTGAGACTATAATTGTTCAGCCTAACAAGTTTCTCTTTAACGACGGAGGATTAGGGCCACGATTAGGGCCAAATTTTCAAGAATAAAGTAGGAAATTTACGAATTTCCACTGTTGCATCCAACAAAGTGCTCTGTGGATGGAAAGTATAACTAACGAGTTCGAGACCAGCCTGTGTGAAAATGATGAAAGGAGAACTGTTAAAGTCTGCTCCTCTGCAGACACAACTTCCTCCAAGTCAGTGTGGTTCTTTCTTCAGAAAAGCCACAGTTTCTTTCAGTATCTTTTCAGGGTCCTGATATTTTATGACAATGTGATAATGATGATGTGCCAAAAGCATGTGTAGTTTCATATCTGCATAAGTAAAGCCCCAACACAACTATTTTATATTTGTGTTTGTTATCTGCACTTGTCTGCCTTGTTAAAGTGTCTCATGGGCAGAGCCAGTTTGTGTCCTGTTCACTGATCATTTTGCAGATGAATAAAGTCCTTGCAAGTTGAAGTGAAAACTTCTCTTGAACTAACTGTTTTTTACTGACTACACAAGGAAGTAGCCTATTTCCTTGAAACCTGTGAAACAAGTGAAACCTTTACTAAAATATAGAAAGATGCTCAACGTTTGTAATTTTAACAGGCTGCTGCTCTTCTGATATAGACTGAAATAACGTCATTATTCTCGTAAATTGAGATTTTTCATTTTCTTTAACAATGCCATAATCCTCCGTCATACTTTTTCAGTTTGAGTTTAGGGGGATTTTGCTGTTTCTATGTTTCTGCCATCTGACTGTTGACAGGGGTGCAAACTCATCAGGGATGAAAAAGGTGACATGGATCCAAACCTCCTAGGGGGGTCCGGGGGCAAGCCCCCCCGGGAAGATTTAAAAAAAAAAAAAAATCAGCTTTAAATTGTGAATTTACAGAAGATTTCAGCATTCAGACCTACTAAAGAAGCAGTGCAAACAATAAGAAAAACACAATTGCTTGTCGATATCTATGTTCTGTTTTACCTTTTTGATAAAGCTTCAGTGAAACATGAAAAACCTGTGCTCCCAACCTTGAGTCCCTTTTTATAAATGGGATGAATTTGCAGAACAGGGCTTACCATGTTCTACTAAGGGGTGATGTGAAGGGCAGTCAGTATGCAAGTAGCTCTCAGAGCAGAGTCTGAGGGAACATAATGCAGTCATCAAGTATGACAATATTGTCAAATATCTTCTATCATAAAATATGTAACATATCAATATATGAACCTGATGTTTGGCTCCTGCTGATTCTCATTAAGTTTATATTCCCTCTGGCCTACCTTATTACATGTGTTGACACTGTCACATGTGCTGTCACTTTAATGTTGCCTGAGATAATAATGAACCAGAAAGCTGTATGAAGTTACCTTCAGCTAGCACACATTTCTCTCAACATCTTTACCTATGGCTACCAAACGGTTAATATGATCAGACAGTATGTTTAACAGAAAGACTGGCTTGCTAGACAGACTTCGAATTGGTCATTGTCCCGAATAATAAGAGTGTTTTTAGATGTTTTTATTCTGAAACATAACCTCACCAAAGGAAACGAGTGTGAGTGACAGCTCTCATAATGTTACTTTGTATGACAAATGGCTGTACATTAAACTCTGCTTTCAAAAGCAGCTTTCACTGTTGTTCATTTCCTGTTGCATGACACATACTTTTCTTTCTCATTAGCTTTTCTTCACTGAACCACTAACATTTTTTGCCAGCTTTGCTAACACATTCACCCTCCCTTCCTCTTCCTCCTCTCCCCCACACAAAGGCTTCTCTGTGCTGCAGCAGGTGAGAAGCTGGAACATCACTGTACCTAAAACAGTGACTGCAGTGGAGGGGAGCTGTGCTGTGGTACCATGTCAGACAAAAGCTCATGTCCAGGTCACCTGGTATCAATACAATAAGATGTATTATCCTGTGGTGTATGACAGATATCCTCCTACAGTGGAACAACAGTTGGTTTGGTTCCAGGACTAAAACATTTTTTACAAAAGGAATTTCTCAAATGTCAATCGACGATTTGAAGGGAGAAATGTACTTTCAGAACCAGAGCCGCCATAAAAGTGGGGGATCACTGTTGAGTTCTATCGATCACTACAATTGGCATGTTTGAAATTAGCTTCAGGAGCTGATGTATTTCCCAGATCATTTCATCTCTAAAAGCTCAAAAGCAACAAATACAGCAAGTGAAAAAGTGAACTCAAAAAGTGAAAAAAATTGCTGACTTTGAGTAAGAATGAAAGTACTTTTTGTCATACTATAAAATCCAGAATATAAGTGGCATGTTTTTGAAGGTCTCTGAGAGAGAAAAAAAGTTTTCTGGCCTGACCATTTCTATTGTGTTCAGTGAAGTCTACAACGTGCAGTTTGTGTTCAGCTGTGTCGCTCTTTTAGTTCAGTCTGTTTTCACTTTTTGGAGTTTGCACTCCTACTAGTTACAGTACGGTAGTTGAGCTCTCAGGCTGCAGTGAAAGTTGTGAGGCACAGACTCCTAGCTTGCAAGCTCTCTGCACGACTCCGCTGGTCACTTTTTGACTTTAATACAGAATTATTTTGATCAAAAGAGCACTCAACAAGGTTTATTTATGAAACAATATACTACTGTTTTCTGTGCATGCAGGATTATGACCTCGTGAGGGAGAAAAGCTGTGGTTTGTGTCACCTTCTCACCCAGCACAGCATGCAATCACATCTGGATACAGAAAGAATGGGGATGTATTTTTAATGGTCAGTAATGACGCCGCGTGTGTCAGCATTTTATACTGGTATATTGGTTGCACCAGTGTATAGAAGCAGCCAACTTTTTGGATCTAGAAAAAGGGTATGCGTCTTATACCTCAGGTTTTTATGGTAATTGATAAGAGATTGATAATTGTGTTATTAGAAATGTATTCTATAGAGTAGTCTGCTTATTTCATTGCTTCATGATAAGGAAGTACAGGCTTTTCATGTGTTTTTGCATTTTAATCGAATGCTGACATCCCCATGATGACAATGTTTTTTTAAGGTCTAAAGATACAAATAATTTGTACAGAGAGATGTTTGTTATCAATAGTAAATGGAAGGTAAGTAAAGATGTTACACTGTATGAAAACTATTCACATGAAATGTTCAGTACATTTCATGTGAACATGAATGTTCACTTTGTTTTGACTTCCTCATTTACAAGTCAAATTTTGAATGCTGTTTATGAAGGTGGCCAAATGATGAGGAACTTCACTTCTCTAAACATCCTTCACCTCTCTGCTCAAAAAGACCTGACAAAAACGTAAGTTTAAAAAACTTTTATATCACTTTTAAATAACTTTATACTTTTTCAGGAGATATAACAAATCAACATATTTAATATCATAAAGGTTACTTTTTAAGAAGTGCATTTTTCTGAAGTTGATCAAACAAACTTTGTTACAGGGGAAAGAAAACATTCACTCTGATCAAGTTTTGAACATTTTAAAGCTCTCATGCAGTTTTTCTTCTGGGCGTTATTACTGATCAAATAGTTTCCTTAAAGAAGTTGTAAACAAAGAAAGAAACAAAATAAAAAACACAACATTTGTCTCTTTTCTTTGAGGCAGGCAGTCAAACTTCCTGTTTTTTATTTTATTATCATTTCATTTTCTACATTTTAATAATGAGCATCTTCACATGAATTGATTGAACTGCAGAAAGATTTCAATTTAAACCTTAAAATGAGAAGCTGCACACCTTGAAGTCTTTTAGTTTTGTTGGGATCAATTTTGTTAACTAAACTCTGGATCCAACCTTTTCCACATTGATGAAGATTCAAATATTTCAACATATTTCTCCATCTGCAACTTCTGCAAAGATCACATTCAACAACAGCCTCAAAATGAAATCTAAGTTTATTTGGAGCGACATACACTAAACTGTAAATCTACATGTATTCTCTCCAGACTTTCTGCCTCTTCTGAAACACAAAGATGGCTGCAGCTCTGACTCTCCTCCTCATTGGCTGTCTGCTGCAAGGTGAGATGCTCACTTATATTTGTCAAAGAAATTAGCTACTAATATGTTCTGCTTTCTTTTAAAGATATCATAATGTAGAGATTTGGTGTTAAATTTACAACTTTAATGTAAAAAATATCTGTGAAAATGATGAATCCTGAGTATTATGTGAAGACTATTTTATCTGTGACTCCTAAGGTTTTTAGAAACAGAGCCAACAATAAATTGTATCATGACTTTATTTATTTATTTGTTTGTTTATTTAACAGAGAAACGTGCAATGAACATTGCTTCACATAAATACAAAGTAGATAACATGCAGTCAGGTTTCTAGCCACGACTCATTTGAAACCTCTATCCCTGTCAATGATTTTAGTAATATAGTCATTATAAACTCAATATGAATAAGGATTGTATTGTAAATGTATAATTGTAATAAGGATTTGTTTCTTGTGTTTCAGGTGCCCTGTGTGGACAGTTTGAGATCATTATACCACAGACTATAGAGGTTCTGAATGGATCCTGTGTGACAATCCCCTGCTCCTTTGACGTACAGGATCAATATAATGTAAACTTAGATAACACTTGTAAAGCATTATGGAAAGAATCTTATTGGGGACCTGATGTGTTTGATAGCAGTAATCCACAACAGAAAGGACAATTGATCGGTGACCTAACAAAAAAAGACTGCACCACAACCCTGAATGACATGCAAAACAACAAAACGTGTTTATTTAGATTGGAATGTTCAGGTGTGAAACACAATTTTGATAGCGTGACAATTGTAATCAAAGGTAGGTTTCAAATTCAATGTTTTAACAGTTCATTCATGTAGTACTTCTCTGACCTTATCATTGATTACTGTACTTTAAAATAAAGATAAATCAAACCTTTGATAGTAGAGAGAAATGACTGCTTAAACATGTTTATGTATCTTCTGAACAGATGATCCACCCAGACCGACTCTGACTCCGCCCACACTGAAGGTGAAAGAGGGAACCTCAGTGAGTTTGAACTGCTCTGCTCCAGCTCCCTGTCTGTCTCTTCCTCCAAATCTGACATGGAGCCCCGGCACTGGGTGAAGGTCAGGAGACCCTGCAGGAGAATCAGGACAAAACTAAAGTCAAGATCTCTGTGCTGAACTTCAACGCATCACACCTCCATCACGGACAGGAAATCTCCTGCACTGCTGTCTACAGAAAACAAGATGGCAGCACTGAGTCATCTGTGAACACCAGTTTAACAGCTGACATTACATGTGAGTATGTGTGTCTTGTGATAAATTGATTACATAAAATACATGCTTCTTCTTCTTTGTTTGTTGTTTTGTAATAATTTTGCAAACAGTTACGTCACCTGGGGTGTGCATACTGCCATGTGTGATTACCTTTTTTTCTCTCCACTCAGATGTTTGATTGTAGATGTATTCATTGTATGAACAGGGTTTGTTGTTTAGCCTCTACATAAATGATCTAATAAATGAATGATATTAGGTCAGACATCCTAATGTACGCTGATGATACTATCATTTCTGAACATGCAACAACAAACCAGCAAGCTGCACGTAAGCTAACAGCAGTGATGACTAATGTCACACAGTGGTTTAATAACTCCTGTCAATACTTAAACATAAAGAAAACAATCTGCATGTTTTTCACAAAGAGGTCTACAGATCATTTCACACTCAGTGTTTTCATCACAGGGTTAAAGGTCACAGTTGTATCTGATCATAAATGAATGTAACACTGGACTTTAATCTCCCATTTCAAAAACAAAGTAAGATGGTAACAAACATAGTGAAGTTTATATTTTCATATTTCCACCAACTGTTTATCCGCTGAGGAAGCAACACTGTACTGTAGGTCTACATTGTAATGAGAGGTGGGAATCACCAGAGGCCCTTCGATACGATATTATAACGATGCTTGAGTCACGATACGATATTATTGCGATTTTAAACATTTTGCGACAGGCTGAGAATTGTGATATAATATATTGAATTTCATTTTTTTAACTGCATATACACAAAATTAAACTAAATCAAGAACTGTTTTGTCAAATAAGGAAAAATTCTCAGTCTTTTTGTCTCACTTCTGTCTGTTCATTTCTACACAATGGGAGTCGAGCCCACAGACTGACCAACACTGTGATAAAAGAAAAAGCCTGCATGCACTTCACAATCTGAACTGATGGTGTTTCAGTCTGATCAAACTTTACTGAACACAAACATGTACGGATGACTGAACAACTGCAGCCATTTTTAACAATGCAACATGCTCAAAATGAATTGTGCAACCCCTTCAGCAATTAAAAATAAAAACATATCGCTAGCAGAACATTCTCATCTCCTTAAAATCTTGACTAAATTAAATTAGGTCCTTTGAAGGATATCTTTACCCAATTCTTTAGATTTTTAATCAGTGTTGACATTTAATGACATCAATTTAATAAATTAAACACCTCAGTGTGAGATGCTTATGGATCAAATTAAATTAAATTAAATTAAATTAAAGTATCCTTTATTAATCCCACGAGGGGAAATTCAGTTTTGCACTCTGTCTAATGAACATGCTACACAAACATAAGCTAGTCTGGAGTACTGTGTTCAAAAGTAGTCATAGACAAAGCATACACATACATACAAAGCACACAGAGGGGAGAGACAACAGCAGCAAGAATATGAAGAAAATGCCCTGCCAACTTCAGTGACAAGATTGGCTGTGGGAAATGTGAGGACGCTACTACCTAAGGAACGTAAGCAGCAGCTAGGCTCATAGGGTATTAGTAAATCTGTGATGTAGGAAGGGGCAAGTCTGTGTTTGAGAGAAAGACCATAATGTGGGAAAGTTCATCATTGCTCTGTGTGAGTACTGTTTTGTATCACCTGTTGTCTTGATGCGCGTTCCTAACAGAGTGTTAGCCCTGCCTGCAGGTAATGTTACGAATTATCATTCTCCTGTATTTCACTTTGGTTGGGTAAATAAAGTTGCGCACCGAAGCCTGAAAACAAATCCTGATATGATGGGCAGTGCACGCTGATGTTCGCTACCACAATAAAAGCCTACTATACACCGAGCAGACTTCATGTAGCAGATCAAAGTTCTGACTTTATATTTAAAATGCCACACAAACACAAAATTACAATTGTGTTACAGGATTCAGATAAATGCCTGACATTAAAAACCGCAGTTTGCACGCGAGGGTAGGGCTATGTCATTAACCCATTTTGCTCAACCTTTATTTGTCCGATTGACACCGACTAAAATTATTACAATAGTGAAAGTGACGGAAATCCGTCGTAGCGACAGAGAACTTTAATCCCTGTTATAATTTTTCAGATTCACCCAAAGGGACTTGCAGTGCTAATGCCAACCCAGCTGTAAAGAACTACACCTGGTACAGAGCTGATGGAGGCCAGGACACTTTCATGGGGACTGGACGTGTTATAACTGTTAAAGCTTCAGATGTCAGCGGTCCTTTTTTCTGCAAGGCTGAAAATGAACTGGGGAGTGGACGATCCAACAACAAACACATAGATATTCAGCGTATGTTTACAAGTTAAACTGTGTGTTTTTAAACCTTTAAAGGTCTATAATTAATCCAGAGCAGTGATTTACTGTGTTGTTCCTGCTGAAACCTCTCCTCTTCTTTTAGTCTTTTGGTTGCTCAGCCTACACTCGTCTCTCTCGCTCGCTTTGCGGTCTTGATTTGGAAATATGATACAGCTTTGGTACTTCCTTCACTGTCAAACTGACAATGAAGTAGACTTTAGTGGTAAAAACCATCAAGTTGAAAAAGTGCCCCCCCCCCCCCCAAACAGGGTTATGATATTATCATGTTATTTCTTATGACAGGTCTTGAGGATAACTGTGGACCCTACAGTGGAGTTCTCTTCTGGGCTGTTACTGGAGTGTCTCTCACTGTGAACATCGTCCTCACACTCTGCATGGTGTTTCTTTGGTATGTTATTACACCGGAAGACTTTTTAGAATAAACTGTGCTGATGAAGATATGACAAATGAGTTGTTTGTAAAACCCTTTTTTAATCCTTATTTCTTCTTTTACTAAAGGAAACAAAGAGAGAGCATGAAGCCAAAAGAAGAGGACAGCACTTACATGAATCTGGATCACACTAACAGATCTCCAAACTATGATGTCATTGCCAAACGTCATACCTGATTATTTGAAGACTCTCTCTCTGTCTCCCTCTCTCGCTCTGCTCTTCCTGCATTGCTTTAAATATCGACTTTGAGATATGAATGTGATATTTCAATATTCTGCAGGGTGTTTGGCACAATACATGATTCATTCTCAGTAATTTCACATAATATTTTCTCCATGAAGCCTCTGATGTTCAAATCTGGAGAGATATTGATCATTAATTGTGGATAAGTTTGAGGTGATGGTTTTCACTTTTGTTTGTATTGAAGCTCTGCTAATCAAGATTTTTATTTTTTATTGAGAAAGTAAATGGTTTATCAAAAGAGATGTACATTGAATCAATCCAAGATATGGAAACATTGGTACAGTTGTATCCTCTGGGGCGCTGTTTTTATCTATTTAGTGATTTTATACCATGCATTGCATTTAAGTTGCAGATTTTTATACTGCGCTTTGTATTTCATGTATCTTGTATTGTATTTTATGTCTTTTGGATTTTATTATTTGGACCCTGAGTCTGTAATAAAGTTTTGATTCATTCATTGCATGCTCTTGTTTTCCAATCAGATTAAAGAAAGCCTGTGAGGCCAATTCCAGAGGACAGGGTTTAAATGGCCCTGAATCAAAGATGAGGTTAAGGAGGATAGTTGAAATGTCCAATATGTAAGACATCTTCTGAATTAAATCTTGAAATGGTCTTACTATATCATCAGACATTAAGGAAACATGATCTGTTTAAGTGCTGGTTTATCTGAAAATGTAGCAGTCGGTATGTCCTCCTTCTAGTTTTCCATTGTGGCGCAGAATCATTGTATTTTGAGCAGAGAAGGTAGGCGGTTGCTTCTGAAAAAAGGAGAGAGGTTAGAGAGCAGAAAAGTCTCTAGACCGATGCAGAGCTGGTTAAAAACTGAAGCTTCAGTGTCCACGACATAGTAACCTGTTTGCACATTGGCTCTAGGAGGGAGGGGGCGGGGGAAGAAAGCTCTGTCCAATGTTTTGAAGTTGAAGAAAAGTGTTGACGAGCTGATATCCTAAATCACACAAGAACGTTAAAACATTTCATGTTCAAAGTGACAGCAACAGGTCTCCTGGGTTAACAAACGCTAACAGGCTGTAGTTGAAAGAAGAGGTGATGATGCAACAGAGTGGTAACAGATACATGTTTATCTCTGAATTTATAGTTTCCGCTCTTCTGGCGGTTGAGAAAGGCGTCCTAATACTGCTGGAAGTTCGTGGTCTCAGTTTCCATCAACGTGTTTTAACCAGCTTGATTTTATCATTGAAAGATAGTCCTTGTTCAGTCACGTTTACAAATCAACAAGCTCAGGTTTTTACTTCTATTCAATTTAATCTGAGAAAACCCAGACAGGAGGACATTGTTGATGAATGCTATTAGAGGTGTTCCTGTTCCTCGAGGAAACAAAATAACGGCCTTCTCCTAATCCTGCCATGAATTATTTAGTTGAGTTTATCAGTATCACCGTGGGACTGTGTCTCAATATCTTACAACTTACATTCAACATTACCCCAACAAACAGGACAACATCCAGTATTCGGGTTGCATCATATAAAATGACAGCACTAACAGGACATTCATTTTTTTTCACACATTACGGACAGCCTCTGGACACAGAAATGATAAGATAAAGTGAATGCAGTGACATCAGTGTGTAACAGCCAGTGTTGGGTAGTGATATTGATATTAGGTAGGAAAAAAAAGCTGAGACTGATATTTCAATCAGGAGAGACTTAATTGAGAATGAACAATTATTTATTTAACAATAAATGTGCGACAATTTAGATTTGAATGTGCAAAGTCTTTGGAGGATTAGACTCCATCGTGACGACTTCATGTACTCGGAAGGGTAATGAGGCCGACAGCAGGATAGGATACCCCCCTATGGAGTCTAGACACTGGTGGTGGTGAAGAGGAATGGAGGCTATAATGAGCCTGAATCTGGACTCTGCTGAGCTGGAATGGAGGTGACTGGGGCGGTGGTGGGTTGCAGCAGTTGCCTTGAAATGACAGAATGACTGTTGAAGAGAAAGAACTATTTTAGCATTTTGTCGCAGCAGTATGATTGGTTGAGAGAGGTTGTGCCCGACTCTGGTTGGTTAATCACTTAAAGAATAAACACCCATTAACAGCTGATCACCAGAGCAGGTAGACAGAGGAAGTAGTTTAAGTTGAAGTGAAAGAATGAATGAATTTGTGAAAGAATATAAGCAGTCTTCCTTCCCTTACGCTGAGCTCCATATCGGCCAATGTCTCTCTGATATCTAATAATAATAATAATACATTTTATTCATAAGCGCTTTTCAAAAACTCTTACACACTAAACATTTGATAAAAAAGACAAAAGAAACAGCACAGTAAGGAAAGACTAACAGACATTGCAGCATTCCACACAAATCATAAAGACAACAACATAAAGGTACAGCTACAGATAAACAGAACACATATCACAATCATACATCAAAAGATTGATTGAAGAGGTGAGTTTTGATCAGTGATTTGCAATTAACCCAGATGCAATTTGTCCTGCAGAAACATGATGTTGTAACAGAGTGTCCAGAGGTGGCACCTGTCTGTTCTGACAAAATAAATAATTTTTTGTTGTAGTTCAAGCAAGAAAGCTAGGGCTTGAGTGGCTTGTCAAGAGGTCGACTTTGTGCCAGTTTGATCTCATCATTGAGACAGAAAGTTTGGTTCCTATTTGGGCACTACACCATTTTGACATGTATGTTAGTGCCACTGTTGTGCCTCTGATTTTTTATGATAGTTACTAGCCTTGTCAATAGAGCATTGGCCACTGGTGTTAAAAGATGCTTAATTCAGACTGATCTCTATAAGGAACATTTAGTTAGCCTGCTAATCACAGTTTGTTTTCCTACTCTTAACGTGGTCCTAGGACCTGATCCAGGCGGCTGAGAGGGAAACTGAAACTAACACTGGGAAAGTATAAGTGATGTTGGGTTTGGTCAAATATGTATGTTATTGCTTATGTTTGGTGAACTAAATTTGGTAAATATAGTAATTTGTTTATGGGTACTGGGTGGGACCCAGTATTTTAGGGGGAGGGTGTGATGACCCCTGACTGTCAGTGCTCTTCCTGCTGCTTTGTATCGCTCCCCACTTAAGTTCAGGTAGAAAGGGGCGGAGCCAGTTAAATTTATATACACCTGGGCAGGCTGGGCCTTAGTATTTAAACTGGCTTCTCAATCTGTCACTCTCTTGTCAACACTTAACACATTCACCATTACAACCACCACTGATTTACAGATTGCACATTCTTTGAACAGGATGATTTGTCTTAGTTTGCAATAAATTATTATTTGATAAATTAAAAAACGTGTGGTCTCCCTGTTTGTCCAGCTCACTGAGCCTGGGTTGTGAAAACAGTGTGACAACTATTCAAAGAAAAAGTGCTGAACATTCAATGTGAACATGAATGTTCACTTTTCTGTCTTCCTCATTTTCAAGTCAAATTTTCAATGCTGTTTAAGAAGGCGACCAAATGATGAGGAACTTCACTTCTCTAACCATCCTTTACCTCTCTGCTCAAAAAGACCTGAGAAAAATGTAAGTTTATATCACTTTTAAGTCTATTTTAATATCATATTCAAACATCATAAAGGCTTTTTTTTAAGAAGTGCATTTTTTCTGAAGTTGATCGAACAAACTTTGTTACAGGGGAAAGAAGAAAAACATTCACTTTGATAAAATTTTGAACATCTTAAAGCTCTCATGCAGATTTTCTTCTGGGCGTTATTACTGATCAAATAGTTTCCTTTAAGAGGTTGTAAACAAGATGAACTCGAAAAAACAAAGAATATTTGTTTCTTTTCCTTGAGGCAGGCAGTCAAACTTCCTGTTTTTTATTTTATTATCATTTCATCATCTACGTTTTAATAATGAGCTACTTTACATCAATTGATTGAAATGCAGATAGATTTAAATTTAAACCTTAAAATGAGAAGCTTCAAACATTTTAGTTTTATTGGGATAAGATTATTAGAATTAGAATTAGAATTATTAGGATTAGATTAGAAATTTCTCTTAAAATCTAAGTTTATTTGGAGGGAACTACACTAAAAATAAATCTACATTTATTCTCTCCAGATTTTCTGCCTCTTCTGAAACACAAAGATTGATGCAGCTCTGACTCTCCTCCTCATTGGCTGTTAAATTTACAACTTTAATGTATAAAAAAAGCTTCCCTCTTCATTTGCTGCCCAGCAGAAAAAAGGTCCTCTCTCCCTAGAAGCTTTGATGTTTAAAACACGTCCAGTCCCCATGAAAGTCTCCTGGCCTCCATCAGCTCTGTACCAGGTGTAGTTCTTTACAGCTGGGTTGGCATTAGCACTGCAAGTCAGTGTCACATTTGTGTCTTCTTGCACTGGACCAGAGGGACTGACTGACACTGTGGTGAAAAGAGAACAGTGAATAAACTTCTTATCTTGACGAATAAAATGTAAGCTTTCTCAGCAAAATTTCACAAGTTATCAAAAAACAACAGTTAAGTTTGCTTCCACCAAACTGTCTGACTGTTTAGAATAAGTAGTTTATTTGTGATGAGGGATAGAGAAGAGAGTTATGCCTTTATTCTGAACAAGCCCTGCTAAACATCAACAGAAACAGCTAGTAGCACTGTTAATATGCAAATATGTGTGTTTTGTTTTTTTAATTGCTCAGGGGGTTGCACAATTCATTTTGAACATGTTGCATTTGTAAAAATGGCTGCAGTTGTTCAGTCGTCCGTACATGTTTGTGTTCAGTAAAGTTTGATCAGACTGAAACACCATCAGTTCAGATTGTGAGGTGCATGCAGCCTTTTACTTTTATCACAGTGTTGGTCAGTCTGTGGGCTCGACTCCCATTGTGTAGAAATGAACAGACAGAAGTGAGACAAAAAGACTGAGAATTTTTCCTTATTTGACAAAACAGTTCTTGATTTAGTTTAATTTTGTGTACATAATATGCAGTTAAAAAAATGATATTCAAAATATCACAATTCTCAGCCTGTCGCAAAATGTTTAAAATCGCAATAATATCGTATCGTGACTCAAGCATCGTTATAATATCGTAGCTTGGGGCCTCTGGTGATTCCCACCTCTAATACCAATGTAAGTCTATGACGTTCACGGTACAGTGTTGCTTCCTCAACGGATAAACAGTTGGTGAAAATATGTAAATATGAACTTTACTATGTTTGTCACCATCTTAATTTGTTTTTGAAATGGGAGATTAAAGTCCAGTGTTACATTCATTTATAATCAGATACAACTGTGACCTTTAACCCTGTGATGAAAACATTGAGTGTGAAATGATCTGTAGACCTCTTTGTGAAAAACATGCAGATTGTTTTCTTTCTGTTTAAATATTGACAGGAGTTATTAAACCACTGTGTGACATTAGTCATCACTGCTGTTAGTTTACGTGCAGCTTGCTGGTTTTTTGTTGCATGTTCAAAAATGATAGTATCATCAGCGTACATTAGGATGTCTGACCTAATATCATTCATTTATTAGATCATTTATATAGAGGCTAAACAACAAACCCTGTTCATACAATGAATACATCTACAATCAAACATCTGAGTGGAGAGAAAAAAAGGTAATCACACATGGCAGTATGCACACCCCAGGTGACGGCCATGCTCGTAACTGTTTGTAAGGTACATAAACATGTATAAGCAGTCATTTCTCTCTACTATCAAAGGTTTGATTTATTTTCATTTGAAGTAATCAACGATAAGGTCAGAGAACTACTACATGACTGAACTGCTAATAAATTTAATTTTGACTGAAATTTCAATTTGTTGAGGAAAATAATATTTGACACCATCACAATCCAATCTAAAATAATACACTTTGCTGTTTTGAGGTTGCATGTCATTCAGGGTTGTGGTGCAGTCTTTTTTTCTTAGGTCACCGATCTCAAACTGTCCACACAGGGCTCCTGAAACACAAGAAACAAATCCTTATTACAATTATACATTTACAATACAATCCTTATTCATATTGAGTTTATAGTGTCTATATTTGTATAGTATCACTGTTTCTTTATTTCTTTAAGTCTAATGATAATAAATAGTAAATAAAAAAGTCTTCATGTAAAACTCAGAGGATTCATCATTTTCACACAGCCTTTTTTATACATTAAAGTTGTAAATTTAACACCAAATCTCTACATTCTGATATGGTTACAAGAAAGCAGAACACATTTTAGCTCATTGCACACATTTTTTGCCTCATTTGTTTCACATACTTTTGTGTAAATTGTATGGTTATCTCTGTTTTTTATTGATTTTTCTTCCACTGTTACAAATATAGAGGCAGAAAGTCTAGAGAGAATACATGTAGATTTACACTTTAGTGTATGAAGAATGTTTAGAGAAGTGAAGTTCCTCATCATTTGGCGCCTTTCCAAACAGCGTGCAAAAGTTGACTTGTAAATGAGGAAGTCAAAAAAGTGAACATTCCTGTTAACATTGAATTATCAGTACTTTTTATGTAAATTGTTGTCATGGTGTCACTCCTCACCGTTCATGCCAACATCTCTCTCTGTGCAAATGATTTCTATCTTTAGACCTTAAAAAAACATCGTCGTCATGGGGATGTCAGCATTTGATTAAAATGCAAAAACCAATGAAAAGCCTGTACTGTCAAAAGAATGTTTATAATTCATTTTAATGCAAAAACATCTTGATGTTTTTTTTATATTTACAACCCATCAGTTTGACTAGAATGTTAGTATTTGAGATCCACATACAGGAGGTGACAACGTATAAAAAACATTGTTGTCAAAGCTTCTGCCTAATCATGAAGCAATGAAATAAGCAGGCTACTCTATAAATTACTTTTTTAATCACAACAACACAATTGTGAAAAAAAAAAAACTTTCATTCTCACTCAAGGTCAGCTAACTCTTCCAGGTCAAACTAAATAAAAGTGTATAAAAATATGTAAGATGTATTCAAAGCTTAAAAGATGTTGTGTTCTTTGTGTTCAGACTGGGCTTTGAACCTGGAATCTGCTGATACTAAAAATAGATGCAAAACAGAGTACAGAGTGAAAGTTTCAAGGTTTCTACAAAGACTTTCTCAGGCAGAGCTCAAGGCAACAAAGTCAAACGATTTTGTGATGGACTGTCGAGAAATTGAAGATTCTTGGCTCTCATGTCACATCTGTCCTCATGTCTTTACACACTGAGGCCATATAACACCAGCAGGTCCCTGAAGTCCTCTGACCAGGGTCTGCTGGTTGTTCCTCTGTGGACACTTTTAAAAAGCAGTTAAAGACCCACCTGTTCAGACTGGTTTGATCCGTCTATATTTGATTTTATGTAATTGTCTGTTAATAATGTCTCTGCTAAATCCTTTATTGTGAAGCACTTTGTGACGTCTGTTCTTAAAAGGTGCTATATAAATAAACTTTACTTACTTAGTCATCTGAGATCTCACACTTGTCTCACTTTTTTTTAAACTCAGATCTTTGAATGAGACACCCCAAGATGATTTAAAGAACTTGGACTGTGTCTCATACTTGTCACATCGTTTTCTTAGCTGAGATCTAAAAATGACACATCTGAACAGCCTGGCTCAGACTGCAGGATAATCGGGCTGATTTGAAGTCCGATTCTGCCTTACCGTCAACCGCGTGGGCGTTTCCGATTCGAGGCTGATCAGAAGTGATTATCTGGTGGACTATTTTGTAGTGTGAGTGGTGTAAAGATCCAATCTTAACCTCCCCAATCTGCTCTGAGAGCATCGGGCCGCCCCGCAACATTTCAGATTTCAGATTAGATCAGCTGAGCTGCTCTGCTTCTTGTGCTGCAGACTGTTGAGTTTTTTTAAAACTTTAAATCGACCACCATTGAACAAACTTCATTTAATTTTCCATCTCTTCAAAACGACGCATGTTCTTGTGGTAGACAACACAACACTGAGGTCTTGAATGCAGCCTCTCACCTGTCCCACTCACTAGTCAGTGAAGCTTATTTAAGGCACCTGGATGTCAGGTACAGGCCTCCTGCTCCTGCCTGGCATGTGCCTTTGCTGTTGCTGCTGATATGTACAACCTTGTTTTGATGTACAGCTTGCTGGTTTGAATGTTTAAATGACCTCCTTGTTTGGTTGTTGCTGCAGCTTGACTAGTTTGCCCATGGCTCCTCACCCCCAGATCAGTCCTGACTGAAACCCTGTAGTGGTGAGTAGGTGGCTCAGTTTGAACTTTAGAAGTTGAAGCATTGATTGTTTTTCTTTGTTAATAGCTGTTTTCATTTTAGGTTGCTAAAAGCCTGCTTTTCTTTCAGCCACTTAGTTGGGAGGCTAGGCACCCAGGGTGAGAGCCCTCCACTTGTTTGCATGTGAGTTTAAGAGCACTGGGACACAAATGGACTACACCAAAAGTTGTTGAGGATTGCTGTGTGATTTGCTGTTCCTTCCCCAAAGCTTTGGTCCACCTTGTTTTTTACATTGATTCATTCAAATAAATTCCTTAAATTCTTTTGAAACCACGTCTCTGCCTCATCAGTTTTCGAGGGTGTGTCTTACCTATTTACAAGAGTATTAAGTTGTGTATTTCCTGGGGTATGCTGTCTGTTCTTATTTTACATCATTAGTTATTACCACCACCAACTCTTGCCACATTTCCATCACCAGACAACCACAGAAAAAACAAAAGATATTAAAATAAAATGTAAGTTTTAGGCACGTGTGACTGTTTAGCATTCATCAGAATGACAGCCTGGGGGAACAAACTGTTGTTGTTTAGGTGTACAGTGATCCGTATCAGAGGGGAAGAGTTTGTAGTACTTCTACCTGCTCGTTTCCTGATAGGGGGCAGGTTGACACCAATGATATTTTTTCTGCAGTCCTGATTATCCGTTGCAATCTGTGTCTGTCCAGTTTGGTTGCAGTCCATTTTGCTCAATTTAACATAATATAGACTGAGGGTTTGGCTTAAAGGGATAAAACATAATTAGTTCTGAGTGTCAGACAAATATCATGATGCACGAAACCAAGCTCCTGGATTTTATCTTACATAGTAGACTATCCTGAAAGAATCAAATAGCTGGATATCATTCAGCTTCACCTGGAAAGAAATGAGTTGGCTGACTTTGAGTGAGAATGAAAGTACTTTTTGTCATAACTGATAATTGATTGATAATTGTGTTGTGATTAAAAAGTAATTTATAGAGTAGCCTGCTTATTTCATTGCTTCATGATTACGCAGAAGCTTTGACAACAATGTTTTTTATAAGTTCTCACCTCCTGTATGTGGATCTCAAATACTAACATTCTAGTCAAACTGATGGGTTGTAAATATTGAAACACATCAAGATGTTATTGCATTAAAATGAATTATAAACATTCTTTTGACAGTACAGGCTTTTCATTGGTTTTTGCATTTTAATCAAATGCTGACATCCCCATGACGACGATGTTTTTTTAAGGTCTAAAGATAGAAATCATTTGCACAGAGAGAGATGCTGGAATGAACGGTGAGGAGTGACACTATAAAAACTATTTACATAAAAAGTACTGATAATTCAATGTTAACAGGAATGTTCACTTTTTTGACTTCCTCATTTTCAAAACAAATTTTGAATGCTGTTTATGAAGGTGGCCAAATGATGAGGAACTTCACTTCTCTAAACATCCTTCACCTCTCTGCTCAAAAAGACCTGACAAAAACGTAAGTTTAAAAAACTTTTATATAACTTTTAAATAACTTTATACGTTTTCAGGAGATAAAACAAATCAACATGTTTGATATCATAAAGGCTAATTTTTAAGAAGTGCATTTTTTCTGAAGTTGATCAAACAAACTTTGTTACAGGGGAAAGAAAAAAAAATTCACTCTGATCAAGTTTTGAACATTTTAAAGCTCTCATGCAGATTTTCTTCTGGGCGTTATTACTGATCAAATAGTTTCCTTAAAGAGGTTGTAAACAAAATGAACTCAGACAAAATATATATATATTTTTCTGTTTTGTCTCTTTTCTTTGAGGCAGGCAGTCAAACTTCCTGTTTTTTATTTTATTATCATTTCATCTTCTACATTTTAATAATGAGCATCTTTACATGAATTGATTGAAATGCAGAAATATTTCAATTTAAACCTTAAAATGAGAAGCTGCACACCTTGAAGTCTTTTAGTTTTGTTGGGATCAGTTTAGTTAACTAAACTCTGGATCCAACCTTTTCCTCATTGATGAAGATTTAAACATTTCAAGATATTTCTCCATCTGCAACTTCTGCAAAGATCACATTCAACAACAGCCTCAAAATGAAATCTAAGTTTATTTGGAGCGACATACACTAAACTGTAAATCTACATGTATTCTCTCCAGACTTTCTGCCTCTTCTGAAACACAAAGATGGCTGCAGCTCTGACTGTCCTCCTCATTGGCTGTCTGCTGCAAGGTGAGATGCTCACTTATATTTGCCAAAGAAATTAGCTACTAATGTGTTCTGCTTTCTTTTAAAGATATCATAATGTAGAGATTTGGTGTTAAATTTACAACTTTAATGTAAAAAATAACTGTGAAAATGATGAATCCTCTGAGTTTTACATGAAGATTATTTTATCTGTGACTCCTCAGGTTCTTAGTAACAGAGCCAACAATAAATTGTATCATGACTTTATTTATTTATTTGTTTGTTTATTTAACAGAGACACGTGCAATGAACATTGCTTCATATAAATACAAAGTAGATAACATGCAGTCAGGTTTCTAGCCACGGCTCATTTGAAACCTCTATCCCTGTCAATGATTTTAGTAATATAGTCATTATAAACTCAATATGAATACGGATTGTATTTTAAACGTATAATTGTAATAAGGATTTGTTTCTTGTGTTTCAGGTGCCCTGTGTGGACAGTTTGAGAGCATTATACCAAAGACTATAGAGGTTCTGAAGGGATCCTGTGTGACAATCCCCTGCTCCTTTGACGTACAGGATCAATATAATGTAAACTTAGATAACACATGTAAAGCATTATGGAAAGAATTTGATGGCAGACTTGTTGTGTTTGATAGCAGTAATCCACAACAGAGTACAATCAACGGACAATTGATCGGTGACTTAACAAAAAAAGACTGCACCACAACCCTGAATGACATGCAACCTCAAAACAACAAAGTGTATTATTTTAGATTGGAATGTTCAGGTGTGAAATACAATTTTGATAGCGTGACAATTGTAGTCAAAGGTAGGTTTCAAATTCAATGTATTAACAGTTCATTCATGTAGTACTTCTCTGACCTTATCGTTGATTACTTTAAAATAAAGATAAATCAAACCTTTGATAGTAGAGAGAAATGACTGCTTATACATGTTTATGTATCTTCTGAACAGATGATCCACCCAGACCGACTCTGACTCCGCCCACACTGAAGGTGAAAGAGGGAACCTCAGTGAGTTTGAACTGCTCTGCTCCAGCTCCCTGTCTGTCTCTTCCTCCAAATCTGACATGGAGCCCCGGCCTGGGTGAAGGTCAGGAGACCCTGCAGGAGAATCAGGACAAAACTAAAGTCAAGATCTCTGTGCTGAACTTCAACGCATCACACCTCCATCACAGACAGGAAATCTCCTGTACTGCTGTCTACAGAAAACAAGATGGCAGCACTGCGTCATATGTGAACACCAGTTTAACAGCTGACATTACATGTGAGTATGTTTGTCTTGTGATTAAATTGATGACATAAAATACATGCTTCTTCTTCTTTGTTTGTTGTTTTGTAATCATTTAGCAAACAGTTACGAGCATGGCCGTCACCTGGGGTGTGCATACTGCCATGTGTGATTACCTTTTTTTCTCTCCACTCAGATGTTTGATTGTAGATGTATTCATTGTATGAACAGGGTTTGTTGTTTAGCCTCTACATAAATGATCTAATAAATGAATGCTATTAGGTCAGACATCCTAATGTACGCTGATGATACTATCATTTTTGAACATGCAACAACAAACCAGCAAGCTGCACGTAAACTAACAGCAGTGATGACTAATGTCACACAGTGGTTTAATAACTCCTGTCAATACTTAAACATAAAGAAAACAATCTGCATGTTTTTCACAAAGAGGTCAACAGATCATTTCACACTCAGTGTTTTCATCACAGGGTTAAAGGTCACAGTTGTGTCTGATTATAAATGAATGTAACACTGGACTTTAATCTCCCATTTCAAAAACAAATTAAGAATGCAGTGAGGTTCACAAATGACAAACAGTTTGTAAATGCAGACTGAACAGTTTATATATTTGTGGATTTCTATTAGTCTACGTTTACAAAACTATAAATATTTGTGTGTGAATCAGAAATACATTTGTGAATCTTATTTTTTTATTTGTGGATTTGTTTTACATTTATATAGAATGAAATATATTTGTGTGTGCATTGAAATACATTTATGAATCATTCTGTGTGCATTTGTGAATATTGAGACTGATCTAACTCCATAACAGCTGTCCTCCACAGCTCATTGATGGGGTTTATTTACACGAGCTTCATGTTGTTGTGTTGTCGTCAGATGTTGTAAGTGCTTAAGGAGTTTTGAAGTCCTGTTTTTTGCAGTATAAAGAGTCCTGGTACTGGGACACAATTTACATTTGACAGT
The DNA here is from genome assembly GCF_963930695.1 of Labrus bergylta. Classification (NCBI taxonomy): domain Eukaryota; kingdom Metazoa; phylum Chordata; class Actinopteri; order Labriformes; family Labridae; genus Labrus; species Labrus bergylta. The sequence continues at coordinate 19,084,636 of NC_089202.1, forward strand.
GATGTTCTTGTTATCTTTCCTGTCGACAAAACTTAAGTAATGGGAATTTTTCCAGCCACTGAATGTAAACTTCCATCTTTCAAGCTAGCCAGGGTTGCCAGGTATGTGTGACAACCAAGGGGCAACCTCCGGTCTCGAAAAATGAAGCCTATGCGGAAGTACAAAAAACTGCAGTTCCTCGAGGTTCCGCTTGAGGCTGGCTGCAGAAGTGCCGGAAGTGCCATAAGCCCACAGCCAAAAAAGCCCGTTTTTACCACAAGAATCAACATGTTTACAGCCTGGTTCAAAAAACGAGATGTATCTGAGAAGTTGACGGCCCCTTCTCCTCACACTGTGGGGGGGGGTGAATTTTTTTATAACTCATCGGATTTTATTCTATTAAGGAAAACGACTATGCCCATATTTGGTTGTGTCAGATTTGATTGACAGCTCTGCGCGCTGCATCTGTCTGTCAGGTCAGCAGGTCAGGAGGCTAACAGCTTGATCCGTCTGATTTCTCCTCTTTTTTACATCGTTTGGAGAGTTTGTTTAACACATATCTGACAACATACATGGCTTGCTGTGCGGTTAACAGACCATCCAAGAAGTTGATGCTTCAGTTTTTTTCGGTAAGTGATATAGTAGTGTTATATTTACTGCTTACTCATGTGTTTATATTTACGGACCTAGCTTGTTTAGCGTTAGCTTGTAAACCAGTCGGCTAACTGTGTAGCTCATTATTTACATTATTTATATTATTTACATTATTTACGGTCAATGGTTTAGAAATGTTTGTTGTTAAGATGTTGTTGTTGAAAATAATGAGTTTGTGTGATGTTAGAAGCTAAAGGTTCATCTCGGTGGTTATCTGATGTTATGATGAATGTTATACTCCACGTAAATGTGGACATCAAAAAACAAACTTTGTGTAGTAATTATCCGTCAGTAACATAAACTGAACTGAACCTAATGTGCTGTGTAGGTTATAGAGGATGACATTAAAGTTACATGGTTGATGTAGTGTCTTAAGATTTGAGCAAACTGTTAACAAATAAAAAAAAACTTCACTTTGTAAGAGCATCTGTAACCATTAGGAACTATATTAATAACCATATTAATTTTCACTGAACTCATACACAGAATATAGCTGTAGAAATATAAAATATAAATAACATGTGGAATGAAAATAAGATTTAAAGCACAGAGATATAAATTACAAGAAATAGTTTGAAGAGTACAGCCATGTACTGAGCTCATGTTAATAATAAATAAGTTACTGTATGTTCTGTACTAAAGCACAGAGAGTTGGGACCTGTTAATGATTTAAATAATTCAGATTATATTTGTTTCATGTTAAGATGAAGTACTAGCCACAATAAACTGCTTAATTTTTCCTCACAAAATCTGAGACAATTTGATGTGGAATATCATTGTGTGAGTGAGAGAGCTGAAACCAGCATGATTACAATAATCTTTATCTTCTTAACTTTGAATAGATGTTGATTACCTGAATACTGTACCTTTGTTGTCTGGGTAGTACACTGTTGAATTTATAAATGTGCTCTTACACACAGATGAATACAGAAAAATAGATGAGAACAAAAAAAAATGATTTAATGAATAACTGATTTTTTCTCTCTTTCTTTGCCATCCTGAAGACCCCTCACTAACAGTCCATGTTCTCCTGGATCCATGTCACATGCTCAAGCTTCTTCAGAATGACTTTTCAACAGTCGAAGTTCTGCTGAGGGAAGATGGCCAGCAGATAAGACAGCAGTACATGAAGGAGCTCCACAGGCTTCAGGAGGAGGAGGAGGGTTTGCACCTTGGAAGACTGTATTCATGCTGTTCAAATAAAACTAGATCTCCTCCAAACAACTTGCAATCAAACTATTTTCTTCCCATTTTAAAACCCTTTGTCCAGTTTAGATGGGAGAAGTTGATATTATGTGATATTGATCAGGGAAGACTACATTTCTAAATCATTTTTAACTGTTTTTATTCACAAGTTATTGATCTTATTTACTCTCCACGTATCTTGATTTAAGAATGGGGCTGTGTTTAAGGGCATATTTTTGCAATGACTCTGTTCCATCCCACTTTCAGAAATGAACTACATTAGTATTTATCAAAAGAATAAGAAGTTGTGTAAAAGTAGACTTCCTTCCCTAAGCTATTGAGTTGAGCATTAATCTGAAATGTATACTCATAAGTAGACATAAAGGAATGCATTTATATAGAAATATTTATTTAATCTGAAAAACAACATTAAAAAAAGTCTGTTTTTACAGCAAAAAATTAACATGTTTACAGCTTGGTACAAAACAAACAAATAGGTGTGATTAGCTCATGTCTCGATGGACACACACTGTACGTGGGGTGAATGTTTTGATGACTCATCAGTTTTGATTTGATGAAGGATAAGAGTTATTCACAATAAGGCGTGTAGCTGACCAGCTTGACAGGTGGGCGCGGTGTAACGGTTTGTCAAAAGGCTTAAAACACGCCTCAGCTCCAGCTCTCAGCCTGTGAGTGACATCACTCAGGCCATCCGGGGGAGACCTCCCTCACAGCGAGCTGTTGAAGAGAAGCAACTGAAGTCCACCCCAGAAGAACCAACAAATACAGATGTTGTTGAGGTTCAGGTTTCTTCCTCAGTCTCTGCAGCTCTCTGGGCACCTCGACGGACAAGTCACCAATAATCCACACTGTGTCTATAAGAGAAATACAAAGGTGTTCAATTAATGCCTCAGACAAGACAAAATGTACAGTTAACTACATGTGACAGCTCAGGGTGTTTTTGTTATGAGCCACATCTGCAGGAATAATATTGAACAAGGTAGCTGCAACTCATAATAATAGATGCCAGTCTTAAACACTATTTTTTCTAATACTTAAAGTTTTTGGTGTGAAGCTGACACTGTCCACAGACTTCATGACTTCACGGGGTTCAATAGAAAACAAATGTCTTATAATAAATACTAAATAATTATTTTTCAATTGTCATGTTCACCTCATCGCTGTTGACATCAGTAAATATAAAACACAGACATTCCTCTTTTTGTCAGAACAGTAACATGAACTGTATGCTTTGTAATATTGATTTCTTCTGGATGTCTCATATTTATTTACAGTTTATGGATAAAACTTTGTTAATGTATTTCTCTGCTAACACTGACAAAGTCTAACTTCTCTAACAAATAACTAATAACCATGATTGTATATTTAAAAAAGTGTAGTTTTAAGACTTTAATTAAATATTTGGGTTGAATATAATTAGTTTTAACTGTGTTGTAGAAAAGTTAAATGTTAAATTACTGTTTGTAGAGTTTTCTCAGGACGAGCAGGAATAGTTGATGATAGCAGCCTAGCTGTTACCTATGCTGTGAAGTGGACTGCTAACGTCGAGCTGAATGGGCGGAGCTAAGTCCCGCCGGTCCCGCCTTACTGCTGTCGCTAGGTTGATCCGAAGTTAGGTTGAGACTGCAAATCCAATATGGATGCGGCCGTCGATTGGACTCATTTTCTGCCTATGTCACAGACGGGTCAGGGTTCGTCCAGTAATATTTACAGTCTATGGTGACAACAAACGACAAAACAAGCCCAATGGCCAAAAAAAAACTACTCTCGGCGGCACCTAAAAAAAAGCCCAAATCCGCATATCTGGCAACCATGAAGCTCATTACTTTCCTGTTTGTCTGAAGTGCGCAACAAAATTAATCTGGGGTTTGTTGCATAAATCTGAAGTGGGGTAATAACAACAACAGTAATGTAGTCACAAGTTATTTTTTGTGTGGGTAACTGTAATATTATTACTGGAATTTCATTAGTAATTTGTTACACTTCTTGTTACTTGTAAAAGTAATATCATTACTGTAACGCGTTACTAGTGATACGTTACAGCCCAACACTGGTCCTACTAGCTGTTTCTATTGATGTTTAGCAGGGCTTGTTCAGGATAAAGGCATAACATTCTCTATCCCTCATCACAAATAAACTACATATTCAAAAAATACAACTTTATTTTTTCTCTTTTCAGATTCACCCAAAAGAACTGTAAAGAACTACACCTGGTACAGAGCTGATGGAGGCCAGGAGACTTTCATGGGGACTGGACGTGTTTTAAACATCAAAGCTTCTAGGGAGAGAGGACCTTTTTTCTGCCGGGCAGCAAATGAAGAGGGAAGTGGAAGATCGAACAACACACAGATGGATGTTCAGTGTAGGTATTGTTTGAAAAATTTGCATGAACACAGGTAAAAAAAATGGAACTGATGCAAAAGAAAAAAGAACCAGAAGTCCCATACACACCCCGTATTATAATGTCCATTGTGACAGCAGAAATGGACATGTTTATGGCCTGGTAAAAAATATATTTTGGTCTGATTAGTTATTGTCTGTATCGACTCACATTGTAAGCGGAGTGAATTTTCTCATTACTCACCAGTTTGGATTTTATGATGGTTATAAGGCCTGAAATGGTATTTGTACCACCTCATGGTTCAGTACATGCAGTGATAAGACAAAGACGACTGAGTGGAGAAAAAAGTCAATCCCTCATGGCAGTATTCACACCCTAATCCACTTTCCAGTAATGCTCCAGACTATAAGCTATTGATTTTTTCCTTAACAAACAAAAGGAAGTAGCAGACACAAGAAAACACAAGAAAAAAAAAAAGTAATATTGTACACAGCAAAGCTAGAAGACCTAGAGCTAGTTTTTAAAATCAGTTGTGGGGGAAACTTTGGGTTTGCAGTGTATTTGAACATGTTGAACATTTTCCCAGAGGTGCCCATTACCAGAGCAAATAATAGACTGAGAATTGACCCTTGGGGAACACCAAATGTGAGGTGGAAAGGGGATGGGGAAAATTGTATCGCCGAAACAGAAAGATCTGCCAGATAAATAAGATTGAAACCAGTACAGAGCAGTGTTTTTAATGCCAATGTACTCTTTCAGGAAATTCAGGAGGATATCATAGTCTTTCGTATTAAAAGCAAAGCTAAAGTCCAGGAGGATTCAAATTGAACAAGAACTCAACTGGAGATGTTCTGGGTTAAGGTGCAAATCATCTACGAGCGGTAGACCCCAGCTGATGACCCTGCAGATAACAAGTGGGCCTTGGTGGAGATTTGGAAGGGAAGCAAGGGAAGAGCGTTTTGTTTGGCTTGATTTATTCTGAAAGCGGCAATGTCATCAAGGATTGCCTGACATGTTTTAGAATCACCCAGCTGTAAAGAACTACACCTGGTACAGAGCTGATGGAGGCCAGGAGACTTTCATGGGGACTGGACGTGTTTTAAACATCAAAGCTTCTAGGGAGAGAGGACCTTTTTTCTGCAAGGCTGAAAATGAACTGGGAAGTTTTCAATCAAACACAAGACAAATAGATGTACATTGTAGGTGTTATTCATCAGTTACATTTTAAAAAAATGTATGAAAATCTCTTTGTTTAACTTTAATTTCCTTTGATTGGAAATTTCAAATCCATAAAATCTTAATTTTGTAGAGGATTAACTTTGTTCTAAATAAAGGGAGAAAAGAGTTATAGATAATGGATGGATGGATAATTTACATAGATAAAGTATTTAGTGCCTTTCTTTTAGGGTGGTGGGAGATCACTTTGGGTAATCCACCCTGAACGACCTGAATGGTAGGGGAAACACTGTGTTATATATGAGGTTCTATAATTAAATTAGAGACGAGCAAATGTTAACTTTACCCCCAAAAAGGTCTGCTTAGTAAGAATGTGCATATCAAGTAAAATTACAATCATTCAAATTAAATTGCTTGCGCGAGCAATATTGTATCCTGAGAGGACAAAACCATGCTTTGAGCGCGAAAAGGAGAGAGCACTGTAGTTACACGTTCAGGGTGAGAATTTGCTCGTGCTCAAAGCATGGTTTTCTCCTTGCAGGATACAATATTGCTCGTGCGAGCAGATGAATTCTGCAGGAGAATGCTGTGCAAACGCTTGCAAAAATAATATGCGTGTGGCTGTTTGAGTTGCATAGATCTCATGTGCGCGCACAATTTTATTGGCTGGGATAAAACGCCATAGGTTGGTGATGGAGATGTGACATAGAAGAGCGTAGTGCTGTTCCATAAGTGGAATTGTTTTCAACTGAGAGCTGAGTGAATGCGGCCTCAAGAAACGTATGAAGCTGAGTGCTGAAAACACTGAACTACATTGGTTTTGTATTGAAAATAGGCGCTGCCAGTGCAAAGCGCCCTCTGTGGACACAGGCCCAGAATGAAAACCAATTGACATGGAGGAACTAGAATTTTTCTTTGCCTCATTCACTTCATTCACACTCACAGCTGGTCAACTTTTATTTTTATTTTTTTTATAGCCATAAGCCTTATCTTTTACTTTTGCAAATTTGATACAGCATGGCTTTACTTGACTCTCTACTTGTCTCTCTTCCCTACATCCATTACAGATGCTCCACAGATCATGTCCTCATCTGATTGCACCAAAACTGCTAACCAGGTCAACTGTTCCTGTGAGTCTACGGGAAATCCTCCTCCCACTTTACAATGGAGTTTGGATGAATCACTGGTCAATCGTTCAGACGAGTTTGCAGTCAGTTATGAGCATCGAAATGGTACAGGCGTGAGCTTCATCACCATGAGTCAAGCCCAATGGAAGGATCACTTCACTGTGATTTGTCGCAGTTCAAACTCTCTGGGATCTGTTGCTCAGCGATTTATTTTCTACAGCCTTCCAACATCTGCAGAAAGTCAAGGTTTGTCTCTGAACTGAGTATAACTTATTGGTAAGCGGCACATTTCACAATTTGTTCTCATAATTACTAAGTATTAACAAGAAAGCTTTATGAATGGGTAAGTGGTGAAGATAAATTCCTCTTGAAAGCTTTAATATGTCCTGATTTAACAATTTACAAAAATGAATAATTAATAAGTGATGTCCGAATTTATTCAAGTAATAATCTCGTCTGAATAAGCATAAGCATAACCATAATCCCATATTGTCCTTTGTATGTTTCAGTGATTTTGCCAATCTTCATCGCCACCATTGTCGTCTTCCTGGTGCTAGTATGTGCTCTACTCTTTGTTATCAGGTAGGGTAACAGCAAATCAAGCCAAACCGTACAGAATACCACTATGCAAAATATTTAAAAACCTCCAACTTGGAATTTTATATTCTTCAATTGAATGAAGATACTGATTCTATATGGTGTTCCTCTGGTCTTCAATTTAAAATCGTTGAAATGTTTAATATTTTTTGCTATTATGAGCAGACCAAGTCTTATCCAGGTAATTACTACTTTTCAATTGAGGCCCACAATTTCAATCAAATGTTGTGGATCGAAATTGTTGCCAATTTATTTGTGTTATTTATAGTGTCCTCTGCTCTGTGTCTGTTTGTGAGACATAAACATGAATATGCACCTTTTTGAGACACCTAAAGGACTGGACAAACATCAGTATTTGCTGACGTGAATTTCAGATGTACCACTGATCTTGTTCTCTTTTTTGCTCAAAGCAACTTTGGGATTAAATATGACTGAAGATATGTAGTTATTTAAAGCTTTGTGTACTTTTGGGTACTATCGATCATTAGAATAAAGGAGATTTGGAAAAGTATTGTTTTAAAAGAGGTCGAAAGTATCAAATTATGAAAAAAAATGTTGATAACCTTACTCTGAAGAGAGGATGCCCACAGGTGGTTCATTATGTGGTGTTTTACTGTTCTTTACTGATTGGTGTGCTGTGATACAGTTTGCAGCTTCTCAATAAGCCCCATGTTTGTAGGCAGCTGTAACGAAGTCTGAGTGGAAAACCTGCGAGTTTTGCTCCAGTATGTTGCAACAAAAAAGTTATGGCATGAAGTAATCATGAATATTTCCCCTTCTTGACAGAGTATGTCCTGTACTGTGACCTTTGCACATGCACACATAAGAATGTTGATGCTGAAATGCTGCCCGCCACCAGCCAAAGCTATAGGCGGGCACTAATGCTCTACTACCTGGATGTAAACCAGCATAGTAGACAAGTGGCATGTCATAGCACAAAGAGGTTTGACTGTATTTTGATCTAGAAAATGGAATAAAAGTTGTATGTAGGCTGTCTCGTGTTAAAGTGGCGTATCTTGACCAGAGCAATGCGTAAAAAGCACAGACATGTGGATGTAAACCTGCAAGGAGGATCAAAGGCTGGCAGTGCTAGTACTGCTAATGCTAGTACTGCTAATGCTCGCCACAGTCGGCACAACATGTTGACATCATTTTTCCTGCAGACGCTGTGATCCTGTGATCTGTTACCAGTGTTAAAATAACTAAATATGGACTGTTCCCTGAGTTTTTTCTCAACTTTAGACTAGGGAAAAAGAAAGATATTGTCAGTATATTCTTGTAGGTTTATACTCTGCTGGTTTTTTCAGGGCTCAGAGGAATCAACACAATCTGCTTAAGAGTCAGGGGTCAGGTAACACCAGCACAGTTGCTATGAGCCAACATCTACCAAGTGGAAAAGGAGATGAGGTACTTTATCCTGGAATCCAGCAGTTTTCTACTTAGTGTCACTTAAATAAGCAGAATAACCTTACAACCAACATTTCCTTTTGATTTGTAGGAACCCAACAAAACAAATGAGGGCATTTATGCTAACACCACTGAGCTGAAGAAACCAGGTGTCACCCAACCTGCAACTACCTCTGAGCCAACCAGCACCAACTTACCAAGCTCAAGCCGAAACAACACAGAAGATGCCAGTACAAGTTCAGAGAAGAAAAACGAGGAAAGCAAAGATGTGATTTACACTAGTGTGACTTGGAGGAGCAAAGGCGAGAAGGAGGGAGGAAGCTTTGGCGACACAAATCAGTCAGGTCGCTCCTATCTGGAGGAGAAGCGCTTAGAGGGAGGCTTGAATTTTGTGAGCAATGCAGTAGAGATGGTAAATCTATATGACGAAGTGAAGCCTAGAAATATGAAAAAGGACTCTGAATGTGAATATGCCCAGGTTAAATTTTGAGACTAGATTATGAGATGCAGACATAGATTACAGTTCAGTCCGGACTGGGCCTGGGCGATAAAACTAAATGATAATTATTGCGATATAATTTTTGTCAATAAATATGAAAAATGTTCGATAAAAGTTTGATAGATTTATTCGTGTGATTACACCACCAACCACTGGGAAGTGGGGAGCGCTAATGTTCCTTGAGCGCTACGTGCACTGTGCTTATAATGGTGAAATATTTAATTATGTTTTGTCATGTTCTGAATATTCAAACCATAATTAACCACCTTGTTTTTTCAACTTTAACTCAGGAGCCAAAATCAGCCTTTAAATTTGAAAGAAATAATGAATGACAATTATCGATATCGACTGATATGACATTTTTTATCGTGATAACACTTTTAGTCATGTCACGCAGGCCTACTCGCTATCATAGTTTGGCTCAGTTTACAGCAACAGACTACAGCAGGCTGTAACGTCACCTAGTGAAGCTACTGATTGTTGTCACACACAGCCACCAGCTGATCCCTGCATGAGAGCAGACGGGGTGGAGGGAACGGAGAAAGGACGAAGCAGTGTTTGAAACAACGAAACGATACACAGTTAAACAGCAACACTTTATGAGCTCTTTCTGTGTGAAACTCAGCAAAAATTATATTAAAATATACCATAAAGGTCTGTAATATCTTCCTATTTGTACAGCAGGTACAACTTAAATGCTGCCTACTTTTCACTGAGACTCTGCACAGGGATTCAGCGGTAGTTGAGACACCATATTTATACATTTTCCATCCATCTACAGACCATGTGCATATTATATGCACTCAACATCACTGGCACTCCTCTTTCCTGGTTGAAATCCTACCTCACCGACAGATAACAGTTTATCAACATCAATAACTGCTCCTCCTCCATAGCTCCTTTGTCCCAAGGCGTCCCCCAGGGTTCGGTGCTTGGTCCCCTCCTGTTCATCATATACTTGCTCCCCCTTGGTAACATTATCCGCCAGCATGGTCTCCATTTCCACTATTATGCCAATGACATTCAGCTCTACATCTCCACCAATTCAATCACCACTGAAACCCGCTCTACCCTAATGAACTGCCTCAATGAAATAAAAACATGGATGCACACCAATTTCCTCTCTCTTAACTATGCAAAATCGGACATAATAATTATCGGCTCTAAATCCCTCACCAATTCCATACACAACTTCTCCTTCACAATAGACAACTCCACTCTCTCCCCCTCCCCTCATATCCGCAATCTTGGAGTCATCTTTGACAGCCAGCGCTCCTTTGACCACCACGTCACGCAGCTCACAAGAACCGCCTTCTTTCACCTCAAAAATATAGCCCGCCTTCATCCACTACTCTCATTTTCTGCTGCTGAAATACTAATCCATGCATTCATCACATCCAGACTTGACTATTGCAACAGCATCCTTTACGGCACATCATCCAAAGTCCTTAATAAACTTCAATACATCCAAAATTCTGCTGCACGCCTCCTCACCCACACCCGAATACGCGAACACATCACCCCTGTCCTGCAAAATCTCCACTGGCTCCCTGTCCCTTACCGTGTCCAATTCAAAATCCTTCTCCTCACACATAAAGCCCTTAACCACCAGGCCCCCTCCTACCTCACGGCTCTCCTTCACCCTCACACTCCTGCACGCAGCCTCCGTTCTTCAAAAGCCAACCTCCTACCTCCCCCTCTTAGAACCAAGCACCGAACCTGGGGGGACAGAGCCTTCTCCATAGCTGCCCCCTCCCTCTGGAACTCACTCCCCACACACATTCAACACTGCACCGACCCTCCTACTTTCAAATCACTTATCAAAACTCACCTCTTTAAACAAGCTTTTAATGTATAATTGTGATGTATTTTCTGTTTTCTGTAATTTACCTTTATGTTGTTATCTTTATTGTTGTTATCTTTATGATTTGTTTGTAATACTGCAATGTCCGTTAGTCTGTCCTTCTGTGCTATTCTTTATGTTTTAACCATTGTAAAGTGTCTTTGAGTTTTTAAAAGCGCTTAAAAATAAAATGCATTATTATTATTATTATTATTATTATATATATTAAGTCATTCTTTAAATAAATCTCACAGCTAAAAAGTCAAGACACTCAACTTAACCTCAGAAGAACAGATAGTAACCAAGACAAAAAGTTCAAATGGGAAAATACATTTTAACAAAATAAGGTTGTGGGTTTGGAGGTCGCCTATTTACGACAGATCTTGAGACTATAATTGTTCAGCCTAACAAGTTTCTCTTTAACGACGGAGGATTAGGGCCACGATTAGGGCCAAATTTTCAAGAATAAATTAGGAAATTTAAGAATTTCCACTGTTGCATCCAACAAAGTGCTCTGTGGATGGAAAGTATAACTAACGAGTTCGAGACCAGCCTGTGTGAAAATGATGAAAGGAGAACTGTTAAAGTCTGCTCCTCTGCAGACGCAACTTCCTCCAAGTCAGTGTGGTTCTTTCTTCAGAAAAGCCACAGTTTCTTGCAGTATCTTTTCAGGGTCCTGATATTTTATGACAGTGTGATAATGATGATGTGCCAAAAGCATGTGTAGTTTCATATCTGCATAAGTAAAGCCCCAACACAACTATTTTATATTTGTGTTTGTTATCTGCACTTGTCTGCCTTATTAAAGTGTCTCATGGGCAGAGCCAGTTTGTGTCCTGTTCACTGATCATTTTGCAGATGAATAAAGTCCTTGCAAGTTGAAGTGAAAACTTCTCTTGAACTAACTGTTTTTTACTGACTACACAAGGAAGTAGCCTATTTCCTTGAAACCTGTGAAACAAGTGAAACCTTTACTAAAGTAAAACAAGATGCTCAACGTTTGTAATTTTAACAGGCTGCTGCTCTTCTGATATAGACTGAAATAACGTCATTATTCTCGTAAATTGAGATTTTTTATTTTCTTTATTTACAGAAGATTTCAGCATTCAGACCTACTAAAGAAGCAGTGCAAACAATAAGAAAAACACAATTGCTTGTCGATATCTATGTTCTGTTTTAACTTTTTGATAAAGCTTCAGTGAAACATGAAAAACCTGTGCTCCCAACCTTGAGTCCCTTTTTATAAATGGGATGAATTTGCAGAACAGGGCTTACCATGTTCTACTAAGGGGTGATGTGAAGGGCAGTCAATATGCAAGTAGCTCTCAGAGCAGAGTCTGAGAGAACATAATGCAGTCATCAAGTATGACAATATTGTCAAATATCTTCTATCATAAAATATGTAACATATCAATATATGAACCTGATGTTTTGCTCCTGCTGATTCTCATTAAGTTTATATTCCCTCTGGCCTACCTTATTACATGTGTTGACACTGTCACATGTGCTGTCACTTTAATGTTGCCTGAGATAATAATGAACCAGAAAGCTGTATGAAGTTACCTTCAGCTAGCACACATTTCTCTCAACATCTTTACCTATGGCTACCAAACGGTTAATATGATCAGACAGTATGTTTAACAGAAAGACTGGCTTGCTAGACAGACTTCGAATTGGTCATTGTCCCGAATAATAAGAGTGTTTTTAGATGTTTTTATTCTGAAACATAACCTCACCAAAGGAAACGAGTGTGAGTGACAGCTCTCATAATGTTACTTTGTATGACAAATGGCTGTACATTAAACTTTGCTTTCAAAAGCAGCTTTCACTGTTGTTCATTTCCTGTTGCATGACACATACTTTTCTTTGTCATCAGCCTTACTTCACTGAACCACTAACATTTGTTGCCAACTTTGCTAACCCATTCACCCTTCCTTCCTCTTCCTCCTCTCCCTCACACAAAGGCTTCTCTGTGCTGCAGCAGGTGAGAAGCTGGAACATCACTGTACCTAAAACAGTGACTGCAGTGGAGGGGAGCTGTGCTGTGGTACCATGTCAGACAAAAGCTCATGTCCAGGTCACCTGGTATCAATACCATAAGATGTATTATCCTGTGGTGTATGACAGATATCCTCCTACAGTGGAACAACAGTTGGTTTGGTTCCAGGACTAAAACATTTTTTACAAAAGGAATTTCTCAAATGTCAATCGACGATTTGAAGGGAGAAATGTACTTTCAGAACCAGAGCCGCCATAAAAGTGGGGGATCACTGTTGAGTTCTATCGATCACTACAATTGGCATGTTTGAAATTAGCTTCAGGAGCTGATGTATTTCCCAGATCATTTCATCTGTAAAAGCTCAAAAGCAACAAATACAGCAAGTGAAAAAGTGAACTCAAAAAGTGAAAAAAATTGCTGACTTTGAGTAAGAATGAAAATACTTTTTGTCATACTATAAAATCCAGAATATAAGTGGCATGTTTTTGAAGGTCTCTGAGAGAGAAAAAAAGTTTTCCGGCCTGATCATTTCTATCGTGTTCAGTGAAGTCTACAACGTGCAGTTTGTGTTCAGCTGTGTTGCTCTTTTAGTTCAGTCTGTTTTCACTTTTTGGAGTTTGCACTCCTACTAGTTACAGTACGGTAGTTGAGCTCTCAGGCTGCAGTGAAAGTTGTGAGGCACAGACTCCTAGCTTGCAAGCTCTCTGCACGACTCCGCTAGTCACTTTTTGACTTTAATACAGAATTATTTCAATCAAAAGAGCACTCAACAAGGTTTATTTATGAAACAATATACCACTGTTTTCTGTGCATGCAGGATTATGACCTTGTGAGGGAGAAAAGCTGTGGTTTGTGTCACCTTCTCACCCAGCACAGCATGCAATCACATCTGGATACAGAAAGAATGGGGATGTATTTTTAATCGTCAGTAATGACGTCGCGTGTGTCAGCATTTTATACTGGTATATTGGTTGCACCAGTGTATAGATGCAGCCAACTTTTTGGATCTAGAAAAAGGGTGTGCCTCTTATACATCAGGTTTTTATGGTAATTGATAAGAGATTGATAATTGTGTTATTAGAAATGTATTCTATAGAGTAGTCTGCTTATTTCATTGCTTCATGATAAGGAAGTACAGGCTTTTCATGTGTTTTTGCATTTTAATCGAATGCTGACATCCCCATGATGACAATGTTTTTTTAAGGTCTAAAGATACAAATAATTTGTACAGAGAGATGTTTGTTATAAATAGTAAATGGAAGGTAAGTAAAGATGTGACCCTGTATGAAAACTATTCACATGAAATGTACTGAACATTTCATGTGAACATGAATGTTCACTTTTTTTGACTTCCTCATTTTCAAGACAAATTTTGAATGCTGTTTATGAAGGTGGCCAAATGATGAGGAACTTCACTTCTCTAAACATCATTCACCTCTCTGCTCAAAAAGACCTGACAAAAACGTAAGTGTATAAAACTTTTATATCACTTTTAAAACAACTTTATACTTTTTCAGGAGATATAACAAATCAACATGTTTAATATCATAAAGGTTACTTTTTAAGAAGTGCATTTTTCTGAAGTTGATCAAACAAACTTTGTTACAGGGGAAAGAAAAAAACATTCACTCTGATCAAGTTTTGAACATTTTAAAGCTCTAATGCAGTTTTTCTTCTGGGCGTTATTACTGATCAAATAGTTTCCTTAAAGAGGTTGTAAACAAAGAAAGAAACAAAATAAAAAACACAACATTTGTCTCTTTTCTTTGAGGCAGGCAGTCAAACTTCCTGTTTTTTATTTTATTATCATTTCATCTTCAATGTTTTAATAATGAGCATCTTTACATGAATTGAATGAAATGCAGAAATATTTCAATTTAAACCTTAAAATGAGAAGCTGCACACCTTGAAGTCTTTTAGTTTTGTTGGGATCAGTTTAGTTAACTAAACTCTGGATCCAACCTTTTCCACATTGATGAAGATTTAAACATTTCAAGATATTTCTCCATCTGCAACTTCTGCAAAGATCACATTCAACAACAGCCTCAAAATGAAATCTAAGTTTATTTGGAGCGAAATACACTAAACTGTAAATCTACATGTATTCTCTCCAGACTTTCTGCCTCTTCTGAAACACAAAGATGGCTGCAGCTCTGACTCTCCTCCTCATTGGCTGTCTGCTGCAAGGTGAGACGCTCACTTATATTTGTCAAAGAAATTAGCTACTAATGTGTTCTGCTTTCTTTTAACGATGTAGAGATTTGGTGTTAAATTTACAACTTTCATGTAAAAAATAACTGTGAAAATGATGAATCCTGAGTTTTATGTGAAGACTATTTTATCTTTGAAAGCATACTGATAAGATTTTGAGAAACAGAGCCATCAATAAATTGTATCATGACTTCATTTATTTATTTGTTGGTTTATTTAACAGAGACACGTGCAATGAACATTGCTTCATATAAATACAAAGTAGATAACATGCAGTCAGGTTTCTAGCCACGGCTCATTTGAAACCTCTATGATTGATCTCAATGATTTTAGTAATATAGTCATTATAAACTCAACATGAATAAGGATTGTATTGTAAATGTATAATTGTAATAAGGATTTGTTTCTTGTGTTTCAGGTGCCCTGTGTGGACAGTTTAAGGTCTTTATACCACAGACTATAGAGGTTCTGAAGGGATCCTGTGTGACAATCCCCTGCTCCTTTGACGTAGAGGATCAACATAATGTAAACTTAGATAACACTTGTAAAGCATTATGGAAAGAAAGTACTAATGGACCTGTTGTGTTTGATAGCAGTAATCCACAACAGAAAGGACAATTGATTGGTGACCTAATAAAAAAAGACTGCACCACAACCCTGAATGACATGCAACCTCAAAACAACAAAGTGCATTTTTTTAGATTGGAATGTGACAATAGACTGAAATATAATTTTGATGGCGTGAAAATTTCAGTCAAAGGTAGGTTTCAAATTAAACTAATTTACAGTTCAGTTATGTAGTAGTTCTCTGACCTTATCATTGATTACTTTAAAATAAAGATAAATCAAACCTTTGATAGTAGAGAGAAATGACTGCTTATACATGTTTATGTATCTTCTGAACAGATGATCCACTCAGACCGACTCTGACTCCGCCCACACTGAAGGTGAAAGAGGGAACCTCAGTGAGTTTGAACTGCTCTGCTCCAGCTCCCTGTCTGTCTCTTCCTCCAAATCTGACATGGAGCCCCGGCCTGGGTGAAGGTCAGGAGACCCTGCAGGAGAATGAGAACAAAACTAAAGTCAAGCTCTCTGTGCTGAACTTCAACACATCACACCTCCATCACAGACAGGAAATCTCCTGTACTGCTGTCTACAGAAAACAAGATGGCAGCACTGAGTCATCTGTGAACACCAGTTTAACAGCTGACATTACATGTGAGTATGTGTGTCTTGTGAATAAAATGATTACATAAAATACATGCTTCTTCTTCTTTGTTTGTTGTTTTGTAATCATTTAGCAAACAGTTACGAGCATGGCCGTCACCTGGGGTGTGCATACTGCCATGTGTGATTACCTTTTTTTCTCTCCACTCAGATGTTTGATTGTAGATGTATTCATTGTATGAACAGGGCCCCTGTTGTTTAGCCTCTACATAAATGATCTAATAAATGAATGATATTAGGTCAGACATCCTAATGTACGCTGATGATACTATCATTTTTGAACATGCAACAACAAACCAGCAAGCTGCACGTAAACTAACAGCAGTGATGACTAATGTCACACAGTGGTTTAATAACTCCTGTCAATACTTAAACATAAAGAAAACAATCTGCATGTTTTTCACAAAGAGGTCAACAGATCATTTCACACTCAGTGTTTTCATCACAGGGTTAAAGGTCACAGTTGTGTCTGATTATAAATGAATGTAACACTGGACTTTAATCTCCCATTTCAAAAACAAATTAAGAATGCAGTGAGGTTCACAAATGACAAACAGTTTGTAAATGCAGACTGAACAGTTTATATATTTGTGGATTTCTATTAGTCTACGTTTACAAAACTATAAATATTTGTGTGTGAATCAGAAATACATTTGTGAATCTTATTTTTTTATTTGTGGATTTGTTTTACATTTATATAGAATGAAATATATTTGTGTGTGCATTGAAATACATTTATGAATCATTCTGTGTGCATTTGTGAATATTGAGACTGATCTAACTCCATAACAGCTGTCCTCCACAGCTCATTGATGGGGTTTATTTACACGAGCTTCATGTTCTTGTGTTGTCGTCAGATGTTGTAAGTGCTTAAGGAGTTTTGAAGTCCTGTTTTTTGCAGTATAAAGAGTCCTGGTACTGGGACACAATTTACATTTGACAGTGTCGACAAAACTTAAGTAATGGGAATCTTTCCAGCCACTAAATGTAAACTTCCATCTTTCAAGCTAGCCAGCGTTGCCAGGTATGTGTGACAACAAATGACAAAACAAGCCCAATGGCACAAAAAAAACTACCCTCGGCGGCACCTAAAAAAAAGCCCAAATCCGCACATCTGGCAACCATGAAGCTCGCTACCTTCCTGCTTGTCTGAGGTGCGCAACAAAATTAATCTGGGTTTTGTTTTATAAATCTGAAGTGGGGTAATAACAACAACAGTAATGTAGTAACAAGTCATTTTTTGTGTGGGTAACTGTAATATTATTACTGAATTTCATTAGTAATTCGTTACACTTCTCGTTACTTGTAAAAGTAATATCATTACTGTAACGCGTTACTAGTGATACGTTACAGCCCAACACTGGTCCTACTAGCTGTTTCTATTGATGTTTAGCAGGGCTTGTTTAGGATAAAGGCATAACATTCTCTATCCCTCATCACAAATAAACTACATTTTCAAAAAATACAACTTTATTTTTTTTCTTTTCAGATTCACCCAAAGGGACCACAGTGTCAGTCAGTCCCTCTGGTCCAGTGCAAGAAGACACAAATGTGACACTGACTTGCAGTGCTAATGCAAACCCAGCTGTAAAGAACTACACCTGGTACAGAGCTGATGGAGGCCAGGAGACTTTCATGGGGACTGGACGTGTTTTAAACATCAAAGCTTCGAGGGAGAGAGGACCTTTTTTCTGCCGTGCAGCAAATGAAGAGGGAAGTGGAAGATCGAACAACACACAGATGGATGTTCAGTGTAGGTATCGTCTGAAACATTTGCATAAATGCAGGTAGGTCAGGCTTCTTTTGTGCAGCGTTTTACAAATGAGGAATGTAAATAATCTTTGTTAATAAGCTTCGAGAAAGAGAGGCCCGTTTTTCTGCAAGGCTGAAAATAAACTGGGAAGTTTTCAATCAAACACAAGACAAATAGATGTACATTGTAGGTGTCATTCATCAGTTACATTTTTCAAAATGTATGAAAGTCTCTTTGTTTATCTTTAATTTCCTTTGATTGAAAACTTCAAATCCATAAAATCTTTCTTTTGTAGAGGATTAACTTTGTTGTAAATAAAGAGAGAAAAGAGTTATAGATAATGGATGGATGGATAATTTACATAGATAAAGTATTTAGTGCCTTTCTTTTAGGGTGGTGGGAGATCACTTTGGGTAATCCACCCTGAACGACCTGAATGGTAGGGGAAACACTGTGTTATATATGAGGTTCTATAATTAAATTAGAGACGAGCAAATGTTAACTTTACCCCCAAAAAGGTCTGCTTAGTAAGAATGTGCATATCAAGTAAAATTACAATCATTCAAATGAAATTGCTTGCGAGAGCAATATTGTATCCTGAGAGGACAAAACCATGATTTGAGCGCAAAAAGAAAAATCCCCTCGCGAGCGAGCAGGAGAGAGCACTGTAGTTACACGCTCAGGGTGAGATTTTGCTCGTGCTCAAAGCATGGTTTTCTCCTTGCAGGATACAATATTGCTCGTGCGAGCAGATGAATTCTGCATGAGAATGCTGTGCAAACGCTTGCAAAAATAATATGCGTGTGGCTGTTTGAGTTGCACAGATCTCATGTGCGCGCACAATTTTATTGGCTGGGATAAAACGCCATAGGTTGGGGATGGGGATGTGACATAGAAGAGCGTAGTGCTGTTCCATAAGTGGAATTGTTTTCAACTGAGAGCTGAGTGAATGCGGCCTCAAGAAACGTATGAAGCTGAGAGCTGAAAACACTGAACTACATTGGTTTTGTATTGAAAATAGGCGCTGCCAGCGTTAAAAGCGCCCTCTGTGGACACAGGCCCAGAATGAAAACCAATTGACATGGAGGAAACTGAATTTTTCTTTGCCTCATTCACTTCATTCACACGCACAGCTGGTCAACTTTTATTTTTTTATTTTTATAGCCATAAGCCTTCTCTTTTCCTTTTGCAAATTTGATACAGCATGGCTTTACTTGACTCTCTACTTGTCTCTCTTCCCTACATCCATTACAGATGCTCCACAGATCATGTCCTCATCTGATTGCACCAAAACTGCTAACCAGGTTAACTGTTCCTGTGAGTCTACGGGAAATCCTCCTCCCACTTTACAATGGAGTTTGGATGAATCACTGGTCAATCGTTCAGAAGAGTTTGCAATCAGTTATGAGCATCGAAATGGTACAGGCGTGAGCTTCATCACCATGAGTCAAGCCCAAAGGAAGGATCACTTCACTGTGCTTTGTCGCAGCTCAAACTCTCTGGGATCTGTTGCTCAGCGATTTATTTTCTACAGCCTTCCAACATCTGCAGACAGTCAAGGTTTGTCTCTGAACTGAGTATAACTTTTATTGGTAAGCGGCACATTTCACAATTTGTTCTCATAATTATTAAGTATTAACAAGAAAGCTTTATGAATGGGTAAGTAGTGAAGAAAATGTCCTCTGGAGAGCTTAAATATGTGAAAAATGAGTTATTATTACATTATGTCTGAATTTACTAAAATAATAATCTCGTTTGAAGTGGAGCTTCAACCATAATCCCATATTGTCCTTTGTATGTTTCAGTGATTTTGCCAGTCTTCATCGCCACCATTGTCGTCTTCCTGGTGCTAGTATGTGCTCTACTCTTTGTTATCAGGTAGGGTAACAGCAAATCAAACCAAACCGTACAGAATACCACTATGCAAAATATTTAAAAACCTCCTACTGGGATTTTTATTTTCTTTATTTGAGTGAAGATACAGATTCTGTGTGGTGTTCCTCTGGTCTTTAACATTTTAAGTATTTTTTTGGATTATGAGCAGACCAAGTCTTATCCAGGTCTGGGCCAGCTGATTGCACGTTCAGCTGGCGGCTTCACTGCTGTCACTTCTGCAAGCGCGCTAGCTACACTCAAATTGTACACTTGCACACAGATTTTAGCGCAGGTTTTCTCTACTAAAACACACGTTTGGTAAAACGGTTTTAAAATCATCATATCCTAACAAAAGCCGAGCTAAAATCAGCATTCAAAGAAAAAAAATCACCAGAAAAGTTGAGTGACAGCAGGGCATGACGAAAACTGAACGGAGAAAAGTTTCAGCCACAGTGGCAGACAGCTGGAGGAGCTGGATCACGCTGCAGCTAAATTTCCCCTTAAAGTTAAAGACTAGATCCTGGTAAAGATAAAAGTTATTCACAAAGCATCTTAGCTCTTAAGAGAGCTCCGAAAGTAAAGATCTAAGGAGGAAGAGTTTCTCACAGAGAAGAAAGAAGGAGAGAAAGGTGATCAGAAGAATTCCAGCTCTATCACAGTCTCATATTAATATCAGATTAAGTAGACTCTTACAGTTACCAGCATGGTGAATAAACAGGAGCATATAAATATGAGAAAAATACAAAATATTTTTATTTTCTATAATTAGAGCTCAATTAATTAAATAAAAGTCGTAATTGACTTTTGCATCACAATGGTTCAAGAGTAAATTGGTGACTGTTATTCTTCGATCAAAAGTAAAGTTCCTGGGCCAGTGATTACAATGGTTGGGTGATATTTTTTTTATACATTGGAGATTCAGTTTTATAGGCTACATTTATAAACTTTAATACGATAAATATCGAATCATATCGAATATCGACATTAGTCAAAAAAAATATTGTGATATCAAATTTAGGCCATATCGCCCAGCACTACTCTCAGCCGAGACTGTTGTTTGTAGGATGGAGAATGAATACAGACACACAGACTCCTTCACAGACTTTCACATGTGTATGACCACTTACCTCCTCTGTAAACATTATGCTGGTAAATATCCAGTGTTTCGTGGCCGATGATGATGCTCGCAAGGGAGAGCGAGCAACAGGTTACTGGTGCAGTTCGCCTGACGGCCATGCGGTGTCACTACTAACGCAGTATTTTTGAAAAGTTACATATAGCCCCTTTAACCTGCATGGAGGACCAAAGGCTGGTAGTGCTAGCACTGTGAATGCTAGCCACATTTGGCACAACATTATGATATAATTTTTTCTGCAGACGCTGTGATCCTGTGTTTCGAGAGCTGTGAGACATCTTAAAACAACTCAATTTAGTTTTCTGAATTTTTTTCTCAACTTTAAACTACCAGTGGGAACAACAAAACTGTTTACAGTATATTCATGTAGGTTTATACTATGCTGTTTTTTTCAGGGCTCAGAGGACTCAACACAACCTGCTTAAGAGTCAGGGGTCAGGTGATGCCAGCACAGTTGCCATGAGCCAACTTCTACCAAGTGGAGAAGGAAACGAGGTACTTTATCTTGGAATCCAGCAGTTTTCTACTTAATGTGACTTACATAAGCACAACAACCAACCAACATTTTATTTTCAATTGTAGGAACCCAACAAAACAGGTGAGGACATTTATGTCAACACCTATGAGCTGAAGAAACCAGGTGTCACCCAACCTGCAACTACCTCTGAGCCAATCAGCACCAACTTACCAAGCTCAAGCAGAAACAACACAGAAGACGCCAGCACAAGTTCAGAGAAGAAAAACGAGGAAAGCAAAGATGTGATTTACACTAGTGTGACTAGGAGGAGCAAAGGGAAGAAGGAGGGAGGAAGCTCTGGGGACACAAATCAGTCAGGTCGCTCCTATCTGGAGGAGAAGCGCTTAGAGGGAGCATTGAATTTTGTGAGCAATGCAGTAGAGATGTTAAATCTATATGACGAAGTGAAGCCTAGAAATGTGAGGAAGGACTCTGAATGTGAATATGCTCGGGTTAAATTTAGAGAAAAGAGTGTGATGCAGACATAGATTACAGTTCAGTCAGGACCACTTTGTCAAGAAAATGTACTTTATTGCAATTATTTATATTCGGCGGTATGGCTCTGTTTTTGGATCTCCCTGACCTTCCACGTTCTTAAGTTGAATGCGTAAGGCAGGAGCAGCACACATCCCTGCCCTTCCTGTGCATACAAGGAAAGCTTTAGGCAGAGATAAGCAGCAAAGCCAAACAGAGCAGACATCAATGACATGCATGACATTGATTGATGCAAGTCATTGCAGCATAAAAGGAGGAGCTGGGGTGGAGGAGGGCTGCAAATGTGGCTCGCAGAGGGAGCAGCAAAGAGTAGGAAGGCTAGAGCAGTTTAAATAAGCGGCATAAGAACTTTTGGCCAATAGAATGCTTTGAAGTAAATCAGCTGGCCATCAGCTGATGAGGCTTGTGTGAGATCAGCTGTTACCAAAACTCTGGCATGATAGTAGAGCGTGACTCCATTCCCTGCCTGAACTAACGCTACGCTAAATTTCTATTGCTGATTTAAGAACTTTTGATATTGTTTTGCTCTCTTGAATGTATATTTTCTTTTTTCTTGTTTATTTTCCATTAAAACATTTTTAAAAAAATTTAAAAAAACTTAAGCAAAAGAAAAGTTGAAACTAGGGCTGGGTGATATGGCCTTGAAAAAAAATCTAAGATGTTTTTTCCACACCGAACTTGATTGACGATTTTAACTTGATTTTCATTTAAAATGTGCCTCTGTTTTGTGCTCACAGTTTGGTTAATTCTTTGCATTGAGACCAAGGACAACTAGTCATTCTTCATCACCCTGCAGGTTATGGGTCTGCAGTAGTTGCTGCAAATTCACTGAGGATGAAATGCCTTCAGCGTTGACACAACTTGTAAAAAAAATAATAACTGCAGCTATCCAGCACAAGAGAACTGAAGTCACTATGTTTCTTCGTTTCAGGTTCAGGAAGGGAATCAACACAATGTTCTATATGTCAACCAAATCAAGTGAAGCTTTTGAAAGCCCCTTAGCAACATCTTTCAGCTATCTTCAAATTGTGTGTCTTTATACCATTGCCAAAACTACCACATAGCATATAACACAAGTGTAACAGGAAATAGAAAAGCAAACTAACATTCTGCCAGGTACAAAGCCTTGTTAAAAAAGTTAGAATTTAGAGTGCCTTAATGTTTATGTTCTTTAAGCTAGTGACAGGTTTTGTTTATTAATGAATAAAATTATTCAAATTTCCACTTTTTTTTAACCAACAATAACAAAACAAAAAGTTAATTCGGGGTCTCAGTTGTTAATTTTGTGTGAACTTAGAATAGATGTTACTAAGGAAATGAGTAATGAGGAGCTTGTGTAAATAAATGAATAAATGTCCCAGTAACAAAGGTTTGACTCGAGTCTGATCTGTTTGATGCAAGTCATCGCTTCTTTTTCACTCTAGATTCCTCTTTCTATCTTTGGCTGTTACTTTACAATATACGCATTTACTGCGCAAAAATAAAAAATAAAAGAGTAACGTATGTGACCATTGATATTTATGATGCACAAAGACTCACAATACTATGGCTCCCAAATATATACTCATTTATTTGCTATAAGTACATGAAATAAAATTGTTTTGAGCCTGACAGGGAAAATCTAGAGACTTTTTCGACCCAGCACCTAAATAACTGATGTGCATGTTCGCTGACTTTTTCAGCATTGATATTTACTCATATACTGATGCCTAAGGCATGTCTTATATGAGAGAGCTCTTAGTTTTTTATGCTATTTGACTAAGTAGCATGGATATTTTATAGCCTCTTTTGTGAACTAAGGGTACATCGAATTTAAAGTTTCACGGGTCAGATTGTCACAGATCGTTTTGCAGAATGGCCGATGAATCACAATACATCTTCTGCATCTTAACAACATATCATATTCTCATATTTCATCACTTTACCCACATTGCTACAATTTTCATTATGATAATTCAAAGGCAAGTCAAGTTTGCACGTTTAAAAACAGCCTCAACTAACCAATGTGCTTTACTTACAAGGCGTAAAAACAACAGCAGCTTCAAAGAAAGACAATAATAATAAACATGTATAAGCAGTCATTTCTCTCTACTATCAAAGGTTTGACTTATCTTTATTTTAAAGTAATCAATAATAAGGTCAGAGAAGTACTACATGACTGAACTATAAATAAGTTTAATTTGAAACCTACCTTTGACTGAAATTTTCACGCCAGCAAAATTATATTTCAGACTATTGTCACATTCCAATCTAAAGTAATACACTTTGTTGTTTTGAGGTTGCATGTCATTCAGGGTTGTGGTGCAGTCTTTTTTTGTTAGGTCAACGATCAATTGTCCTTTCTGTTGTGGATTACTGCTATCAAACACAACAGGTCCCCTATAATAATCTTTCCATAATGCTTTACATGTGTTATCTAAGTTCACATTATATTGATCCTCTACGTCAAAGGAGCAGGGGATTGTCACACAGGATCCCTTCAGAACCTCTATAGTCTTTGGTATAATGCTCTCAAACTGTCCACACAGGGCACCTGAAACACAAGAAACAAATCCTTATTACAATTATACATTAACAATACAATCCTTATTCATATTGAGTTTATAATGACTATATTACTAAAATCATTGACAGGGATAGAGGTTTCAAATGAGCTGTGGCTAGAAACCTGATTGCATGTTATCTACTTTGTATTTATATGAAGCAATGTTCATTGCACGTGTCTCTGTTAAATAAACAAACAAATAAATAAATAAAGTCATGATACAATTTATTGTTGGCTCTGTTTCTAAAAACTTTAAGAGTCACAGATAAAACAGTCTTCATGTAAAACTCAGAGGATTCATCATTTTCACAGTTATTTTTTACATTAAAGTTGTAAATTTAACACCAAATCTCTACATTATGATATCTTTAAAAGAAAGCAGAACACATTAGTAGCTAATTTCTTTGACAAATATAAGTGAGCGTCTCACCTTGCAGCAGACAGCCAATGAGGAGGAGAGTCAGAGCTGCAGCCATCTTTGTGTTTCAGAAGAGGCAGAAAGTCTGGAGAGAATACATGTAGATTTACAGTTTAGTGTATTTCGCTCCAAATAAACTTAGATTTCATTTTGAGGCTGTTGTTGAATGTGATCTTTGCAGAAGTTGCAGATGGAGAAATATCTTGAAATGCTTAAATCTTCATCAATGTGGAAAAGGTTGGATCCAGAGTTTAGTTAACTAAACTGATCCCAACAAAACTAAAAGACTTCAAGGTGTGCAGCTTCTCATTTTAAGGTTTAAATTGAAATATTTCTGCATTTCATTCAATTCATGTAAAGATGCTCATTATTAAAACATAGAAGATGAAATGATAATAAAATAAAAAAACAAGAAGTTTGACTGCCTGCCTCAAAGAAAAGAGACAAAATTGAAAAATATATAAATATTTTGTCTGAGTTCATTTTGTTTACAACCTCTTTAAGGAAACTATTTGATCAGTAATAACGCCCAGAAGAAAAACTGCATGAGAGCTTTAAAATGTTCAAAACTTGATCAGAGTGAATGTTTTTTTTTCTTTCCCCTGTAACAAAGTTTGTTTGATCAACTTCAGAAAAAATGCACTTCTTAAAAAGTAACCTTTATGATATTAAACATGTTGATTTGTTATATCTCCTGAAAAAGTATGAAGTTATTTAAAAGTTTTACAAAAGTTTTTGTCAGGTCTTTTTGAGCAGAGAGGTGAAGGATGTTTAGAGAAGTGAAGTTCCTCATCATTTGGCCACCTTCATAAACAGCATTCAAAATTTGTCTTGAAAATGAAGAAGTCAAAACAAAGTGAACATTCATGTTCACATGAAATGTTCAGTACATTTCATGGGAATAGTTTTCATACAGGGTCACATCCTTCTTTACATTTTATTTACTATTGATAACAAACATCTCTCTGCACCAATTATTTCTATCTTTAGACCTTGAATAAAACATTGACATCATGGGGATGTCAGCATTTGATTAAAATGCAAAAACCAATGAAAAGCCTGTACTGTCAAAAGAATGTTTATAATTCATTTTAATGCAATAACATCTTGATGTGTTTCAATATTTACAACCCATCAGTTTGACTAGAATGTTACTTTTTCAGATCCACATACAGGAGGTGAGAACTTATAAAAAACATTGTTGTCAAAGCTTCTGCCTAATCATGAAGCAATGAAATAAGCAGGCTACTCTATAAATTACTTTTTAATCACAACACAATTATCAATCAATTATCAGTTATGACAAAAAGTACTTTCATTCTCACTCAAAGTCAGTCAACTCATTTCTTTCCAGGTGAAACTGAATGATATCCAGCTATTTGATTATTTCAGGATAGTCTACTATGTAAGATAAAACCCAGGAGTTTGGTTTCATGCATCATGATATTTGTCTGACACTCAGAACTAATTATGTTTTATCCCTTTAAGCCAAACCCTCAGTCTATATTATGTTAAATTGAGCAAAATGGACTGCAACCAAACTGGACAGACACAGATTGCAACGGATAATCAGGACTGCAGAAAAAATATCATTGGTGTCAACCTGCCCCCTATCAGGAAACGAGCAGGTGGAAGTACTACAAACTCTTCCCCTCTGATACGGATCACTGTACACCAAAACAACAACAGTTTGTTCCCCCAGGCTGTCATTCTGATGAATGCTAAACAGTCACACGTGCCTAAAACTTGAATTTTATTTTAATATCTTTTGTTTTTTCTGTGGTTGTCTGGTGATGGAAATGTGGCAAGAGTTGGTGGTGGTAATAACTAATGATGTAAAATAAGAACAGACAGCACACCCCAGGAAATACACAACTTATTACTCTTGTAAATAGGTAAGACACACAGACTCGAAAACTGATGAGGCAGAGACGTGGTTTCAAAAGAATTTAAGGAATTTATTTGAATGAATCAATGTAAAAAACAAGGTGGACCAAAGCTTTGGGGAAGGAACAGCAAATCACACAGCAATCCTCAACAACTTTTGGTGTAGTCCATTTGTGTCCCAGTGCTCTTAAACTCACATGCAAACAAGTGGAGGGCCCTCACCCTGGGTGATTAGCCTCCCAACTAAGTGGCTGAAAGAAAAGCAGGCTTTTAGCAACCTAAAATGAAAACAGCTATTAATAAAAAAAAACAATCAATGCTTCAACTTCTAAAGTTCAAACTGAGCCACCTACTCACCACTACAGGGTTTCAGTCAGGACTGATCTGGGGGGTGAGGAGCCATGGGCAAACTAGTCAAGCTGCAGCAACAACCAAACAAGGAGGTCATTTAAACATTCAAACCAGCAAGCTGTACATCAAAACAAGGTTGTACATACCAGCAGCAACAGCAAAGGCACATGCCAGGCAGGAGCAGGAGGCCTGTACCTGACATCCAGGTGCCTTAAATAAGCTTAACTGACTAGTGAGTGGGACAGGTGAGAGGCTGCATTCAAGACCTCAGTGTTGTGTTGTCTACCACAAGAACATGCGTCGTTTTGAAGAGATGGAAAATTAAATGAAGTTTGTTCAATGGTGGTCGATACTTTCTTTAGCTTTTCCTTTCTGGCCCGCACGCCGGTCACATGACTAAAGCTATACATATTTTTTTCTCTATACGTCTCAATACGATTTTTTCGCAGATGATTTATTACAGAAAACACTTCTTGAGGAAATTAAGAGACAGTGCCAATACATAGTTTGTCCAGCAGGGGGAGTGTTACTTTGACAGTTTAAAAAAACTCTCAGCAGTCTGCAGCACAAGAAGCAGAGCAGCTCAGCTGATCTAATCTGAAATCTGAAATGTTGCGGTGCGGCCCGATGCTCTCAGAGCAGATTGGGGAGGTTAAGATTGGATCTTTACATCACTCACACAACAAAATAGTCCACCAGATAATCACTTCTGATCAGCCTCGAATCAGAAACGCCCATGCGGTTGACGGTAAGGCAGAATCGGACTTCAAATCAGCCCGATTATCCTGCAGTCTGAGCCAGGCTGTTCAGATGTGTCATTTTTAGATCTCAGCTAAGAAAACGATGTGACAAGTATGAGACACAGTCCAAGTTCTTTAAATCATCTTGTGGTGTCTCATTCAAAGATCTGAGTTTAAAAAAAAGTGAGACAAGTGTGAGATCTCAGGTGACTAAGTAAGTAAAGTTTATTTATATAGCAGCTTTCAAGAACAGACGTCACAAAGTGCTTCACAATAAAGGATTGAGCAGAGACATTATTAACAGACAATTACATAAAATCAAATATAGACGGATCAAACCAGTCTGAACAGGTGGGTCTTTAACTGCTTTTTAAAAGTGTCCACAGAGGAACAACCAGCAGACCCTGGTCAGAGGACTTCAGGGACCTGCTGGTGTTATATGGCCTCAGTGTGTAAAGACATGAGGACAGATGTGACATGAGAGCCAAGAATCTTCAATTTCTCGACAGTCCATCACAAAATCGTTTGACTTTGTTGCCTTGAGCTCTGCCTGAGAAAGTCTTTGTAGAAACCTTGAAACTTTCACTCTGTTCTCTGTTTTGCATCTATTTTTAGAATCAGCAGATTCCAGGTTCAAAGCCCGGTCTGAACACAAAGAACACAACATCTTTTTAGCTTTGAATACATCTTACATATTTTTATACACTTTTATTTAGTTTGACCTGGAAGAGTTAGCCGACCTTGAGTGAGAATGAAAGTATTTTTTTTTCACAATTGTGTTGTTGTGATTAAAAAAGTAATTTATAGAGTAGCCTGCTTATTTCATTGCTTCATGATTAGGCAGAAGCTTTGACAAATGTTTTTTATAAGTTGTTACCTCCTGTATGTGGATCTCAGATACTAACATTGTAGTCAAACTGATGGGTTGTAAATATTAGAAAACATCAAGATGTTTTTGCATTAAAATGAATTCTAAACATTCTTTTGACAGTACAGGCTTTTCATTGGTTTTTGCATTTTAATCAAATGCTGACATCCCCATGACGACGATGTTTTTTTAAGGTCTAAAGATAGAAATCATTTGCACAGAGACAGATGTTGGCATGAACGGTGAGGAGTGACACCATGACAACAATTTACATAAAAAGTACTGATAATTTAATGTTAACAGGAATGTTCACTTTTTTGACTTCCTCATTTACAAGTCAACTTTTGCACGCTGTTTGGAAAGGCGGCCAAATGATAAGCAACTTCACTTCTCTAAACATCCTTCATCTCTCTGCTCAAAAAGACCTGACAAAAACTTAGATTTACAGTATATCACTTTAAAATCATTTTTAAATAAATTATCATATTTAAATATCATACAGGCTATTTGTTAATACGGTAAGTGCATTTTTTTCTGAAGTTGATCAAACAAACTTTGTTACAGGGGAAACAAAACATTCACTATGATCAAGTTTTGAACATTTTAAAGCTCTCATGCAGTTTTGCTTCTGGGCAATATTGTAAATTATCAAATAGTTTTCTTAAAGAGGTTGTAAACAAAATGAACTCAGACAAAATATTTTTATATTTTACTGTTTTGTCTCTTTTCCTTGAGGCAGGCAGTCAAACTTCCTGTTTTTTGTTTTATTATCATTTCATCATTAAGACTTCAATTTCAGCGGAAGAGGTTGTAAACAAAATGAACTCAAGAAAAAACACATAATATTTGTCTCTTTTCTTTGAGGCAGGCAGTCAAACTTCCTGTTTTTTATTTTATTATCATTTCATCATCTACGTTTTAATAATGAGCTACTTTACATGAATTGAATGAAATGCAGAAAGATTTAAATTTAAACCTTAAAATGAGAAGCTACACACCTTGAAGTCTTTTAGTTTTGTTGGGATGAGTTTAAGTAACTAAACTCTGGATCCAACCTTTTCCTCAAAAGGAAATTACTCCTAAAATCAAAGTTTATTTGGAGCGAAATACACTAAAGTGTAAATCTACATGTATTCTCTCCAGACTTTCTGCCTCTATATTTGTAACAGTGGAAGAAAAATCAATAAAAAACAGAGATAACCATACAATTTACACAAAAGTATGTGAAACAAATGAGGCAAAAAATGTGTGCAATGAGCTAAAATGTGTTCTGCTTTCTTGTAACCATATCAGAATGTAGAGATTTGGTGTTAAATTTACAACTTTAATGTATAAAAAAAGCTGTGTGAAAATGATGAATCCTCTGAGTTTTACATGAAGACTTTTTTATTTACTATTTATTATCATTAGACTTAAAGAAACAAAGAAACAGTGATACTATACAAATATAGACACTATAAACTCAATATGAATAAGGATTGTATTGTAAATGTATAATTGTAATAAGGATTTGTTTCTTGTGTTTCAGGCGCACTGTGTGGACAGTTTGAGATCGGTGACCTAAGAAAAAAAGACTGCACCACAACCCTGAATGACATGCAACCTCAAAACAGCAAAGTGTATTATTTTAGATTAGATTGTGATGGTGTCAAATATTATTTTCCTCAACAAATTGAAATTTCAGTTAAAGGTAGGTTTCAGACATCCTAATGTACGCTGATGATACTATCATTTTTGAACATGCAACAACAAACCAGCAAGCTGCACGTAAACTAACAGCAGTGATGACTAATGTCACACAGTGGTTTAATAACTCCTGTCAATACTTAAACATAAAGAAAACAATCTGCATGTTTTTCACAAAGAGGTCAACAGATCATTTCACACTCAGTGTTTTCATCACAGGGATAAAGGTCACAGTTGTATCTGATTATAAATGAATGTAACACTGGACTTTGATCTCCCATTTCAAAAACAAATTAAGATGGTGACAACCATAGTAAAGTTCATATTTACATATTTCCACCAAATGTTTATCCGCTGAGGAAGCAACACTGTATTGTAGGTCTACACTGTAATGAGAGGTGGGAATCACCAGAGGCCCTTCGATACGATATTATAACGATGCTTGAGTCACGATACGATATTATTGCGATTTTAAACATTTTGCGACAAGCTGAGAATTGTGATATTTTGAATATCATTTTTTTAACTGCATATTATGTACACAAAATTAAACTAAATCAAGAAGTGTTTTGTCAAATAAGGAAAAATTCTCAATCTTTTCTTCACTCTCTCACAGTCTCACTTCTGTCTGTTCATTTCTACACAATGGGAGTCGAGCCCACAGACTGACCAACACTGTGATGAAAGTAAAAGGCTGCATGTACCTAACAATCTGAACTGATGGTGTTTCAGTCTGATCAAACTTTACTGAACACAAACATGTACGGACGACTGAACAACTGCAGTAATTTTTAACAATGCAACTTGTTCAAAATGAATTGTGCAACCCCTCAGCAATTAAAAAAACAAAACACACATATTTGCATATTTACAGTGCTACTAGCTGTTTCTGTTGATGTTTAGCAGGGCTTGTTCAGAATAAAGGCATAACTCTCTTCTCTATCCCTCATCACAAATAAACTACTTATTCTAAACAGTCAGACAGTTTGGTGGAAGCAAACTTAACTTAACTTGTGAAATTTTGCTGAGAAAGCTTATATTTTATTCGTCGAGATAAGAAGTTTATTCACTGTTCTCTTTTCACCACAGTGTCAGTCAGTCCCTCTGGTCCAGTGCAAGAAGACAAAAGTGTGACACTGACTTGCAGTGCTAATGCAAACCCAGCTGTAAAGAACTACACCTGGTACAGAGCTGATGGAGGCCAGGAGACTTTCATGGGGTGATACAAAACAGTACTCACACAGAGCAATGATGAACTTTCCCACATTATGGTCTTTCTCTCAAACACAGACTTGCCCCTTCCTACATCACAGATTTACTAATACCCTATGAGCCTAGCTGCTGCTTACGTTCCTTAGGTAGTAGCGTCCTCACATTTCCCACAGCCAACCTTGTCACTAAAGTTGGCAGGGCATTTTCTTCATATTCTTCCTGCTGTTGTCTCTCCCCTCTGTGTGCTTTGTATGTATGTGTATCTTTGTCTATGACTACTTTTGAACACAGTACTCCAGACTAGTTTATGTTTGTGTAGCATGTTCATTAGACAGAGTGCAAAACTGAATTTCCCCTCATGGGATTAATAAAGGATAAATGTATTTAATTTAAATTAATTTAATTTAATTAATTTAATATGATCCATAAGCATTTCACACTGAGGCGTTTAATTTATTAAATTGATGTCATTAAATGATGTCATTAAATGTCAACACTGAAACCAATGAAAAGCCTGTACTTCCTTATCATGAAGCAATGAAATAAGCAGGCTACTCTATAGAATACATTTCTAATAACACAATTATTAATATCTTATCAATTACCATAAAAACCTGAGGTATAAGACGCACACCCTTTTTTTAGATCCAAAAAGTTGGTTGCATCTATACACTGGTGCAACCAATATACCAGTATAAAATGTTGACACACGCGGTGTCATTACTGCGGTTGCAGCAGCCATCATCACACACTGCGCGCGACCTGACGATTAATAATACATCCCCATTCTTTCTGTATCCAGATGTGATTGCATGCTGTGCTGGGTGAGAAGGTGACACAAACCACAGCTTTTCTCCCTCACGAGGTCATAATCCTGCATGCACAGAAAACAGTGGTATATTGTTTCATAAATAAACCTTGTTGAGTGCTCTTTTGATTGAAATAATTCTATATTAAAGTCAAAAAGTGACCAGCGGAGTCGTGCAGAGAGCTTGCAATTTCAACTACCGTACTGTAACTAGTAGGAGTGCAAACTCCAAAAAGTGAAAACAGACTGAACTAAAAGAGCGACACAGCTGAACACAAACTGCACGTTGTAGACTTCACTGAACACAATAGAAATGATCAGGCCGGAAAACTTTTTTTCTCTCTCAGAGACCTTCAAAAACATGCCACTTATATTCTGGATTTTATAGTATGACAAAAAGTATTTTCATTCTTACTCAAAGTCAGCAATTTTTTTCACTTTCTGAATTTACTTTTTGACTTGCTGTATTTGTTGCTTTTGAGCTTTTACAGATGAAATGATCTGGGAAATACATCAGCTCCTGAAGCTAATTTCAAACATGCCAATTGTAGTGATCGATAGAACTCAACAGTGATCCCTCACTTTTATGGCGGCTCTGGTTCTGAAAGTACATTTCTCCATTCAAATCGTTGATTGACATTTGAGAAATTCCTTTTGTAAAAATGTTTTTAGTCCTGGAACCAAACCAACTGTTGTTCCACTGTAGGAGGATATCTGTCATACACCACAGGATAATACATCTTATTGTATTGATACCAGGTGACCCAGACATGAGCTTTTGTCTGACATGGTACCACAGCACAGCTCCCCTCCACTGCAGTCACTGTTTTAGGTACAGTGATGTTCCAGCTTCTCACCTGCTGCAGCACAGAGAAGCCTTTGTGTGGGGGAGAGGAGGAAGAGGAAGGGAGGGTGAATAGGTCAGCAAAGTTGACAACAAATGTTTATTGTTCAGTGAAGTAAGGCTGATGACAAAGAAAAGTATGTGTCATGCAACAGGAAATGAACAACAGTGAAAGCTGCTTTTGAAAGCAGAGTTTAATGTACAGCCATTTGTCATACAAAGTAACATTATGAGAGCTGTCACTCACACTCGTTTCCTTTGGTGAGGTTATGTTTCAGAATAAAAACATCTAAAAACACTCTTATTATTCGGGACAATGACCAATTCGAAGTCTGTCTAGCAAGCCAGTCTTTCTGTTAAACATACTGTCTGATCATATTAACCGTTTGGTAGCCATAGGTAAAGATGTTGAGAGAAATGTGTGCTAGCTGAAGGTAACTTCATACAGCTTTCTGGTTCATTATTATCTCAGGCAACATTAAAGTGACAGCACATGTGACAGTGTCAACACATGTAATAAGGTAGGCCAGAGGGAATATAAACTTAATGAGAATCAGCAGGAGCAAAACATCAGGTTCATATATTGATATGTTACATATTTTATGATAGAAGATATTTGACAATATTGTCGTACTTGATGACTGCATTATGTTCTCTCAGACTCTGCTCTGAGAGCTACTTGCATATTGACTGCCCTTCACATCACCCCTTAGTAGAACATGGTAAGCCCTGTTCTGCAAATTCATCCCATTTATAAAAAGGGACTCAAGGTTGGGAGCACAGGTTTTTCATGTTTCACTGAAGCTTTATCAAAAAGTTAAAACAGAACATAGATATCGACAAGCAATTGTGTTTTTCTTATTGTTTGCACTGCTTCTTTAGAAGGTCTGAATGCTGAAATCTTCTGTAAATTCACAATTTAAAGCTGATTTTTTTTTTTTTTAAATCTTCCCGGGGGGGCTTGCCCCCGGACCCCCCTAGGAGGTTTGGATCCATGTCACCTTTTTCATCCCTGATGAGTTTGCACCCCTGTCAACAGTCAGATGGCAGAAACATAGAAACAGCAAAATCCCCCTAAACTCAAACTGAAAAACTATGACGGAGGATTATGGCCACGTTAAAGAAAATGAAAAATCTCAATTTACGAGAATAATGACGTTATTTCAGTCTATATCAGAAGAGCAGCAGCCTGTTAAAATTACAAACGTTGAGCATCTTTCTATATTTTAGTAAAGGTTTCACTTGTTTCACAGGTTTCAAGGAAATAGGCTACTTCCTTGTGTAGTCAGTAAAAAACAGTTAGTTCAAGAGAAGTTTTCACTTCAACTTGCAAGGACTTTATTCATCTGCAAAATGATCAGTGAACAGGACACAAACTGGCTCTGCCCATGAGACACTTTAACAAGGCAGACAAGTGCAGATAACAAACACAAATATAAAATAGTTGTGTTGGGGCTTTACTTATGCAGATATGAAACTACACATGCTTTTGGCACATCATCATTATCACATTGTCATAAAATATCAGGACCCTGAAAAGATACTGAAAGAAACTGTGGCTTTTCTGAAGAAAGAACCACACTGACTTGGAGGAAGTTGTGTCTGCAGAGGAGCAGACTTTAACAGTTCTCCTTTCATCATTTTCACACAGGCTGGTCTCGAACTCGTTAGTTATACTTTCCATCCACAGAGCACTTTGTTGGATGCAACAGTGGAAATTCGTAAATTTCCTACTTTATTCTTGAAAATTTGGCCCTAATCGTGGCCCTAATCCTCCGTCGTTAAAGAGAAACTTGTTAGGCTGAACAATTATAGTCTCAAGATCTGTCGTAAATAGGCGACCTCCAAACCCACAACCTTATTTTGTTAAAATGTATTTTCCCATTTTAACTTTTTGTCTTGGTTATTATCTGTTCTTCTGAGGTTAAGTTGAGTGTCTTGACTTTTTAGCTGTGAGATTTATTTAAAGAATGACTTAATATATATAATAATAATAATAATAATAATGCATTTTATTTTTAAGCGCTTTTAAAAACTCAAAGACACTTTACAATGGTTAAAACATAAAGAATAGCACAGAAGGACAGACTAACGGACATTGCAGTATTACAAACAAATCATAAAGATAACAACAATAAAGATAACAACATAAAGGTAAATTACAGAAAACAGAAAATACATCACAATTATACATTAAAAGCTTGTTTAAAGAGGTGAGTTTTGATAAGTGATTTGAAAGTAGGAGGGTCGGTGCAGTGTTGAATGTGTGCGGGGAGTGAGTTCCAGAGGGAGGGGGCAGCTATGGAGAAGGCTCTGTCCCCCCAGGTTCGGTGCTTGGTTCTAAGAGGGGGAGATAGGAGGTTGGCTTTTGAAGAACGGAGGCTGCGTGCAGGAGTGTGAGGGTGAAGGAGAACCGTGAGGTAGGAGGGGGCCTGGTGGTTAAGGGCTTTATGTGTGAGGAGAAGGATTTTGAATTGGACACGGTAAGGGACAGGGAGCCAGTGGAGATTTTGCAGGACAGGGGTGATGTGTTCGCGTATTCGGGTGTGGGTGAGGAGGCGTGCAGCAGAATTTTGGATGTATTGAAGTTTATTAAGGACTTTGGATGATGTGCCGTAAAGGATGCTGTTGCAATAGTCAAGTCTGGATGTGATGAATGCATGGATTAGAATTTCAGCAGCAGAAAATGAGAGTAGTGGACGAAGGCGGGCTATATTTTTGAGGTGAAAGAAGGCGGTTCTTGTGAGCTACGTGACATGGTGGTCAAAGGAGAGCTGGCTGTCAAAGATGACTCCAAGATTGCGGATATGAGGGGAGGGGGAGAGAGTGGAGTTGTCTATTGTGAAGGAGAAGTTGTGTATGGAATTGGTGAGGGATTTAGGGCCGATAATTATTATGTCCGATTTTGCGTAGTTAAGAGAGAGGAAATTGGTGTGCATCCATGTTTTTATTTCACTGAGGTAGTTCGTTAGGGTAGAGCGGGTTTCAGTGGTGATTGAATTGGTGGAGATGTAGAGCTGAATGTCATCGGCATAACAGTGGAAATGGAGACCATGCTGGCGGATAATGTTACCAAGGGGGAGCAAGTATATGATGAACAGGAGGGGACCAAGCACCGAACCCTGGGGGACGCCTTGGGACAAAGGAGCTATGGAGGAGGAGCAGTTATTGATGTTGATAAACTGTTATCTGTCGGTGAGGTAGGATTTCAACCAGGAAAGAGGAGTGCCAGTGATGTTGAGTGCATATAATATGCACATGGTCTGTAGATGGATGGAAAATGTATAAATATGGTGTCTCAACTACCGCTGAATCCCTGTGCAGAGTCTCAGTGAAAAGTAGGCAGCATTTAAGTTGTACCTGCTGTACAAATAGGAAGATATTACAGACCTTTATGGTATATTTTAATATAATTTTTGCTGAGTTTCACACAGAAAGAGCTCATAAAGTGTTGCTGTTTAATTGTGTATCGTTTCGTTGTTTCAAACACTGCTTCGTCCTTTCTCTGTTCCCTCCACCCCGTCTGCGCTAATGCAGGGATCAGCTGGTGGCTGTGTGTGACAACAATCAGTAGCTTCACTAGGTAACGTTACAGCCTGCTGTAGTCTGTTGCTGTAAACTGAGCCAAACTATGATAGCGAGTAGGCCTGCGTGACATGACTAAAAGTGTTATCACAATAAAAAATGTCATACAGTCGATATCGATAATTGTCATTCATTATTTCTTTCAAATTTAAAGGCTGATTTTGGCTCCTGAGTTAAAGTTGAAAAAACAAGTTGGTTAATTATGGTTTAATTATTCAGAACATGAGAAACTATAATTAAATATTTCACCATTATAAGCACAGTGCACGTAACGCTCAAGGAACATTAGCGCTCCCCACTTCCCAGTGGTTGGTGGTGTAATCACACGATTAAATCTGTCAAACTTTTATCGAACATTTTTCATATTTATTGACAAAAATTATATTGCAATAATTATCATTTAGTTTTATCGCCCAGGCCCAGTCCAGACTGAACTGTAAGCTATGTCTGCATCTCATAATCTAGTCTCAAAATTTAACCTGGGCATATTCACATTCAGAGTCCTTTTTTATATTTCTAGGCTTCACTTCGTCATATAGATTTACCATCTCTACTGCATTGCTCACAAAATTCAATCCTCCCTCTAAGCGCTTCTCCTCCAGATAGGAGCGACCTGACTGATTTGTGTCCCCAGAGCTTCCTCCCTCCTTCTCGCCTTTGCTCCTCCAAGTCACACTAGTGTAAATCACATCTTTGCTTTCCTCGTTTTTCTTCTCTGAACTTGTACTGGCATCTTCTGTGTTGTTTTGGCTTGAGCTTGGTAAGTTGGTGCTGATTGGCTCAGAGGTAGTTGCAGGTTGGGTGACACCTGGTTTCTTCAGCTCAGTGGTGTTAGCATAAATGCCCTCATTTGTTTTGTTGGGTTCCTACAAATCAAAAGGAAATGTTGGTTGTAAGGTTATTCTGCTTATTAAAGTGACACTAAGTAGAAAACTGCTGGATTCCAAGATAAAGTACCTCATCTCCTTTTCCACTTGGTAGATGTTGGCTCATAGCAACTGTGCTGGCGTTACCTGACCCCTGACTCTTAAGCAGGTTGTGTTGAGTCCTCTGAGCCCTGAAAAAACCAGCAGAGTATAAACCTACAAGAATATACTGACAATATCTTTCTTTTTCCCTAGTCTAAAGTTGAGAAAAAACTCAGGGAACAGTCCATATTTAGTTATTTTAACACTGGTAACAGATCACAGGATCACATCGTCTGCAGTCGATGTCAACATGTTGTGCCGAGTGTGGCGAGCATTAGCAGTACTAGCATTAGCAGTACTAGCATTAGCAGTACTAGCACTGCCAGCCTTTGGTCCTCCTTGCAGGTTTACTTCCACATGTCTGTGCTTTTTATGCATTGCTCTGGTCAAGATATGCCACTTTAACACGAGACAGCCTACATACAACTTTTACTCCATTTTCTAGATCAAAATACAGTCAAACCTCTTTGCGCTATGACATGCCACTTGTCTACTATGCTGGTTTACATCTAGGTAGTAGAGCATTAGTGCCTGTCTATAGCTTTGGCTGGTGGCGGGCAGCATTTCATCATCAACATTCTTATGTGTGCATGTGCAAAGGTCACAGTACAGGACATATTCTGTCAAGAAGGGGAAATATTCATGATTACTTCATGCCATAACTTTTTTGTTGCAACATACTGGAGCAAAACTCGCAGGTTTTCCATTCAGACTTCGCTACAGCTGCCTGCAAATATGGGGCTTATTGAGAAGCTGCAAACTGTATCACAGCACACCAATCAGTAAAGAACAGTAAAACACCACATAATGAACCACCTGTGGGCATCGTCTCTTCAGAGTAAGGTTATCAACATTTTTTTTCATAATTTGATACTTTCGACCTGTTTTAAAACAATACTTTTCCAAATCGCCTTTATTCTAATGATCGATAGTACCCAAAAGTACACAAAGCTTTAAATAACTACATATCTTCAGTCATATTTAATCCCAAAGTTGCTTTGAGCAAAAAAGAGAGTAAGAGATCAGCGGTACATCTGAAATTCACAGATCAGCAAATACTGATGTTTCTCCAGTCCTTTAGGTGTCTCATAAAGCTGCATATTCATGTTTATTTGTCCAGACGCAGAGCAGAGGACACTATAAATAACACAAATAAATTGGCAACATTTTCGATCCACAACATTTGATTGAAATTGTGGGCCTCAATTGAAAAATATTAATTACCTGGATAAGACTTTGCTCATAATACCAAAAAATATTAAACATTTCAAAGATTTTAAATTGAAGACCAGAGGAACACCACATAGAATCAGTATCTTCACTCAAATAAAGAATATAAAAGTCCAAGTTGGAGGTTTTTAAACATTTTGCATAGTGGTATTCTGTACGGTTTGGCTTGATTTGCTGTTACCCTACCTGATAACAAAGAGTAGAGCACATACTAGCACCAGGAAGACGACAATGGTGGCGATGAAGACTGGCAAAATCACTGAAAAATACAAAGGACAATAAGGGATTATGGTTCAAGCTCTTATTCAGAAGAGATTATTATTTGAATAAATTCGGACATCACGTATTAATTATTCATTTTGTAAATTGTTAAATCAGGACATATTAAAGCTTTCAAGAGGAATTTATGTTCACTACTTACCCATTCATAAAGCTTTCTTGTTAATACTTAGTAATTATGAGAACAAATGGTGAAATGTGCCGCTTACCAATAAGTTATACTCAGTTCAGAGACAAACCTTGACTGTCTGCAGATGTTGGAAGGCTGTAGAAAATAAATCGCTGAGCAACAGATCCCAGAGAGTTTGAGCTGCGACAAAGCACAGTGAAGTGATCCTTCCTTTGGGCTTGACTCATGGTGATGAAGCTCACGCCTGTACCATTTCGATGCTCATAACTGACTGCAAACTCTTCTGAGTGATTGACAGCTAACCCATCCAAACTCCATTGTAAAGTGGGAGGAGGATTTCCCGTAGACTCACAGGAACAGTTGACCTGGTTAGCAGTTTTGGTGCAATCAGATGAGGACATGATCTGTGGAGCATCTGTAATGGATGTAGGGAAGAGAGACAAGTAGAGAGTCAAGTAAAGCCATGCTGTATCAAATTTGAAAAAGTAAAAGATAAGGCTTATGGCTGTAAAAAAAAAGATTCAATTTCCTCCATGTCAATCGGTTTTCATTCTGGGCCTGTGTCCACAGAGGGCGCTTTTAACGCTGGCAGCGCCTATTTTCAATACAAAACCAATGTAGTTCAGTGTTTTCAGCACTCATAAGTTTCTTGAGGCCGCATTCACTCAGCTCTCAGTTGAAAACAATTCCACTTATGGAACAGCACTACGCTCTTCTATGTCACATCTCCATAACCAACCAATGGCATTTTATCCCAGCCAATAAAATTGCGTGCGGACGAGATCCATGCGCGAATTTAAAGGAGCTGTGCGTGCAACTCAAACAGCCACGCATGCATATTATTTTTGTGAGCACTTGCACAGCATTCACTTGCAGAATTTATCTGCTCACGCGAGCAATATTGTAACCTGCAAGGAGAAAACCATGCTTTGAGCACGCGCAAAATCTCACCCTGAGCGTGTAACTACAGTGCTCTCTCCTTTTCGCGCTCAAAGCATGGTTTTGTCCTCTCAGGATACAATATTGCTCGCGCAAGCAATTTCATTTGAATGATTGTAATTTTACTTGATGTGCACATTCTTACTAAGCAGACCTTTTTGGGGATAAAGTTAACATTTGCTTGTCTCTAATTTAATTATAGAACCTCATATATAACACAGTGTTTCCCCTACCATTCAGGTCGTTCAGGGTGGATTACCCAAAGTGATCTCCCACCACCCTAAAAGAAAGGCACTAAATACTCTCCCTTTATTTACAACAAAGTTAATCCTCTATAAAAGAAAGATTTTATGGATTTGAAGTTTCCAATCAAAGCAAATTAAAGATAAACAAAGAGATTTTCATACATTTTTTAAAATGTAACTGATGAATGACACTTACAATGTACATCTATTTGTCTTGTGTTTGATTGAAAACTTCCCAGTTTATTTTCAGCCTTGCAGAAAAAAGGTCCTCTCTCCCTAGAAGCTTTGATGTTTAAAACACGTCCAGTCCCCATGAAAGTCTCCTGGCCTCCATCAGCTCTGTACCAGGTGTAGTTCTTTACAGCTGGGTTTGCATTAGCACTGCAAGTCAGTGTCACATTTGTGTCTTCTTGCACTGGACCAGAGGGACTGACTGACACTGTGGTCCCTTTGGGTGAATCTGAAAAGAGAAAAAATAAAGTTGTATTTTTTGAATATGTAGTTTATTTGTGATGACTACAATTGTAGTTTTGTGTTTGTGTGGCATTTTGAATATAAAGTCAGAACTTTGATCTGCTACATGAAGTCTGCTCGGTGTATAGTAGGCTTTTATTGTGGTAGAGAACATCAGCGTGCACTGCCCATCATATCAGGATTTGTTTTTAGGCTTCGGTGCGCAACTTTATTTACCCAACCAAAGTGAAATACAGGAGAATGATAATCCGTAACATTACCTGCAGGCAGGGCTAACACTCTGATAGGAACGCGCATCAAGACAACAGGTGATACAAAACAGTACTCACAGAGCAACGCGCGACATGAGTCACCGTTAAACTGGACCGTTTGACAACACAATTCTAACATGTCTTATTATCTTAACAAGCTATCACTAGTTTTCTCTGATACATTTAACGACTGAGTGGGTGAAAGTTATGAAGTACAGTACTACATTAGTGCTGTACACATTTTAAAAAGCCTTCTTGTACTTAAAGAAAAAAACTTTAACTTAACTTAGTAACTTAACTTTATCTAGACATACAATGAATTTGACATTAGTCATATTTGTCAAAAAGAAGCAAGGCCATATCTGTCAGTCTAGATTTTGAGCTTTTTATACCTAGATCGAAAACACCAATTGAAATTGGTTATTTGTTGTTTTATACGTTGAGAATTTTCAGACAAAATGTTTTTTGCTTTAATCCCTGTTATTAACACAACATGAATATTAGGCTGTCCCAGACGATGTGCTTATCTCCTGATTTCATATTACCCTTTATTTGGTTGCTGATTTTTTTCATGTGATTCTAAAACATGTCAGGCAATCCTTGATGACATTGCCCCTTTCAGAATAAATCAAGCCAAACAAAACGCTCTTCCCTTGCTTCCCTTCCAAATCTCCACCAAGGCCCACTTGTTATCTGCAGGGTCATCAGCTGGGGTCTACCGCTCGTAGATGATTTGCAACTTAACCCAGAACATCTCCAGTTGAGTTCTTGTTCAATTTGAATCCTCCTGGACTTTAGCTTTGCTTTTAATATGAAAGACTATGACATCCTCCTGAATTTCCTGAAAGACTACATTGGCATTAAAAACACTGCTCTGTACTGGTTTCAATCTTATTTATCTGGCAGATCTTTCTGTTTCGGCGATACAATTTTCCCCATCCCCTTTCCACCTCACATTTGGTGTTCCCCAAGGGTCAATTCTCAGTCTATTATTTGCTCTGGTAATGGGCACCTCTGGGAAAATGTTCAATATGTTCAAATACACTGCAAACCCAAAGTTTCCCCCACAACTGATTTTAAAAACTAGCTCTAGGTCTTCTACCTTTGCTGTGTACAATATTACTTTTTATTTTTTCTTGTGTTTTCTTGTGTCTGCTACTTCCTTTTGTTTGTTAAGGAAAAAATCAATAGCTTATAGTCTGGAGCATTACTGGAAAGTGGATTAGGGTGTGAATACTGCCATGAGGGATTGACTTTTTTCTCCACTCAGTCGTCTTTGTCTTATCACTGCATGTACTGAACCATGAGGTGGTACAAATACCATTTCAGGCCTTATAACCATCATAAAATCCAAACTGGTGAGTAATGAGAAAATTCACTCCGCTTACAATGTGAGTCGATAAAGACAATAACTAATCAGAACAAAATATATTTTTTACCAGGCCATAAACATGTCCATTTCTGCTGTCACAATGGACATTATAATACGGGGTGTGTATGGGACTTCTGGTTCTTTTTTCTTCTGCATCAGTTCCATTTTTTTTACCTGTGTTCATGCAAATGTTTCAAACAATACCTACACTGAACATCCATCTGTGTGTTGTTCGATCTTCCACTTCCCTCTTCATTTGCTGCCCGGCAGAAAAAAGGTCCTCTCTCCCTAGAAGCTTTGATGTTTAAAACACGTCCAGTCCCCATGAAAGTCTCCTGGCCTCCATCAGCTCTGTACCAGGTGTAGTTCTTTACAGCTGGGTTTGCATTAGCACTGCAAGTCAGTGTCACATTTGTGTCTTCTTGCACTGGACCAGAGGGACTGACTGACACTGTGGTCCCTTTGGGTGAATCTGAAAAGAGAAAAAATAAAGTTGTATTTTTTGAATATATAGTTTATTTGTGATGAGGGATAGAGAATGTTATGCCTTTATCCTGAACAAGCCCTGCTAAACATCAATAGAAACAGCTAGTAGGACCAGTGTTGGGCTGTAACGTATCACTAGTAACGCGTTACAGTAATGATATTACTTTTACAAGTAACGAGAAGTGTAACGAATTACTAATGAAATTCCAGTAATAATATTACAGTTACCCACACAAAAAATAACTCGTTACTACATTACTGTTGTTGTTATTACCCCACTTCAGATTTATGCAACAAACCCCAGATTAATTTTGTTGCGCATCTCAGACAAGCAGGAAGGTAGCGAGCTTCATGGTTGCCAGATATACGGATTTGGGCTTTTTTTTAGGTGCCCCAGAGGGTAGTTTTTTTTTGGCCTTTGGGCTTGTTTTGTCATTTGTTGTCACACATACCTGGCAACCCTGGCTAGCTTGAAAGATGGAAGTTTACATTCAGTGGCTTGAAAAATTCCCATTACTTAAGTTTTGTCGACAGGAAAGATAACAAGAACATCACTGTCAAATGTAAATTGTGTCCCAGTACCAGGACTCTTTATACTGTAAAAAACAGGACTTCAAAACTCCTTAAGCACTTACAACATCTGACGACAACACAACAACATGAAGCTCGTGTAAATAAACCCCACCAATGAGCTGTGGAGGACAGCTGTAGCCCTACAATGTCTACAAATCAACCAAGACTGGATTTTAATCGAGCACAGCTAAAAGCGAAAAAGAACTAATGAAAGTTGTGGCTTATTACGAAAAGTAATATAACAAGTAGTGTAACATATTACTGATGGCAGGGAGTAATAAGTAAAGTAATTAAAGTACTTAAAGAGTAATGAGTAATATATTCCTTTTTTTAAAT
Source organism: Labrus bergylta (assembly GCF_963930695.1). Taxonomy (NCBI): domain Eukaryota; kingdom Metazoa; phylum Chordata; class Actinopteri; order Labriformes; family Labridae; genus Labrus; species Labrus bergylta. The sequence continues at coordinate 19,128,904 of NC_089202.1, forward strand.
AACGAGCCCAACACTGAGTAGGACTATAACAGTATGTGTACTCATGCAGAGCCATCACGGTTTGATCTTCACCGTTCAGTGCATTCATTTTTATTTATTTTTATTAATAAAATGTAAAGTTATAAAGACAATGCACATTCATAACATTTCTGTAATGCACAAGTTTAGCCATCATAGACAGCAGCAATATGTAAAACAGACTAAAGTGGGACAACAAAATTGTAAATCTAGAAGCATATGAAACACTTAAAAGAGAGATGTGCATTAAAACAGGACAGTAATACTGTTCTCCTGGTAAAACAAACAAGATACCTAAAAGCAGGACATCAAAGCAGGAGACGAAGGCCTACATGAGACAGCATACCAATTAGAGGTGGGGGAAAATAGATACAGCATAGAATCACAATATTCTGCTCGCGATATGTTTTTATTTGTAATTGCTGAAGGGGTTGCACAATTCATTTTGAGCAAGTTGCTTTGTTAAAAATGACTGCAGTTGTTCAGTCATCCGTACATGTTTGTGTTCAGTAAAGTTTGATCAGACTGAAACACCATCAGTTCAGATTGTGAGGTGCTTGCAGCCTTTTACTTTTATCACAGTGTTGGTCAGTCTGTGGGCTCAACTCCTATTGTGTAGAAATGAACAGACAGAAGTGAGACGAAAAGTCTGAGAATTTTTCCTTATTTGACAAAACACTTCTTGATTTATTTTAATTTTGTGTACATAATATGCAGTTAAAAATATGAAATTCAATATTTATATCACAATTTTCAGCCTGACGCAAAATATTTAAAATCGCAATAATATCGTATCGTGACTCAAGCATCGTTATAATATCATATCAAAGGGCCTCTGGTGATTCCCACCTCTCATTACAGTGTAGACCTACAGTACAGTGTTGCTTCCTCAGCGGATAAACATTTGGTGGAAATATGAAAATATAAACTTATGGTTGTCACCATCTTAATTTGTTTTTGAAATGGGAGATTAAAGTCCAGTGTTACATTCATTTATAATCAGATACAACTGTGACCTTTAACCCTGTGATGAAAACACTGAGTGTGAAATGATCTGTTGACCTCTTTGTGAAAAACATGCAGATTGTTTTCTTTATGTTTAAGTATTGACAGGAGTTATTAAACCACTGTGTGACATTAGTCATCACTGCTGTTAGCTTACGTGCAGCTTGCTGGTTTGTTGTTGCATGTTCAAAAATGATAGTATCATCAGCGTACATTAGGATGTCTGACCTAATAGCATTCATTTATTAGATCATTTATGTAGAGGCTAAACAACAAACCCTGTTCATACAATGAATACATCTACAATCAAACATCTGAGTGGAGAGAAAAAAAGGTAATCACACATGGCAGTATGCACACCCCAGGTGACGGCCATGCTCGTAACTGTTTGCTAAATGATTACAAAACAACAAACAAAGAAGAGGAAGCATGTATTTTATGTAATCAATTTAATCACAAGACACACATACTCACATGTAATGTCAGCTGTTAAACTGGTGTTCACAGATGACTCAGTGCTGCCATCTTGTTTTCTGTAGACAGCAGTACAGGAGATTTCCTGTCTGTGATGGAGGTGTGATGCGTTGAAGTTCAGCACAGAGATCTTGACTTTAGTTTTGTCCTGATTCTCCTGCAGGGTCTCCTGACCTTCACCCAGGCCGGGGCTCCATGTCAGATTTGGAGGAAGAGACAGACAGGGAGCTGGAGCAGAGCAGTTCAAACTCACTGAGGTTCCCTCTTTCACCTTCAGTGTGGGCGGAGTCAGAGTCGGTCTGGGTGGATCATCTGTTCAGAAGATACATAAACATGTATAAGCAGTCATTTCTCTCTCCTATCAAAGGTTTGATTTATCTTTATTTTAAAGTAATCAATGATAAGGTCAGAGAACTACTACATGACTGAACTGTTAATAAGTTTAATTTGAAACCTACCTTTGACTGAAATTTTCACGCCATCAAAAAAGTATTTCAGATTATTGTCACATTGCAATCTAAAATTATGCACTTTGTTGTTTTGAGGTTGCATGTCATTCAGGGTTGTGGTGCAGTCTTTTTTTGTTAGGTCACCGATCAATTGTCCCTTTTGTTTGTGTTGTGGATTACTGCTATCAAACACAACAGGTCCCTTATAATAATCTTTCCATAATGCTTTACAAGTGTTATCTAAGTTTACATTATGTTGATCATCTACGTCAAAGGAGCAGGGGATTGTCACACAGGATCCCTTCAGAACCTCTATAGTCTGTGGTATAATGATCTCAAACTGTCCACACAGGGCACCTGAAACACAAGAAACAAATCCTTATTACAATTATACATTAACAATACAATCCTTATTCATGTTGAGTTTATAATGTCTATATTACTAAAAACAGCAATGTTCATTGCATGTGTCTCTGTTAAATGAACAAACAAAAAAATAAAGTCATGATACATTTTATTGATGGCTCTGTTTCTAAAAATCTTATCAGTATGCTTTCAAAGATAAAATAGTCTTCACATAAAACTCAGGATTCATCATTTTCACAGTTATTTTTTACATGAAAGTTGTAAATTTAACACCAAATCTCTACATTATGATATTGTTAAAATAAAGCAGAACACATTAGTCGCTAATTTCTTTGACAAATATAAGTGAGCATCTCACCTTGCAGCAGACAGCCAATGAGGAGGAGAGTCAGAGCTGCAGCCATCTTTGTGTTTCAGAAGAGGCAGAAAGTCTGGAGAGAATACATGTACATTTACAGTTTAGTGTATTTCGCTCCAAATAAACTTAGATTTCATTTTGAGGCTGTTGTTGAATGTGATCTTTGCAGAAGTTGCAGATGGAGAAATATGTTGAAATGTTTAAATTTTCATCAATGTGGAAAAGGTTGGATCCAGAGTTTAGTTAACTAAAGCAATCCCAACAAAACTAAAAGACTTCAAGGTGTGCAGCTTCTCATTTTAAGGTTTAAATTGAAATATTTCTGCATTTCATTCAATTTATGTAAAGATGCTCATTATTAAAACATAGAAGATCAAATGATAATAAAATAAAAAACAGGAAGTTTGACTGCCTGCCTCAAAGAAAAGAGACAAATGTTGTGTTTTTTTTTTTTGTTTCTTTCTTTGTTTACAACCTCTTTAAGGAAACTATTTGATCAGTAATAATGCCCAGAAGAAAAACTGCATGAGAGCTTTAAAATGTTCAAAACTTGATCAGAGTGAATGTTTTTTTTTCTTTCCCCTGTTACAAAGTTTATTTGATCAACTTCAGAAAAAATGCACTTCTTAAAAAGTAACCTTTATGATATTAAACATGTTGATTTGTTTTATCTCCTGAAAAAGTATAAAGTTATTTAAAAGTGATATAAAGTTTTATAAACTTACATTTTTGTCAGGTCTTTTTGAGCAGAGAGGTGAAGGATGTTTAGAGAAGTGAAGTTCCTCATCATTTGGCCGCCTTCATAAACAGCATTCAAAATTTGACTTGTAAATGAGGAAGTCAAAAAAAAATGCATGTTTTACATTGGATGTTCAGTTCTTTCTGTAAATAGTTTTCATACAGGGTCACATCCTTCGTCACCTTTCATTTACTATTGATAACAAACATCTCTCTATGCAAATTATTTCTATCTTTAGACCTTAAATAAAACATTGACATCATGGGGATGTCAGCATTTGATTAAAAAACAAAAAACAATGAAAAGCCTGTACTGTCAAAAGAATGTTTATAATTCATTTTAATGCAATAACATCTTGATGTGTTTCAATATTTACAACCCATCAGTTTGACTAGAATGTTAGTATTTGAGATCCACATACAGGAGGTGACAACGTATAAAAAACATTGTTGTCAAAGCTTCTGCCTAATCATGAAGCAATGAAATAAGCAGGCTACTCTATAAATTACTTTTTTAATCACAACACAATTATCAATCAATTATCAGTTATGACAAAAAGTACTTTCATTCTCACTCAAAGTCAGCCAACTCATTTCTTTCCAGGTGAAACTGAATGATATCCAGCTATTTGATTCTTTCAGGATAGTCTACTATGTAAGATAAAATCCAGGAGCTTGGTTTTGTTCATCATGATTGTAAATGACCCAGTAGTCTGTTGTTAGTGTGTATTTTAATTTGAAATGTAACTTCCTGTTAGTTACATCGAAAAGACGGATGCTCTTGGTGAAGGAAGTGAAGGGAAAGAGTAACGTCGCAGAGTTGCAGTAAAACCTGCTTACATGTGTTTCAAACATTAAGTATTACGGTCATTTCTTTTATTAAGCACCACGCTGTTTGAGGCACGAGGTTTGTATTTATTTTGTTTCACCTGCACATTGATGAGAAGTTACTTAAAAGTCGCATTTTGTAGTTTTGTTAAGTTTTAGAATGAGTGTTGGTTAGCAAAGATGCTGCATCTTGGTATCTGAATTTGATCAGGTTAACGTGTGTGTGTGTGTGTGTGTGTGTGTGTGTGTGTGTGTGTGTGTGTGTGTGTGTGTGTGTGTGTGTGTGTGTGTGTGTGTGTGTGTGTGTGTGTGTGTGTGTGTGTGTGTGTGTGTGTGTGTGTGCATACATGTCGAGGTGTGCATAAGGTTTAATTCATATTCACTAATAAGGTTTTAAATAACAATATTAAGGTCATAATTGTACACATAAGAACATTTAAAGGTTTAAGTTCATATATTGTGTAGTTATACACTATAGTAATATTTTCTTTATTACTCTCTTTTAGTTCTTACAGTGTTTCCATTAAAAACGGAAAGTAAGGAACTTCAAATAAAAGTCTGAAACATCAGTTTGAGAGCCAGGCCATCTGTAACAGCATGGGGTATGCTACAATGATATTTGTCTGACACTCAGAACTAATTATGTTTTATCCCTTTAAGCCAAACCCTCAGTCTATATTATGTTAAATTGAGCAAAATGGACTGCAACCAAACTGGACAGACACAGATTGCAACGGATAATCAGGACTGCAGAAAAAAATATCATTGGTGCCAACCTGCCCCCTATCAGGAAACGAGCAGGTGGAAGTACTACAAACTCTTCCCCTCTGATACGGATCACTGTACACCAAAACAACAACAGTTTGTTCCCCCAGGCTGTCATTCTGATGAACGCTAAACAGTCACACGTGCCATTTGTGTCCCAGTGCTCTTAAACTCACATGCAAACAAGTGGAGGGCCCTCACCCTTCAAACCAGCAAGCTGTACATCAAAACAAGGTTGTACATACCAGCAGCAACAGCAAAGGCACATGCCAGGCAGGAGCAGGAGGCCTGTACCTGACATCCAGGTGCATTAAATAAGCTTAACTGACTAGTGAGAGGGACAGGTGAGAGGCTGCATTCAAGACCTCAGTGTTGCGTCGTTTTGAAGAGATGGAAAATGAAGTTTGTTCAATGGTGGTCGATACTTTCTTTAGCTTTTCCCTTCTGGCCCGCACGCCGGTCATGTGACTAAAGCTATACATATTTTTTTCTCTATACATCTCAATATCTCATTTTTTCGCAGATGATTTATTACAGAAAACACTTCTTGAGGAAATTAAGAGACAGTGCCAATACATAGTTTGTCCAGCAGGGGGAGTGTTATTTCGACAGTTTAAAAAAACTCTCAGCAGTCTGCAGCACAAGAAGCAGAGCAGCTCAGCTGATCTAATCTGAAATCTGAAATGTTGCGGGGCGGCCCGATGCTCTCAGAGCAGATTGGGGAGGTTAAGATTGGATCTTTACACCACTCACACTACAAAATAGTCCACCAGATAATCACTTCTGATCAGCCTCGAATCGGAAACGCCCATGCGGTTGACGGTAAGGCAGAATCGGACTTCAAATCAGCCCGATTATCCTGCAGTCTGAGCCAGGCTGTTCAGATGTGTCATTTTTAGATCTCAGCTAAGAAAACGATGTGACAAGTATGAGACACAGTCCAAGTTCTTTAAATCATCTTGGGGTGTCTCATTCAAAGATCTGAGTTTAAAAAAATGTGAGACAAGTGTGAGATCTCAGGTGACTAAGTAAGTAAAGTTTATTTATATAGCAGCTTTCAAGAACAGACGTCACAAAGTGCTTCACAATAAAGGATTGAGCAGAGACATTATTAACAGACAATTACATAAAATCAAATATAGACGGATCAAACCAGTCTGAACAGGTGGGTCTTTAACTGCTTTTTAAAAGTGTCCACAGAGGAACAACCAGCAGACCCTGGTCAGAGGACTTCAGGGACCTGCTGGTGTTATATGGCCTCAGTGTGTAAAGACATGAGGACAGATGTGACATGAGAGCCAAGAATCTTCAATTTCTCGACAGTCCATCCCAAAATCGTTTGACTTTGTTGCCTTGAGCTCTGCCTGAGAAAGTCTTTGTAGAAACCTTGAAACTTTCACTCTGTTCTCTGTTTTGCATCTATTTTTAGTATCAGCAGATTCCAGGTTCAAAGCCCGGTCTGAACACAAAGAACACAACATCTTTTTAGCTTTGAATACATCTTACATATTTTTATACACTTTTATTTAGTTTGACCTGGAAGAGTTAGCCGACCTTGAGTGAGAATGAAAGTTTTTTTTTTTTCACAATTGTGTTGTTGTGATTAAAAAAGTAATTTATAGAGTAGCCTGCTTATTTCATTGCTTCATGATTAGGCAGAAGCTTTGACAACAATGTTTTTTATAAGTTGTTACCTCCTGTATGTGGATCTCAAATACTAACATTGTAGTCAAACTGATGGGTTGTAAATATAAAAAAAACATCAAGATGTTTTTGCATTAAAATGAATTATAAACATTCTTTTGACAGTACAGGCTTTTCATTGGTTTTTGCATTTTAATCAAATGCTGACATCACCATGACGACGATGTTTTTTTAAGGTCTAAAGATAGAAATCATTTGCACAGAGAGAGATGTTGGAATGAACGGTGAGGAGTGACACCATGAGAACAATTTACATAAAAAGTACTGATAATTCAATGTTAACAGGAATGTTCACTTTTTTGACTTCCTCATTTACAAGTCAACTTTTGCACGCTGTTTGGAAAGGCGCCAAATGATGAGCAACTTCACTTCTCTAAACAGCCCTGTGTGGACAGTTTGAGATCGGTGACCTAAGAAAAAAAGACTGCACCACAACCCTGAATGACATGCAACCTCAAAACAGCAAAGTGTATTATTTTAGATTAGATTGTGATGGTGTCAAATATTATTTTCCTCAACAAATTGAAATTTCAGTCAAAGGTAGGTTTCATATTAAATTTATTAGCAGTTCAGTCATGTAGTAGTTCTCTGACCTTATCGTTGATTACTTCAAATAAATCAAACCTTTGATAGTAGAGAGAAATGACTGCTTATACATGTTTATGTACCTTACAAACAGTTACGAGCATGGCCGTCACCTGGGGTGTGCATACTGCCATGTGTGATTACCTTTTTTTCTCTCCACTCAGATGTTTGATTGTAGATGTATTCATTGTATGAACAGGGTTTGTTGTTTAGCCTCTACATAAATGATCTAATAAATGAATGCTATTAGGTCAGACATCCTAATGTACGCTGATGATACTATCATTTTTGAACATGCAACAACAAACCAGCAAGCTGCACGTAAACTAACAGCAGTGATGACTAATGTCACACAGTGGTTTAATAACTCCTGTCAATACTTAAACATAAAGAAAACAATCTGCATGTTTTTCACAAAGAGGTCAACAGATCATTTCACACTCAGTGTTTTCATCACAGGGTTAAAGGTCACAGTTGTATCTGATTATAAATGAATGTAACACTGGACTTTAATCTCCCATTTCAAAAACAAATTAAGATGGTGACAACCATAAGTTTATATTTTCATATTTCCACCAAATGTTTATCCGCTGAGGAAGCAACACTGTACTGTAGACGTAATAGACTTACATTGGTATTAGGGGTGGGACTCACCAGAGGCCCCAAGCTACGATATTATAACGATGTTTGAGTCACGATACGATATTATAGTGATTTTAAACATTTTGCGACAGGCTGAGAATTGTGATATTTTGAATCTCATTTTTTTAACTGCATATTATGTACACAAAATTAAACTAAATCAAGAAGTGTTTTGTCAAATAAGGAAAAATTCTCAGTCTTTTTGTCTCACTTCTGTCTGTTCATTTCTACACAATGGGAGTCGAGCCCACAGACTGACCAACACTGTGATAAAAGTAAAAGGCTGCATGAACCTCACAATATGAACTGATGGTGTTTCAGTCTGATCAAACTTTAATGAACACAAACATGTACGGACGACTGAACAACTGCAGTAATTTTTGCAAATGCAACTTGTTCAAAATGAATTGTGCAACCCCTCTAATGCCAACCCAGCTGTAAAGAACTACACCTGGTACAGAGCTGATGGAGGCCAGGAGACTTTCATGGGGACTGGACGTGTTTTAAACATCAAAGCTTCTAGAGAGAGAGGACCTTTTTTCTGCCGGGCAGCAAATGAAGAGGGAAGCTTTTTTTTACACATGAAAGTTATAAATCTAACACCAAATCTCTACATTATGATATCGTTAAAAGAAAGCAGAACACATTTTAGCTCATGATGCACATTTCTTTCCCGTCATTTGTTTCACATAGTTTTTTACTCTGTTGTACATTGTATGGATATCTCTGGATTTTTTAAATGTAATAATGAATAAAATTATATTTTTTCCACTGTGACAAATATAAGTGAGCATCTCACATTGCAGCAGACAGCCAATGAGGAGGAGAGTCAGAGCTGCATCCATCTTTGTGTTTCAGAAGAGGCAGAAAGTCTGGAGAGAACAAATGTAGATTTATTTTTAGTGTATTTCGCTCCAAATAAATTTAGATTTTAAGAGTAGTTTCCTTTTGAGGAAAAGGTTGGATCCAGAGTTTAGTTAACTAATCTGATCCCAATAAAACTAAAAGACTTCAAGGTGTGCAGCTTCTCATTTTAAGGTTTCAATTTAAATCTATCTGCATTTCAATCAATTCATGTAAAGATGCTCATTACTAAAACGTGATGAATGAAAAAATAAAAAGAATAAAATAAAAAACAGGAAGTTTGACTGCCTGCCTCAAGGAAAAGAAACAAATATTCTGTGTTTTTTCTTGAGTTCATCTTGTTTACAACCTCTTAAAGGAAACTATTTGATCAGTAATAACGCCCAGAAGAAAAACTGCATGAGAGCTTTAAAATGTTCAAAACTTGATCAAAGTGAATGTTTTTATTCTTGCCCCTGTAACAAAGTTTGTTTGATCAACTTTAGAAAAAATGCACTTCTTAAAAAAAAGCCTTTATGATATTTGAATATGACATTAAAATAGATTTAAAAGTGATATAAACTTACATTTTTCTCAGGTCTTTTTGAGCAGAGAGGTGAAGGATGTTTAGAGAAGTGAAGTTCCTCATCATTTGGTCGCCTTCTTAAACAGCATTCAAAATTTGACTTGAAAATGAGGAAGACAGAAAAGTGAACATTCATGTTCACATTGAATGTTCAGCACTTTTTCTTTGAATAGTTGTCACACTGTTTTCACAACCCAGGCTCAGTGAGCTGGACAAACAGGGAGACCACACATTTTTATATTTATTAAATAATAATTTATTGCAAACTAAGGCAAATCATCCTGTTCAAAGAATGTGCAATCTGTAAATCAGTGGTGGTTGTAATGGTGAATGTGTTAAGTGTTGACAAGAGAGTGACAGATTGAGAAGCCAGTTTAAATACTAAGGCCCAGCCTGCCCAGGTGTATATAAATTTAACTGGCTCCGCCCCTTTCTACCTGAACTTAAGTGGGGAGCGATACAAAGCAGCAGGAAGAGCACTGACAGTCAGGGGTCATCACACCCTCCCCCTAAAATATTGGGTCCCACCCAGTACCCATAAACAAATTACTATATTTACCAAATTTAGTTCACCAAACATAAGCAATAACATACATATTTGACCAAACCCAACATTACTTATACTTTCCCAATGTTAGTTTCAGTTTCCCTCTCAGCCGCCTGGATCAGGTCCTAGGACCACTTCAAGAGTAGGAAAACAAACTGTGATTAGCAGGCTAACTAAATGTTCCTTATAGAGATCAGTCTGAATTAAGCATCTTTTAACACCAGTGGCCAATGCTCTATTGACAAGGCTAGTAACTGTCATACAAAATCAGAGGCACAACAGTGGCACTAACATACATGTCAAAATGGTGTAGTGCCCAAATAGGAACCAAACTTTCTGTCTCAATGATAAGATCAAACTGACACAAAGTCGACCTCTTGACAAGTCACTCAAGCCCTAGCTTTCTTGCTTGAACTACTACAAAAAATTATTTATTTTGTCAGAACAGACAGGTGCCACCTCTGGACACTCTGTTACAACATCATGTTTCTGCAGGACAAATTGCATCTGGGTTAATTGCAAATCACTGATCAAAACTCACCTCTTCAAACAATCTTTTGATGTATGATTGTGATATGTGTTCTGTTTATCTGTAGCTGTACCTTTATGTTGTTGTCTTTATGATTTGTGTGGAATGCTGCAATGTCTGTTAGTCTTTCCTTACTGTGCTGTTTCTTTTGTCTTTTTTATCAAATGTTTAGTGTGTAAGAGTTTTTGAAAAGCGCTTATGAATAAAATGTATTATTATTATTATTATTATTATTATTAATATTAGATATAAGAGAGACATTGGACGATATATCACTCTAGAGTTTTTTTTCCTACCTAATATCAATATCACTACCCAACACTGGCTGTTACACACTGATGTCACTGCATTCACTTTATCTTATCATTTCTGTGTCCAGAGGCTGTCCGTAATGTGTGAAAAAAAATGAATGTCCTGTTAGTGCTGTCATTTTATATGATGCAACCCGAATACTGGATGTTGTCCTGTTTGTTGGGGTAATGTTGAATGTAAGTTGTAAGATATTGAGACACAGTCCCATGGTGATACTGATAAACTCAACTAAATAATTCATGGCAGGATTAGGAGAAGGCCGTTATTTTGTTTCCTCGAGGAACAGGAACACCTCTAATAGCATTCATCAACAATGTCCTCCTGTCTGGGTTTTCTCAGATTAAATTGAGTAGAAGTAAAAACCTGAGCTTGTTGATTTGTAAACGTGACTGAACAAGGACTATCTTTCAATGATAAAATCAAGCTGGTTAAAACATGTTGATGGAAACTGAGACCACAAACTTCCCCAGCAGTATTAGGACGCCTTTCTCAACCGCCAGAAGAGCGGAAACTATAAATTCAGAGATAAACATGTATCTGTTACCACTGTAATAATGTTTTAACGTTCTTGTGTGATTTAGGATATCAGCTCGTCAACACTTTTCTTCAACTTCAAAACATTGGACAGAGCTTTCTTTCCCCGCCCCCTCCCTCCTAGAGCCAATGTGCAAACAGGTTACTATGTCGTGGACACTGACGCTTCAGTTTTTAACCAGCTCTGCATCGGTCTAGAGACTTTTCTGCTCTCTAACCTCTCTCCTTTTTTCAGAAACAACTGCCTACCTTCTCTGCTCAAAATACAATGATTCTGCGCCACAATGGAAAACTAGAAGGAGGACATACCGACTGCTACGTTTTCAGATAAACCAGCACTTAAACAGATCATGTTTCCTTAATGTCTGATGATATAGTAAGACCATTTCAAGATTTAATTCAGAAGATATCTTACATATTGGACCTTTAAAATGTCCTCCTTAACCTCGTCTTTGATTCAATGCCATTTAAACCCTGTCCTCTGGAACTGGCCTCACAGGCTTTCTTTAATCTGATTGGAAAACAAGAGCATGCAATGAATGAATCAAAACTTTATTACAGACTCAGGGTCCAAATAAGAAAATCCAAAAGACATAAAATACAATACAAGATACATGAAATACAAAGCATAGTATAAAAACCTGCAACTTAAATGCAATGCATGGTATAAAATCACTAAAAAGATAAAAACAGCGCCCCAGAGGATACAACTGTACCAATGTTTCTATATCTTGGATTGATTCAATGTGCATCTCTTTTGATAAACCATTTACTTTCTCAATAAAAAATAAAAATCTTGATTAGCAGAGCTTCAATACAAACAAAAGTGAAAACCATCACCTCAAACTTATCCATAATTCATGACCAATATCTCTCCAGATTTGAACATCAGAGGCTTCATGGAGAAAATATTATGTGAAATTACTGAGAATTTATCATGTATTGTGCCAAACACCCTGCAGAATATTGAAATATCGACACTTATATCGCAAAGTCGATATTTAAAGCAATGCAGGAAGAGCAGAGCGAGAGAGGGAGACAGAGAGAGAGTCTTCAAATAATCAGGTATGATGTTTGGCAATGACATCATAGTCTGGAGATCTGTTAGTGTGATCCAGATTCATGTAAGTGCTGTCCTCTTCTTTTGGCTTCATGCTCGCTCTTTGTTTCCTTTAGTAAAAGAAGAAATGAGGATTAAAAAAGGGTTTTACAAACAACTCATTTGTCATATCTTCATCAGCACAGTTTATTCTAAAAAGTCCTCCGGTGTAATAACATACCAAAGAAACACCATGCAGAGTGTGAGGACGATGTTCACAGTGAGAGACACTCCAGTAACAGCCCAGAAGAGAACTCCACCGTAGGGTCCACAGTTATCCTGAAGACCTGTCATAAGAAATAACATCATAATATCATAACCCTGTTTGGGGGGGACACTTTTTCAACTTGATGGTTTTTACCACTAAAGTCTACTTCATTGTCAGTTTGACAGTGAAGGAAGTACCAAAGCTGTATCATATTTCCAAATCAAGACCGCAAAGCGAGCGAGAGAGACGAGTGTAGGCTGAGCAACCAAAAGACTAAAAGAAGAGGAGAGGTTTCAGCAGGAACAACACTGAGCCAAAAGAAATTCAATATTCATTTCTGATTGTTTCATGGTGGTTATGTTCAAAAGCACAATTTAAACACACTAAACCCACTGGCACATGAAGGAGTTGATTATGAAAGGGAAACTGAATGATTGATTGGCCCAAATTGGCACACATGGACATTTGGATGAAAAAGACAAATTAGTAATGTTTTATATACTAATACAGAAAGTGCCAAAGATGGAAATCAATCTTGAAAACTGAAACATTAACAACATTTTATAATCAGTAAATCACTGCTCTGGAGGAATTATAGACCTTTAAAGGTTTAAAAACACACAGTTTAACTTTTATACATACGCTGAACATCTATGTGTTTGTTGTTGGATCGTCCACTCCCCAGTTCATTTTCAGCCTTGCAGAAAAAAGGACCGCTGACATCTGAAGCTTTAACAGTTAAAACACGTCCAGTCCCGATAAAAGTTAATGGTTATGGGTTGATGACATAGCCCTACCCTCGCGTGCAAACTGTGGTTTTTAATGTCAGGCATTTATCTGAATCCTGTAACACAATTGTAGTTTTGTGTTTGTGTGGCATTTTTCTTGTTAATACTTAGTAATTATGAGAACAAATTGTGAAATGTGCCGCTTACCAATAAAAGTTATACTCAGTTCAGAGACAAACCTTGACTTTCTGCAGATGTTGGAAGGCTGTAGAAAATAAATCGCTGAGAAGCAGATCCCAGAGAGTTTGAGCTGCGACAAAGCACAGTGAAGTGATCCTTCTTTTGGGCTTGACTCATGGTGATGAAGCTCACGCCTGTACCATTTCGATGCTCATAACTGACTGCAAACTCTTCTGAATGATTGACCAGTGATTCATCCAAACTCCATTGTAAAGTGGGAGGAGGATTTCCCGTAGACTCACAGGAACAGTTGACCTGGTTAGCAGTTTTGGTGCAATCAGATGAGGACATGATCTGTGGAGCATCTGTAATGGATGTAGGGAAGAGAGACAAGTAGAGAGTCAAGTAAAGCCATGCTGTATCAAATTTGCAAAAGTAAAAGATAAGGCTTATGGCTGTAAAAATGAAAAAATAAAAGTTGACCAGCTGTGCGTGTGAATGAAGTGAATGAGGCAAAGAAAAATTCTAGTTCCTCCATGTCAATTAGTTTTCATTCTGGGCCTGTGTCCACAGAGGGCGCTTTTAACGCTGGCAGCGCCTATTTTCAATACAAAACCAATGTAGTTCAGTGTTTTCAGCTCTCAGCTTCATACGTTTCTTGAGGCCGCATTCACTCAGCTCTCAGTTGAAAACAATTCCACTTATGGAACAGCACTATGCTCTTCTATGTCACATCTCCATCCCCAACCTATGCCGTTTTATCCCAGCCAATAAAATTGTGCGTGCACAGGAGATCTGTGCAACTCAAACAGCCACACGCATATTATTTTTGCAAGCGTTTGCACAGCATTCTCATGCAGAATTCATCTGCTCGCACGAGCAATATTGTATCCTGCAAGGAGAAAACCATGCTTTGAGCACGAGCAAAATCTCACCCTGAGCGCGTAACTACAGTGCTCTCTGGGATTTTTCTTTTTGCGCTCAAAGCATGGTTTTGTCCTCTCAGGATACAATATTGCTCGCGCAAGCAATTTCATTTGAATGATTGTAATTTTACTTGATATGCACATTCTTACTAAGCAGACCTTTTTGGGGGTAAAGTTAACATTTGCTCGTCTCTAATTTAATTATAGAACCTCATATATAACACAGTGTTTCCCCTACCATTCAGGTCGTTCAGGGTGGATTACCCAAAGTGATCTCCCACCACCCTAAAAGAAAGGCACTAAATACTTTATCTATGTAAATTATCCATCCATCCATTATCTATAACTCTTTTCTCCCTTTATTTAGAACAAAGTTAATCCTCTACAAAATTAAGATTTTATGGATTTGAAATTTCCAATCAAAGGAAATTAAAGTTAAACAAAGAGATTTTCATACATTTTTTTAAAATGTAACTGATGAATAACACCTACAATGTACATCTATTTGTCTTGTGTTTGATTGAAAACTTCCCAGTTCATTTTCAGCCTTGCAGAAAAAAGGTCCTCTCTCCCTAGAAGCTTTGATGTTTAAAACACGTCCAGTCCCCATGAAAGTCTCCTGGCCTCCATCAGCTCTGTACCAGGTGTAGTTCTTTACAGCTGGGTGATTCTAAAACATGTCAGGCAATCCTTGATGACATTGCCGCTTTCAGAATAAATCAAGCCAAACAAAACGCTCTTCCCTTGCTTCCCTTCCAAATCTCCACCAAGGCCCACTTGTTATCTGCAGGGTCATCAGCTGGGGTCTACCGCTCGTAGATGATTTGCACCTTAACCCAGAACATCTCCAGTTGAGTTCTTGTTCAATTTGAATCCTCCTGGACTTTAGCTTTGCTTTTAATACGAAAGACTATGATATCCTCCTGAATTTCCTGAAAGAGTACATTGGCATTAAAAACACTGCTCTGTACTGGTTTCAATCTTATTTATCTGGCAGATCTTTCTGTTTCGGCGATACAATTTTCCCCATCCCCTTTCCACCTCACATTTGGTGTTCCCCAAGGGTCAATTCTCAGTCTATTATTTGCTCTGGTAATGGGCACCTCTGGGAAAATGTTCAACATGTTCAAATACACTGCAAACCCAAAGTTTCCCCCACAACTGATTTTAAAAACTAGCTCTAGGTCTTCTAGCTTTGCTGTGTACAATATTACTTTTTTTTTTTCTTGTGTTTTCTTGTGTCTGCTACTTCCTTTTGTTTGTTAAGGAAAAAATCAATAGCTTATAGTCTGGAGCATTACTGGAAAGTGGATTAGGGTGTGAATACTGCCATGAGGGATTGACTTTTTTCTCCACTCAGTCGTCTTTGTCTTATCACTGCATGTACTGAACCATGAGGTGGTACAAATACCATTTCAGGCCTTATAACCATCATAAAATCCAAACTG
Source organism: Labrus bergylta (assembly GCF_963930695.1). Classification (NCBI taxonomy): domain Eukaryota; kingdom Metazoa; phylum Chordata; class Actinopteri; order Labriformes; family Labridae; genus Labrus; species Labrus bergylta. The sequence goes on from NC_089202.1 coordinate 19,144,776, forward strand.
GTGAGTAATGAGAAAATTCACTCCGCTTACAATGTGAGTCGATACAGACAATAACTAATCAGACCAAAATATATTTTTTACCAGGCCATAAACATGTCCATTTCTGCTGTCACAATGGACATTATAATACGGGGTGTGTATGGGACTTCTGGTTCTTTTTTCTTTTGCATCAGTTCCATTTTTTTTACCTGTGTTCATGCAAATTTTTCAAACAATACCTACACTGAACATCCATCTGTGTGTTGTTCGATCTTCCACTTCCCTCTTCATTTGCTGCCCGGCAGAAAAAAGGTCCTCTCTCCCTAGAAGCTTTGATGTTTAAAACACGTCCAGTCCCCATGAAAGTCTCCTGGCCTCCATCAGCTCTGTACCAGGTGTAGTTCTTTACAGCTGGGTTTGCATTAGCACTGCAAGTCAGTGTCACATTTGTGTCTTCTTGCACTGGACCAGAGGGACTGACTGACACTGTGGTCCCTTTGGGTGAATCTGAAAAGAGAAAAAATAAAGTTGTATTTTTTGAATATGTAGTTTATTTTGTAGTTTTGTGTTTGTGTGGCATTTTGAATATAAAGACAGAACTTTGATCTGCTACATGAAGTCTGCTCGGTGTATAGTAGGCTTTTATTGTGGTAGAGAACATCAGCGTGCACTGCCCATCATATCAGGATTTGTTTTTAGGCTTCGGTGCGCAACTTTATTTACCCGACCAAAGTGAAATACAGGAGAATGATAATCCGTAACATTACCTGCAGGCAGGGCTAACACTCTGTTAGGAACGCGTATCAAGACAACAGGTGATACAAAACAGTACTCACAGAGCAACGCGCGACATGAGTCACCGTTAAACTGGACCGTTTGACAACACAATTCTAACATGTCTTATTAGCTTAACAAGCTATCACTAGTTTTCTCTGATACATTTAACGACTGAGTGGGTGAAAGTTATGAAGTACAGTACTACATTAGTGCTGTACACATTTTAAAAAGCCTTCTTGTACCTAAAGAAAAAAAACTTCTTAATCCACTGAATTTATAGAAAATGTTTAGTTTGTTTGCTAGTTGCTTCTCAGATTCAGATCTATGATGCAAAATAGGATGAATACACTAATGTCAAAATATCTTTATGTGCCCTGCTGGCTACATATGTAAATAAATAAATATGCCTATATATTTTTTTATTACTCTTTACTTTTAACTTAACTTAGTAACTTAACTTTATTTATATAGGCATACAATGAATTTGACATTAGTCACATTTGTCAAAAAGAAGCAAGGCCATATCTGTCAGTCTAGATTTTGAGCTTTTTATACCTAGATCAAAAACACCAATTAAAATTGGTTATTTGTTGTTTTATAACTGGTAATGGGCACCTCTGGGAAATGGCGTCTTCATTAAAATGTTCAATATGTTCAAATGCACTGCAAACCCAAAGTTTCCCCCACAACTGATTTAAAAAACTAGGCCGGTCTTCTTGCTTTGCTGTGTACAATATTACTTTTTTCTTGTGTTTTCTTGTGTCTGCTACTTCCTTTTGTTTGTTAAGGAAAAAAACAATAGCTTATAGTCTGGAGCATTACTGGAAAGTGGATTAGGGTGTGAATACTGCCATGAGGGATTGCCTTTTTTCTCCACTCAGTCGTCTTTGTCTTATCACTGCATGTACTGAACCATGAGGAGGTACAAATACCATTTCAGGCCTTATAACCATCATAAAATCCAAACTGGTGAGTAATGAGAAAATTCACTCCGCTTACAGTGTGAGTCGATAAAGACAATAACTAATCAGACCAAAATATATATTTTTAGAGAGTGGTGAGGACGGCGGAAAAGATCATTAAGACTCCACTTCCTCCCATCCAGGAGATCGCAAAAATCCGCTGCGTGACCAGGACTCAGAAAATCAGCAGAGACACCTCCCACTCCCACCAAGGACTGTTTTCGCTGATGGACTCTGGAAAGAGGTTCTGCAGCCTCCGAAGCAGAACTTCCAGGTTCTGTAACAGCTTCTTCCCACAGGCCATAAGACTTTTGAACACAAAAAAAGAATCCCTCCATTCCCCCTCAAACCCCCACATAGGACTACCTCACTGGACTGTAAAATACAATATAACATACATCACAAACGTGCAATATATTTATCTGTATAGAAATTTTATACATAGCTTTTCTTTTTATATCTATTTACGTATATCTGCACCTTATTTTTCTATGTGAATACTTGCTGCTGTTTTTATCCTGCACTAACGAGTCAAATGCAACAAAATGTCGTTCTTATCTGCACTGAAAGTACAAGTTTGAATGACAATAAAGAAAGTCTAAGTCTAACATGTCCATTTCTGCTGTCCCAGTGGACATTATAATACGGGGTGTGTATGGGACTTCTGGTTCTTTTTTCTTCTGCATCAGTTCCATTTTTTAAAAACCAGAGGTTGCTGCGTGATATAATCTTGAGTCCCATGCTTATAAGAATGCCATTGTTTGTTTGTAGTGCATCTGACAAAACAGCTTGTTTAAAGATTCAGTATGAATCTAGAATATTTTGGGGGTACCTGATGGATTAGATTTTTTGAGGTAATTTTTCTGTTGCCTTAGGGTAGCCTTGACCATATTTGCTCCAGCAGTGCATTATTGTGCAACTCAATGTTGAAAAGCTTCAAATCCTCTGTGTAGTTGCTTTAAACATCTGTACAAACTAAAGATGTTCATTATTAACAAAGATTATTTACATTCCTCATTTGTAAAACGCTGCACAAAAGAAGCCTGACCTACCTGCATTTATGCAAATGTTTCAAACAATACCTACACTGAACATCCATCTGTGTGTTGTTCGATCTTCCACTTCCCTCTTCATTTGCTGCACGGCAGAAAAAAGATCCTCTCTCCTTAGAAGCTTTGATGTTTAAAACACGTCCAGTCCCCATGAAAGTCTCCTGGCCTCCATCAGCTCTGTACCAGGTGTAGTTCTTTACAGCTGGGTTTGCATTAGCACTGCAAGTCAGTGTCACATTTGTGTCTTCTTGCACTGGACCAGAGGGACTGACTGACACTGTGGTCCCTTTGGGTGAATCTGAAAAGAGAAAAAATAAAGTTGTATTTTTTGAAAATGTAGTTTATTTGTGATGAGGGATAGAGAATGTTATGCCTTTATCCTGAACAAGCCCTGCTAAACATCAATAGAAACAGCTAGTAGGACCAGTGTTGGGCTGTAACGTATCACTAGTAACGCGTTACAGTAATGATATTACTTTTACAAGTAACGAGAAGTGTAACGAATTACTAATGAAATTCCAGTAATAATATTACAGTTATCCACACAAAAAATAACTTGTTACTACATTACTGTTGTTGTTATTACCCCACTTCAGATTTATGCAACAAACCCCAGATTAATTTTGTTGCGCACCTCAGAAAAGCAGGAAGGTAGCGAGCTTCATGGTTGCCAGATATGCGGATTTGGGCTTCTTTTTAGGTGCTGCCGAGAGTAGTTTTTTTTTGGCCATTGGGCTTGTTTTGTCATTTGTTGTCACACATACCTGGCAACCCTGGCTAGCTTGAAAGATGGAAGTTTACATTCAGTGGCTGGAAAAATTCCCATTACTTAAGTTTTGTCGACAGGAAAGATAACAAGAACATCACTGTCAGATGTAAATTGTGTCCCAGTACCAGGACTCTTTATACTGCAAAAAACAAGACTTCAAAACTCCTTAAGCACTTACAACATCTGACGACAGCACAACAACATGAAGCTCGTGTAAATAAACCCCACCAATGAGCTGTGGAGGACAGCTGTTATGGAGTTAGATCAGTCTCAATATTCACAAATGCACACAGAATAATTCATAAATGTATTTCAATGCACACACAAATATATTTCATTCTATATAAATGTAAAACAAATCCACAAATAAAAAATTAAGATTCACAAATGTATTTCTGATTCACACACAAATATTTATAGTTTTGTATACGTAGACTAATAGAAATCCACAATTATATAAACTGTTCAGTCTGCATTTACAAACTGTTTGTCATTTGTGAACTTCACTGCATTCTTAATTTGTTTTTGAAATGGGAGATTAAAGTCCAGTGTTACATTCATTTATAATCAGATACAACTGTGACCTTTAACCCTGTGATGAAAACACTGAGTGTGAAATGATCTGTAGACCTCTTTGTGAAAAACATGCAGCTTGTTTTCTTTATGTTTAAGTATTGACAGGAGTTATTAAACCACTGTGTGACATTAGTCATCACTGCTGTTAGCTTACGTGCAGCTTGCTGGTTTGTTGTTGCATGTTCAAAAATGATAGTATCATCAGCGTACATTAGGATGTCTGACCTAATAGCATTCATTTATTAGATCATTTATGTAGAGGCTAAACAACAAACCCTGTTCATACAATGAATACATCTACAATCAAACATCTGAGTGGAGAGAAAAAAAGGTAATCACACATGGCAGTATGCACACCCCAGGTGACGGCCATGCTCGTAACTGTTTGCTAAATGATTACAAAACAACAAACAAAGAAGAAGAAGCATGTATTTTATGTAATCAATTTAATCACAAGACAAACATACTCACATGTAATGTCAGCTGTTAAACTGGTGTTCACAGATGACTCAGTGCTGCCATCTTGTTTTCTGTAGACAGCAGTACAGGAGATTTCCTGTCTGTGATGGAGGTGTGATGCGTTGAAGTTCAGCACAGAGATCTTGACTTTAGTTTTGTCCTGATTCTCCTGCAGGGTCTCCTGACCTTCACCCAGGCCGGGGCGCCATGTCAGATTTGGAGGAAGAGACAGACAGGGAGCTGGAGCAGAGCAGTTCAAACTCACTGAGGTTCCCTCTTTCACCTTCAGTGTGGGCGGAGTCAGAGTCGGTCTGAGTGAATCAACTGTTCAGAAGATACATAAACATGTATAAGCAGTCATTTCTCTCTACTATCAAAGGTTTGATTTATCTTTATTTTAAAGTAATCAATGATAAGGTCAGAGAACTACTACATGACTGAACTGTAAATAAGTTTAATTTGAAACCTACCTTTGACTGAAATTTTCCATTCTTTTTTGTAAAAATTATACTTCAGTCTATTGTCACATTCCAATCTAAACAAATACTCTTTGTTGTTTTGCATGTCATTCAGGGTTAGGGTGCAGTCTTTTTTTGTTAGGTCACCGATCAATTGTCCTTTCTGTTGTGGATTACTGCTATCAAACACAACAGGTCCTTTAGTACTTTCTTTCCATAATGCTTTACAACTGTTATCTAAGTTAACATTATATTGATCCTGTACGTCAAAGGAGCAGGGGATTGTCACACAGGATCCCTTCAGAACCTCTATAGTCTGTGGCATAATGATCTCAAACTGTCCACACAGGTCACCTGAAACACAAGAAACAAATCCTTATTACAATTATACATTTACAATACATATTCATATGTATATGTATAGTTTTCATATTGAGTTTATAATGACTATATTACTAAAATCATTGACAGGGATAGAGGTTTCAAATGAGCCGTGGCTAGAAACCTGACTGCATGTTATCTACTTTGTATTTACATGAAGCAATGTTCATTGCACGTGTCTCTGTTAAATAAACAAACAAATAAATAAATAAAGTCATGATACAATTTATTGTTGGCTCTGTTTCTACAAACCTTAGGAGTCACAGATAAAATAATCTTCATGTAAAACTCAGAGGATTCATCATTTTCACAGTTATTTTTTACATTAAAGTTGTAAATTTAACACCAAATCTCTACATTATGATATCAATAAAAGAAAGCAGAACACATTAGTAGCTAATTTCTTTGACAAATATAAGTGAGCATCTCACCTTGCAGCAAACAGCCAATGAGGAGGAGAGTCAGAGCTGCAGCCATCTTTGTGTTTCAGAAGAGGCAGAAAGTCTGGAGAGAATACATGTAGATTTACAGTTTAGTGTATTTCGCTCCAAATAAACTTTGATTTTAGGAGTAATTTCCTTTTGAGGAAAAGGTTGGATCCAGAGTTTAGTTAACTAAACTGATCCCAACAAAACTAAAAGACTTCAAGGTGTGCAGCTTCTAATTTTAAGGTTTAAATTGAAATCTTTCTGCATTTCATTCAATTCATGTAAAGATGATCATTATTAAAACATAGAAGATGAAATGATAATAAAATAAAAAACAAGAAGTTTGACTGCCTGCCTCAAGGAAAGACAAAACAAAAAAATATATATATATTTTAACTGAGTTCATTTTGTTTACAACTTCTTTAAGGAAACTATTTGATCAGTAATAACGCCCAGAAGAAAAACTGCATTAGAGCTTTAAAATGTTCAAAACTTGATCAGAGTGAATGTTTTCTTTCCCCTGTAACAAAGTTTGTTTGATCATCTTCAGAAAAAATGCACTTCTTAAAAATTAGCCTTTATGATATTAAACATGTTGATTTGTTTTATCGCTTAAAAAATTATAAAGTTATTTAAAAGTTATATAAAAGTGATATAAACTTACATTTTTGTCAGGTCTTTTTGAGCAGAGAGGTGAAGGATGTTTAGAGAAGTGAAGTTCCTCATCATTTGGCCACCTTTATAAAGAGCATTCAAAATTTGTTTTGAAAATGAGGAAGTCAAAAAAAAGTGAACATTCATGTTCCCATGAAATGTTCAGTACATTTCATGGGAATAGTTTTCATACAGGGTCACATCCTTCTTTAAATTGTATTTACTATTGATAACAAACATCTCTCTGCAAATTATTTCTATCTTTAGACCTTGAATAAAACATTGACATTTTGGGGATGTCAGCATTTGATTAAAATGCAAAAACCAATGAAAAGCCTGTACTGTCAAAATAATGTTTATAATTCATTTTAATGCAATAACATCTTGATGTGTTTCAATATTTACAACCCATCAGTTTGACTACAATGTTACTTTTTGAGATCCACATACAGGAGGTGAGAACTTATAAAAAAACATTGTTGTCAAAGCTTCTGCCTAATCATGAAGCAATGAAATAAGCAGGCTACTCTATAAATTACTTTTTTTAATCAGAACACAATTATCAATCAATTATCAGTTATGACAAAAAGTACTTTCATTCTCACTCAAAGTCAGCCAACTCATTTCTTTCCAGGTGAAACTGAATGATATCCAGCTATTTGATTCTTTCAGGATAGTCTACTATGTAAGATAAAATCCAGGAGCTTGGTTTCGTGCATCATGATATTTGTCTGACACTCAGAACTAATTATGTTTTATCCCTTTAAGCCAAACCCTCAGTCTATATTATGTTAAATTGAGCAAAATGGACTGCAACCAAACTGGACAGACACAGGGAGTGTTATTTCAACAGTTTAAAAAAACTCTCAGCAGTCTGCAGCACAAGAAGCAGAGCAGCTCAGCTGATCTAATCTGAAATCTGAAATGTTGCGAGGCGGCCCGATGCTCTCAGAGCAGATTGGGGAGGTTAAGATTGGATCTTTACACCACTCACACTACAAAATAGTCCACCAGATAATCACTTCTGATCAGCCTCGAATCGGAAACGCGCACACGGTTGATGGTAAGGCAGAATCGGACTTCAAATCAGCCCGATTATCCTGCAGTCTGAGCCAGGCTGTTCAGATGTGTCATTTTTAGATCTCAGCTAAGAAAACGATGTGACAAGTATGAGACACAGTCCAAGTTCTTTAAATCATCTTGGGGTGTCTCATTCAAAGATCTGAGTTTAAAAAAATGTGAGACAAGTGTGAGATCTCAGGTGACTAAGTAAGTAAAGTTTATTTATATAGCACCTTTCAAGAACAGACGTCACAAAGTGCTTCACAATAAAGGATTGAGCAGAGACATTATTAACAGACAATTACATAAAATCAAATATAGACGGATCAAACCAGTCTGAACAGGTGGGTCTTTAACTGCTTTTTAAAAGTGTCCACAGAGGAACAACCAGCAGACCCTGGTCAGAGGACTTCAGGGACCTGCTGGCATTATTGCAAATTATCAAATAGTTTCCTTAAAGAGGTTGTAAACAAAATTAACTCAGACAAAATATATATATATTTTTCTGTTTTGTCTCTTTTCCTTGAGGCAGGCAGTCAAACTTCCTGTTTTTTGTTTTATTATCATTTCATCTTTAAGATTTTAATTTCAGCCTTAAAATGAGAAGCTACACACCTTGAAGTCTTTTAGTTTTGTTGGGATGAGTTTAAGTAACTAAACTCTGGATCCAACCTTTTCCTAAAAAAGAAAATTACTCCTAAAATCAAAGTTTATTTGGAGTGAAATACACTAAACTGTAAATCTACATGTATTCTCTCCAGACTTTCTGCCTCTTCTGAAACACAAAGATGGCTGCAGCTCTGACTCTCCTCCTCATTGTCTGTCTGCTGCAAGGTGAGATGCTCACTTATATTTGTAACAGTGGAAGAAAAATCAATAAAAAACAGAGATAACCATACAATTTACACAAAAGTATGTGAAACAAATGAGGCAAAAAATGTGTGCAATGAGCTAAAATGTGTTCTGCTTTCTTGTAACCATATCATAATGTAGAGATTTGGTGTTAAATTTACAACTTTAATGTATAAAAAAAGCTGTGTGAAAATGATGAATCCTCTGAGTTTTACATGAAGACTTTTTTATTTACTATTTATTATCATTAGACTTAAAGAAATAAAGAAACAGTGATACTATACAAATATAGACACTATATGAATAAGGATTGTATTGTAAATGTATAATTGTAATAAGGATTTGTTTCTTGTGTTTCAGGCGCCCTGTGTGGACAGTTTGAGATCGGTGACCTAAGAAAAAAAGACTGCACCACAACCCTGAATGACATGCAACCTCAAAACAGCAAAGTGTATCATTTTAGATTGGATTGTGATGGTGTCAAATATTATTTTCCTCAACAAATTGAAATTTCAGTCAAAATTAAATTTATTAGCAGTTCAGTCATGTAGTAGTTCTCTGACCTTATCGTTGATTACTTCAAATAAATCAAACCTTTGATAGTAGAGAGAAATGACTGCTTATACATACCTGCACGTAAACTAACAGCGGTGATGACTAATGTCACACAGTGGTTTAATAACTCCTGTCAATACTTAAACATAAAGAAAACAATCTGCATGTTTTTCACAAAGAGGTCAACAGATCATTTCACACTCAGTGTTTTCATCACAGGGTTAAAGGTCACAGTTGTGTCTGATTATAAATTAATGTAACACTGGACTTTAATCTCCCATTTCAAAAACAAATTAAGATGGTGACAAACATAGTAACGTTCATATTTTCACCAAATGTTTATCCGCTGAGGAAGCAACACTGTACTGTAGGTCTACACTGTAATGAGAGGTGGGAATCACCAGAGGCCCTTCGATATGATATTATAACGATGCTTGAGTCAATATTATAGCGATTTTAAACATTTTGCGACAGGCTGAGAATTGTGATATTTTGAATATCATTTTTTTAACTGCATATTATGTACACAAAATTAACCTAAATCAAGAACTGTTTTGTCAAATAAGGAAAAATTCTCAGTCTTTTCTTCACTGTCTCACAGTCTCACTTCTGTCTGTTCATTTCTACACAATGGGAGTCGAGCCCACAGACTGACCAACACTGTGATGAAAGAAAAAGGCTGCAAGCACCTCACAATCTGAACTGATGGTGTTTCAGTCTGATCAAACTTTATTGAACACAAACATGTACGGACGACTGAACAACTGCAGCCATATTTACAAATGCCCCTTCAGCAATTAAAAATAAAAACATATCGCTAGCAGAATATTGTGATTCTATGCTATGTCTATTTTCCCCCACAAATAAAGTGGGGGAAATTTATTCAGCAAATAAAAATATAAAAAAACACATATTTGCATATTTACAGTGCTACTAGCTGTTTCTGTTGATGTTTAGCAGGGCTTGTTCAGAATAAAGGCATAACTCTCTTCTCTATCCCTCATCACAAATAAACTACTTATTCTAAACAGTCAGACAGTTTGGTGGAAGCAAACTTAGCTGTTGTTTTTTGATAACTTGTGAAATTTTGCTGAGAAAGCTTATAATTTATTTGTCAAGATAAGAAGTTTATTCACTGTTCTCTTTTCACCACAGTGTCAGTCAGTCCCTCTGGTCCAGTGCAAGAAGACAAAAATGTGACACTGACTTGCAGTGCTAATGCAAACCCAGCTGTAAAGAACTACACCTGGTACAGAGCTGATGGAGGCCAGGAGACTTTCATGGGGACTGGACGTGTTTTAAACATCAAAGCTTCTAGGGAGAGAGGACCTTTTTTCTGCTGGGCAGCAAATGAAGAGGGAAGCTTTTTTTAATACATTAAAGTTATAAATCTAACACCAAATCTCTACATTATGATATCGTTAAAAGAAAGCAGAACACATTTTAGCTCATGATGCACATTTTTTTCACCTCATTTGTTTCACATACTTTTTTACTCTGTTGTACATTGTATGGATATTTCTGGATTTTTTAAATGTTATAATGAATAAAATGATATTTTTTCCATTGTGACAAATATAAGTGAGCATCTCACATTGCAGCAGAGAGCCAATGAGGAGGAGAGTCAGAGCTGCATCAATCTTTGTGTTTCAGAAGAGGCAGAAAGTCTGGGGAGAATAAATGTAGATTTATTTTTAGTGTATTTCCCTCCAAATAAACTTAGATTTTAAGAGTAGTTTCCTTTTGAGGAAAAGGTTGGATCCAGAGTTGAGTTAACTAATCTGATCCCAATAAAACTAAAAGACTTCAAGGTGTGAAGCTTCTCATTTTAAGGTTTAAATTTAAATCTTTCTCCATTTTATTCAATTCATGTAAAGTAGCTCATTATTAAAACGTAGATGATGAAATGATAATAAAATAAAAAACAGGAAGTTTGACTGCCTGCCTCAAGGAAAAGAAACAAATATTCTTTGTTTTTTCTTGAGTTCATCTTGTTTACAACCTCTTTAAGGAAACTATTTGATCAGTAATAACGCCCAGAAGAAAATCTGCATGAGAGCTTTAAGATGTTTAAAACTTGATCAAAGTGAATGTTTTCATTCTTTCCCCTGTAACAAAGTTTGTTCGATCAACTTCAGAAAAAATGCACTTCTTAAAAAAAAGCCTTTATGATATTTGAATATGATATTAAAATAGATTTAAAAGTGATATAAACTTACATTTGTCTCAGGTCTTTTTGAGCAGAGAGGTGAAGGATGTTTAGAGAAGTGAAGTTCCTCATCATTTGGTCGCCTTCTTAAACAGCATTCAAAATTTGACTTGAAAATGAGGAAGACAGAAAAGTGAATATTCATGTTCACATTGAATGTTCAGCACTTTTTCTTTGAATAGTTGTCACACTGTTTTCACAACCCAGGCTCAGTGAGCTGGACAAACTGGGAGACCACACATTTTTTAATTTATTAAATAATAATTTATTGCAAACTAAGGCAAATCATCCTGTTCAAAGAATGTGCAATCTGTAAATCAGTGGTGGTTGTAATGGTGAATGTGTTAAGTGTTGACAAGAGAGTGACAGATTTAGAAGCCAGTTTAAATACTAAGGCCCAGCCTGCCCAGGTGTATATAAATTTAACTGGCTCCGCCCCTTTCTACCTGAACTTAAGTGGGGAGCGATACAAAGCAGCAGGAAGATCACTGACAGTCAGGGGTCATCACACCCTCCCCCTAAAATACTGGGTCCCACCCAGTACCCATAAACAAATTACTATATCTACCAAATTTAGTTCACCAAACATAAGCAATAACATACATATTTGACCAAACCCAACATCACTTATACTTTCCCAATGTTAGTTTCAGTTTCCCTCTCAGCCGCCTGGATCAGGTCAAGAGTAGGAAAACAAACTGTGATTAGCAGGCTAACTAAATGTTCCTTATAGAGATCAGTCTGAATTAAGCATCTTTTAACACCAGTGGCCAATGCTCTATTGACAAGGCTAGTAACTATCATACAAAATCAGAGGCACAACAGTGGCACCAACATACATGTCAAAATGGTGTAGTGCCCAAATAGGAACCAAACTTTCTGTCTCAATGATAAGATCAAACTGACACAAAGTCGACCTCTTGACAAGTCACTCAAGCCCTAGCTTTCTTGCTTGAACTACTACAAAAACGTATTTATTTTGTCAGAACAGACAGGTGCCACCTCTGGACACTCTGTTACAACATCATGTTTCTGCAGGACAAATTGCATCTGGGTTAATTGCAAATCACTGATCAAAACTCACCTCTTCAAACAATCTTTTGATGTATGATTGTGATATGTGTTCTGTTTATCTGTAGCTGTACCTTTATGTTGTTGTCTTTATGATTTGTGTGGAATGCTGCAATGTCTGTTAGTCTTTCCTTACTGTGCTGTTTCTTTTGTCTTTTTTATCAAATGTTTAGTGTGTAAGAGTTTTTGAAAAGCGCTTATGAATAAAATGTATTATTATTATTATTATTGTTAGATATAAGAGAGACATTGGCCGATATGGAGCTCAGCGTAAGGGAAGGAAGACTGCTTATATTCTTTCACAAATTCATTCATTCTTTCACTTCAACTTAAACTACTTCCTCTGTCTACCTGCTCTGGTGATCAGCTGTTACTGGGTGTTTATTCTTTAAGTGATTAACCAACCAGAGTCGGGCACAACCTCTCTCAACCAATCATACTGCTGCGACAAAATGCTAAAATAGTTCTTTCTCTTCCACAGTCATTCTGTCATTTCAAGGCAACTGCTGCAACCCACCACCACCCCAGTCACCTCCATTCCAGCTCAGCAGAGTCCAGATTCAGGCTCATTATAGCCTCCATTCGTCTTCACCACCACCAGTGTCTAGACTCCATAGGGGGGTATCCTATCCTGCTGTCGGCCTCATTACCCTTCCAAGTACATGAAGTCGTCACGATGGAGTCTAATCCTCCAAAGACTTTGCAAATTCAAATCTAAATTGTCGCACATTTATTGTTAAATAAATAATTGTTCATTCTCAATTAAGTCTCTCCTGATTGAAATATCAGTCTCAGCTTTTTTTTCCTACCTAATATCAATATCACTACCCAACACTGGCTGCTACACACTGATGTCACTGCATTCACTTTATCTTATCATTTCTGTGTCCAGAGGCTGTCCGTAATGTGTGAAAAAAATGAATGTCCTGTTAATGCTGTCATTTTATATGATGCAACCCGAATACTGGATGTTGTCCTGTTTGTTGGGGTAATGTTGAATGTAAGTTGTAAGATATTGAGACACAGTCCCACGGTGATACTGATAAACTCAACTAAATAATTCATGGCAGGATTAGGAGAAGGCTGTTATTTTGTTTACTCGAGGAACAGGAACACCTCTAATAGCATTCATCAACAATGTCCTCCTGTCTGGGTTTTCTCAGATTAAATTGAGTAGAAGTAAAAACCTGAGCTTGTTGATTTGTAAACGTGACTGAACAAGGACTATCTTTCAATGATAAAATCAAGCTGGTTAAAACACGTTGATGGAAACTGAGACCACGAACTTCCCCAGCAGTATTAGGACGCCTTTCTCAACCGCCAGAAGAGCGGAAACTATAAATTCAGAGATAAACATGTATCTGTTACCACTGTAATAATGTTTTAACATTCTTGTGTGATTTAGGATATCAGCTCGTCAACACTTTTCTTCAACTTCAAAACATTGGACAGAGCTTTCTTCCCCCGCCCCCTCCCTCCTAGAGCCAATGTGCAAACAGGTTACTATGTCGTGGACACTGAAGCTTCAGTTTTTAACCAGCTCTGCATCGGTCTAGAGACTTTTCTGCTCTCTAACCTCTCTCCTTTTTTCAGAAGCAACCGCCTACCTTCTCTGGTCAAAATACAATGATTCTGCGCCACAATGGAAAACTAAAAGGAGGACATACCGACTGCTACATTTACAGATAAACCAGCACTTAAACAGATCATGTTTCCTTAATGTCTGATGATATAGAAAGACCATTTCAAGATTTAATTCAGAAGATGTCTTACATATTGGACCTTTAAACTGTCCTCCTTAACCTCATCTTTGATTCAGGGCCATTTAAACCCTGTCCTCTGGAACTGGCCTCACAGGCTTTCTTTAATCTGATTGGAAAACAAGAGCATGCAATGAATGAATCAAAACTTTATTACAGACTCAGGGTCCAAATAAGAAAATCCAAAAGACATAAAATACAATACAAGATACATGAAATGCAAAGCATAGTAAAAAAATCTGCAACTTAAATGCAATGCATGGTATAAAATCACTAAATAGATAAAAACAGCGCCCCAGAGGATACAACTGTACCAATGTTTCCATATCTTGGATTGATTCAATGTGCATCTCTTTTGATAAACCATTTACTTTTTCAATAAAAAATAAAAATCTTGATTAGCAGAGCTTCAATACAAACAAAAGTGAAAACCATCACCTCAAACTTATCCATAATTCATGACCAATATCTCTCCAGATTTGAACATCAGAGGCTTCATGGAGAAAATATTATGTGAAATTACTGAGAATTAATCATGTATTGTGCCAAACACCCTGCAGAATATTGAAATATCACATTCATATCTCAAAGTCGATATTTAAAGCAATGCAGGATCATCAAATCAAATAATCAGGTATGACGTTTGGCAATGACATCATAGTCTGGAGATCAGTTAGTGTGATCCAGATTCATGTAAGTGCTGTCCTCTTCTTTTGGCTTCATGCTCTCTCTTTGTTTCCTTTAGTAAAAGAAGAAATGAGGATTAAAAATTGTTTTATACACAAGTCTGCTCCATTTGTCATATCTTCATCAGCACAGTTTATTCTAAAAAGTCCTCCGGTGTAATAACATACCAAAGAAACACCATGCAGAGTGTGAGGACGATGTTCACAGTGAGAGACACTCCAGTAACAGCCCAGAAGAGAACTCCACCGTAGGGTCCACAGTTATCCTGAAGACCTGTCAAAAGAAATAACATGATAATATCATAACCCTGTTTGGGGGGGGACACTTTTTCAACTTGATGGTTTTTACCACTAAAGTCTACTTCATTGTCAGTTTGACAGTGAAGGAAGTACCAAAGCTGTATCATATTTCCAAATCAAGACCGCAAAGCGAGCGAGAGAGACGAGTGTAGGCTGAGCAACCAAAAGACTAAAAGAAGAGGAGTGGTTTCAGCAGGAACAACACTGAGCCAAAAGAAATTCAATATTCATTTCTGATTGTTTCATGGTGGTTATGTTCAAAAGCACAATTTAAACACACTAAACCCACTGGCACATGAAGGAGTTGATTATGAAAGGGAAACTGAATGATTGATTGGCCCAAATTGGCACACATGGACATTTGGATGAAAAAGACAAATTAGTAATGTTTTATATACTAATACAGAAAGTGCCGAAGATGGAAATCAGTCTTGAAAACTGAAACATTAACAACATTTTATAATCAGTAAATCACTGCTCTGGAGGAATTATAGACCTTTAAAGGTTTAAAAACACACAGTTTAACTTGTATACATACGCTGAACATCTATGTGTTTGTTGTTGGATCGTTCCACTCCCCAGTTCATTTTCAGCCTTGCAGAAAAAAGGACCGCAGACATCTGAAGCTTTAACAGTTAAAACGCGTCCAGTCCCCATGAAAGTGTCCTGGCCTCCATCAACTCTGTACCAGGTGTAGTTCTTTACAGCTGGGTTTGCATTAGTACTGCAAGTCAGTGTCCCATTTGTGTCTTCTTGCACTGTGGTCCCTTTGGGTGAATCTGAAAAATTATTACAGGGATTAAAGTTCTCCGTCGCTAAGACAGATTTCCGTCAATTTCACTATTGTAATAATTTTAGTCGGTGTCAATCGGACAAATAAAAGTCGAGCAAAATGGGTTGATGACATAGCCCTACCCTCACGTGCAAACTGCGATTTTTAATGTCAGGCATTTATCTGAATCCTGTAACACAATTGTAGTTTTGTGTTTGTGTGGCATTTTAAATATAAAGTCAGAACTTTGATCTGCTACATGAAGTCTGCTCGGTGTATAGTAGGCTTTTATTGTGGTAGAGAACATCAGCGTGCACTGCCCATCATATCAGGATTTGTTTTCAGGCTTCGGTGCGCAACTTTATTTACCCGACCAAAGTGAAATACAGGAGAATGATAATCCGTAACATTACCTGCAGGCAGGGCTAACACTCTGTTAGGAACGCGCATCAAGACAACAGGTGATACAAAACAGAACTCACACAGAGCAATGATGAACTTTCCCACATTATGGTCTTTCTCTCAAACACAGACTTGCCTCTTCCTACATCACAGATTTACTAATACCCTATGAGCCTAGCTGCTGCTTACGTTCCTTAGGTAGTAGCGTCCTCACATTTCCCACAGCCAACCTTGTCACTAAAGTTGGCAGGGCATTTTCTTCATATTCTTCCTGCTGTTGTCTCTCCCCTCTGTGTGCTTTGTATGTATGTGTATGCTTTGTCTATGACTACTTTTGAACACAGTACTCCAGACTAGCTTATGTTTGTGTAGCATGTTCATTAGACAGAGTGCAAAACTGAATTTCCCCTCGTGGGATTAATAAAGGATTATTTAATTTATTTTAATTTAATTTAATTTGATCCATAAGCATCTCACACTGAGGTGTTTAATTTATTAAATTGATGTCATTAAATGTCAACACTGATTAAAAATCTAAAGAATTGGGTAAAGATATCCTTCAAAGGACCTAATTTAATTTAGTCAAGATTTTAAGGAGATGAGAGAGCATTTAAAAGTTTAAGTTTGAATTCTTTAATCACAAGACAAACATACTCACATGTAATGTCAGCTGTTAAACTGGTGTTCACAGATGACTCAGTGCTGCCATCTTGTTTTCTGTAGACAGCAGTACAGGAGATTTCCTGTCCGTGATGGAGGTGTGATGCGTTGAAGTTCAGCACAGAGATCTTGACTTTAGTTTTGTCCTGATTCTCCTGCAGGGTCTCCTGACCTTCACCCAGGCTGGGGCTCCATGTCAGATTTGGAGGAAGAGACAGACAGGGAGCTGGAGCAGAGCAGTTCAAACTCACTGAGGTTCCCTCTTTCACCTTCAGTGTGGGCGGAGTCAGAGTCGGTCTGGGTGGATCATCTGTTCAGAACATACATAAACATGTATAAGCAGTCATTTCTCTCTACTATCAAAGGATGGATTTATCTTTATTTTAAAGTAATCAATGATAAGGTCAGAGAAGTACTACACGAATGAACTACATTTAATTTGAAACCTACCTTTGACTGAAATTTTCAAGCCATCAAAATTATATTTCAGATCATTGTCACATTCCAATCTAAAAAAATACTCTTTGTTGTTTTGAGGTTGCATGTCATTCAGGGTTGTGGTGCAGTCTTTTTGTGTTAGGTCACCGATCAATTGTCCTTTCTGTTGTGGATTACTGCTATCAAACACAACAGGTCCCCAATAAGATTCTCTCCATAATGCTTTACAAGTGTTATTTAAGTTCACATTATATTGATCCTCTACGTCAAAGGAGCAGGGGATTGTCACACAGGATCCCTTCAGAACCTCTATAGTCTGTGGTATAATGATCTCAAACTGTCCACACAGGTCACCTGAAACACAAGAAACAAATCTTTCTTACAATTATACATTTACAATACAATCCTTATTCATGTTGAGTTTATAATGTCTATATTGCTAAAAACAGCAATGTTCATTGCATGTGTCTCTGTTAAATAAACAAACAAAAAAATAAATAAAGTCATGATACAATTTATTGTTGGCTCTGTTTTAAAAAACCTGAGGAGTCACAGATAAAATAATCTTCATATGAAACTCAGGATTCATCATTTTCACAGTTATTTTTTACATTAAAGTTGTAAATTTAACACCAAATCTCTACATTATGATATCTTTAAAAGAAAGCAGAACACATTAGTCGCTAATTTCTTTGACAAATATAAGTGAGCATCTCACCTTGCAGCAGACAGCCAATGAGGAGGAGAGTCAGAGCTGCAGCCATCTTTGTGTTTCAGAAGAGGCAGAAAGTCTGGAGAGAATACATGTAGATTTACAGTTTAGTGTATTTCGCTCCAAATAAACTTAGATTTCATTTTGAGGCTGTTGTTGAATGTGATCTTTGCAGAAGTTGCAGATGGAGAAATATCTTGAAATATTTGAATCTTCATCAATGTGGAAAAGGTTGGATCCAGAGTTTAGTTAACTAAACTGATCCCAACAAAACTAAAAGACTTCAAGGTGTGCAGCTTCTCATTTTAAGGTTTAAATTGAAATCTTTCTGCATTTCATTCAATTCATGTAAAGATGCTCATTATTAAAACATAGAAGATGAAATGATAATAAAATAAAAAACAAGAAGTTTGACTGCCTGCCTCAAAGAAAAGAGACAAAATTGAAAAATATATATATATTTTGTCTGAGTTCATTTTGTTTACAACCTCTTTAAGGAAACTATTTGATCAGTAATAACACCCAGAAGAAAAACTGCATGAGAGCTTTAAAATGTTCAAAACTTGATCAGAGTGAATGTTTTTTTTCTTTCCCCTGTAACAAAGTTTGTTTGATCAACTTCAGAAAAAATGCACTTCTTAAAAAGTAACCTTTATGATATTAAACATGTTGATTTGTTATATCTCCTAAAAAAGTATAAAGTTATTTTAAAAGTGATATAAAAGTTTTTTAAACTTACATTTTTGTCAGGTCTTTTTGAGCAGAGAGGTGAAGGATGTTTAGAGAAGTGAAGTTCCTCATCATTTGGCCACCTTCATAAAGAGCATTCAAAATTTGTCTTGAAAATGAGGAAGTAAAAAAAAGTGAACATTCATGTTCACATGAAATGTTCAGTACATTTCATGGGAATAGTTTTCATACAGGGTCACATCCTTCTTTACATTTTATTTACTAATGATAACAAACATCTCTCTGCACCAATTATTTCTATCTTTAGACCTTAAATAAAACATTGACATTTTGGGGATGTCAGCATTTGATTAAAATGCAAAAACCAATGAAAAGCCTGTACTGTCAAAAGAATGTTTATAATTCATTTTAATGCAATAACATCTTGATGTGTTTCAATATTTACAACCCATCAGTTTGACTAGAATGTTACTTTTTGAGATCCACATACAGAAGGTGAGAACTTATAAAAAAACATTGTTGTCAAAGCTTCTGCCTAATCATGAAGCAATGAAATAAGCAGGCTACTCTATAAATTACTTTTTTAATCACAACACAATTATCAATCAATTATCAGTTATGACAAAAAGTACTTTCATTCTCACTCAAAGTCAGCAAACTCATTTCTTTCCAGGTGAAACTGAATGATATCCAGCTATTTGATTATTTCAGGATAGTCTACTATGTAAGATAAAATCCAGGAGCTTGGTTTCGGGCATCATCATATTTGTCTGACACTCAGAACTAATTATGTTTTATCCCTTTAAGCCAAACCCTCAGTCTATATTATGTTAAATTGAGCAAAATGGACTGCAACCAAACTGGACAGACACAGATTGCAACGGATAATCAGGACTGCAGAAAAAATATCATTGGTGTCAACCTGCCCCCTATCAGGAAACGAGCAGGTGGAAGTACTACAAACTCTTCCCCTCTGATACGGATCACTGTACACCAAAACAACAACAGTTTGTTACCCCAGGCTGTCATTCTGATGAATGCTAAACAGTCACACGTGCCTAAAACTTACATTTTATTTTAATATCTTTTGTTTTTTCTGTGGTTGTCTGGTGATGGAAATGTGGCGAGAGTTGGTGGTGGTAATAACTAATGATGTAAAATAAGAACAGACAGCACACCCCAGGAAATACACAACTTAATACTCTTGTAAATAGGTAAGACACACAGACTCGAAAACTGATGAGGCAGAGACGTGGTTTCAAAAGAATTTAAGGAATTTATCTGAATGAATCAATGTAAAAAACAAGGTGGACCAAAGCTTTGGGGAAGGAACAGCAAATCACACAGCAATCCTCAACAACTTTTGGTGTAGTCCATTTGTGTCCCAGTGCTCTTAAACTCACATGCAAACAAGTGGAGGGCCCTCACCCTGGGTGCCTAGCCTCCCAACTAAGTGGCTGAAAGAAAAGCAGGCTTTTAGCAACCTAAAATGAAAACAGCTATTAATAAAAAAAAACAATCAATGCTTCAACTTCTAAAGTTCAAACTGAGCCACCTACTCACCACTACAGGGTTTCAGTCAGGACTGATCTGGGGGGTGAGGAGCCATGGGCAAACTAGTCAAGCTGCAGCAACAACCAAACAAGGAGGTCATTTAAACATTCAAACCAGCAAGCTGTACATCAAAACAAGGTTGTACATACCAGCAGCAACAGCAAAGGCACATGCCAGGCAGGAGCAGGAGGCCTGTACCTGACATCCAGGTGCCTTAAATAAGCTTAACTGACTAGTGAGAGGGACAGGTGAGAGGCTGCATTCAAGACCTCAGTGTTGTGTTGTCTACCACAAGAACATGCGTCGTTTTGAAGAGATGGAAAATTAAATGAAGTTTGTTCAATGGTGGTCGATACTTTCTTTAGCTTTTCCCTTCTGGCCCGCACGCCGGTCACGTGACTAAAGCTATACATATTTTTTTCTCTATACGTCTCAATACGATTTTTTCGCAGATGATTTATTACAGAAAACACTTCTTGAGGAAATTAAGAGACAGTGCCAATACATAGTTTGTCCAGCAGGGGGAGTGTTATTTCGACAGTTTAAAAAAACTCTCAGCAGTCTGCAGCACAAGAAGCAGAGCAGCTCAGCTGATCAAATCTGAAATCTGAAATGTTGCGGGGCGGCCCGATGCTCTCAGAGCAGATTGGGGAGGTTAAGATTGGATCTTTACATCACTCACACAACAAAATAGTC
This sequence comes from Labrus bergylta, assembly GCF_963930695.1. NCBI lineage: Eukaryota > Metazoa > Chordata > Actinopteri > Labriformes > Labridae > Labrus > Labrus bergylta. The sequence continues at coordinate 19,165,690 of NC_089202.1, forward strand.
CACCAGATAATCACTTCTGATCAGCCTCGAATCAGAAACGCCCACGCGGTTGACGGTAAGGCAGAATCGGACTTCAAATCAGCCCGATTATCCTGCAGTCTGAGCCAGGCTGTTCAGATGTGTCATTTTTAGATCTCAGCTAAGAAAACGATGAGACAAGTATGAGACACAGTCCAAGTTCTTTAAATCATCTTGGGGTGTCTCATTCAAAGATCTGAGTTTAAAAAAAAGTGAGACAAGTGTGAGATCTCAGATGACTAAGTAAGTAAAGTTTATTTATATAGCACCTTTCAAGAACAGACGTCACAAAGTGCTTCACAATAAAGGATTGAGCAGAGACATTATTAACAGACAATTACATAAAATCAAATATAGACGGATCAAACCCGTCTGAACAGGTGGGTCTTTAACTGCTTTTTAAAAGTGTCCACAGAGGAACAACCAGCAGGGACCTGCTGGTGTTATATGGCCTCAGTGTGTAAAGACATGAGGACAGATGTGACATGAGAGCCAAGAATCTTCAATTTCTCGACAGTCCATCACAAAATCGTTTGACTTTGTTGCCTTGAGCTCTGCCTGAGAAAGTCTTTGTAGAAACCTTGAAACTTTCACTCTGTACTCTGTTTTGCATCTATTTTTAGTATCAGCAGATTCCAGGTTCAAAGCCCGGTCTGAACACAAAGAACACAACATCTTTTTAGCTTTGAATACATCTTACATATTTTTATACACTTTTATTTAGTTTGACCTGGAAGAGTTAGCCGACCTTGAGTGAGAATGAAAGAATTTTTTTTTTTCACAATTGTGTTGTTGTGATTAAAAAAGTAATTTATAGAGTAGCCTGCTTATTTCATTGCTTCATGATTAGGCAGAAGCGTTGACAAATGTTTTTTATAAGTTGTTACCTCCTGTATGTGGATCTCAAAAAGTAACATTCTAGTCAAACAGATGGGTTGTAAATATTAAATTATAAAAAAGCCTTTATGATATTTGAATATGATATTAAAATAGATTTAAAAGTGATATAAACTTACATTTATGTCAGGTCTTTTTGAGCAGAGAGGTGAAGGATGTTTAGAGAAGTGAAGTTCCTCATCATTTGGTCGCCTTCTTAAACAGCATTCAAAATTTGACTTGAAAATGAGGAAGTCAGAAAAGTGAATATTCATGTTCACATTGAATGTTCAGCACTTTTTCTTTGAATAGTTGTCACACTGTTTTCACAACCCAGGCTCAGTGAGCTGGACAAACAGGGAGACCACACGTTTTTTAATTTATCAAATAATAATTTATTGCAAACTAAGACAAATCATCCTGTTCAAAGAATGTGCAATCTGTAAATCAGTGGTGGTTGTAATGGTGAATGTGTTAAGTGTTGACAAGAGAGTGACAGATTGAGAAGCCAGTTTAAATACTAAGGCCCAGCCTGCCCAGGTGTATATAAATTTAACTGGCTCCGCCCCTTTCTACCTGAACTTAAGTGGGGAGCGATACAAAGCAGCAGGAAGAGCACTGACAGTCAGGGGTCATCACACCCTCCCCCTAAAATACTGGGTCCCACCCAGTACCCATAAACAAATTACTATATTTACCAAATTTAGTTAACCAAACATAAGCAATAACATACATATTTGACCAAACCCAACATCACTTATACTTTCCCAATGTTAGTTTCAGTTTCCCTCTCAGCCGCCTGGATCAGGTCCTAGGACCACTTTAAGAGTAGGAAAACAAACTGTGATTAGCAGGCTAACTAAATGTTCCTTATAGAGATCAGTCTGAATTAAGCATCTTTTAACACCAGTGGCCAATGCTCTATTGACAAGGCTAGTAACTATCATACAAAATTAGAGGCACAACAGTGGCACCAACATACATGTCAAAATGGTGTAGTGCCCAAATAGGAACCAAACTTTCTGTCTCAATGATGAGATCAAACTGGCACAAAGTCGACCTCTTGACAAGTCACTCAAGCCCTAGCTTTCTTGCTTGAACTACTACAAAAACTTATTTATTTTGTCAGAACAGACAGGTGCCACCTCTGGACACTCTGTTACAACATCATGTTTCTGCAGGACAAATTGCATCTGGGTTAATTGCAAATCACTGATCAAAACTCACCTCTTCAAACAATCTTTTGATGTATGATTGTGACATGTGTTCTGTTTATCTGTAGCTGTACCTTTATGTTGTTGTCTTTATGATTTGTGTGGAATGCTGCAATGTCTGTTAGTCTTTCCTTACTGTGCTGTTTCTTTTGTCTTTTTTATCAAATGTTTAGTGTGTAAGAGTTTTTGAAAAGCGCTTATGAATAAAATGTATTATTATTATTATTATTATTAGATATAAGAGAGACATTGGCCGATATGGAGCTCAGCGTAAGGGAAGGAAGACTGCTTATATTCTTTCACAAATTCATTCATTCTTTCACTTCAACTTAAACTACTTCCTCTGTCTACCTGCTCTGGTGATCAGCTGTTAATGGGTGTTTATTCTTTAAGTAATTAACCAACCAGAGTCGGGCACAACCTCTCTCAACCAATCATCCTGCTGCGACAAAATGCTAAAACAGTTCTTTCTCTTCAACAGTCATTCTGTCATTTCAAGGCAACTGCTGCAACCCACCACCGCCCCAGTCACCTCCATTCCAGCTCAGCAGAGTCCAGATTCAGGCTCATTATAGCCTCCATTCCTCTTCACCACCACCAGTGTCTAGACTCCATAGGGGGGTATCCTATCCTGCTGTCGGGCACATTACCCTTCCGAGTACATGAAGTCGTCACGATGGAGTCTAATCCTCCAAAGACTTTGCATATTCAAATCTAAATTGTCGCACATTTATTGTTAAATGAATAATTGTTCATTCTCAATTAAGTCTCTCCTGATTGAAATATCAGTCTCAGCTTTTTTTTCCTACCTAATATCAATATCACTACCCAACACTGGCTGTTACACACTGATGTCACTGCATTCACTTTATCTTATCATTTCTGTGTCCAGAGGCTGTCCGTAATGTGTGAAAAAAATGAATCTGTTACCACTCTGTTGCATCATCACCTCTTCTTTCAACTACAGCCTGTTAGCGTTTGTTAACCCAGGAGACCTGTTGCTGTCACTTTGAACATGAAATGTTTTAACGCTCTTGTGTGATTTAGGATATCAGCTCGTCAACACTATTCTTCAACTTCTAAACATTGGACAGAGCTTTCTTCCCCCGCCCCCTCCCTCCTAGAGCCAATGTGCAAACAGGTTACTATGTCGTGGACACTGAAGCTTCAGTTTTTAACCAGCTCTGCATCGGTCTAGAGACTTTTCTGCTCTCTAACCTCTCTCCTTTTTTCAGAAGCAACCGCCTACCTTCTCTGGTCAAAATACAATGATTCTGCGCCACAATGGAAAATTAGAAGGAGGACATACCAACTGCTACGTTTTCAGATAAACCAGCACTTAAACAGATCATGTTTCCTTAATGTCTGATGATATAGAAAGACCATTTCAAGATTTAATTTAGAAGATATCTTACATATTGGACCTTTAAACTGTCCTCCTTAACCTCGTCTTTGATTCAGGGCCATTTAAACCCTGTCCTCTGGAACTGCCTCACAGGCTTTCTTTAATCTGATTGGAAAACAAGAGCATGCAATGAATGAATCAAAACTTTATTACAGACTCAGGGTCCAAATAATAAAATCCAAAAGACATAAAATACAATACAAGATACATGAAATGCAAAGCACAGTATAAAAATCTGCAACTTAAATGCAATGCATGGTATAAAATCACTAAATAGATAAAAACCCCCAGAGGATACAACTGTACCAATGTTTCCATATCTTGGATTGATTCAATGTACATCTCTTTTGATAAACCATTTACTTTTTCAATAAAAAATAAAAATCTTGATTAGCAGAGCTTCAATACAAACAAAAGTGAAAACCATCACCTCAAACTTATCCACAATTAATGATCAATATCTCTCCAGATTTGAACATCAGAGGCTTCATGGAGAAAATATTATGTGAAATTACTGAGAATGAATCATGTATTGTGCCAAACACCCTGCAGAATATTGAAATATCACATTCATATCTCAAAGTCGATATTTAAAGCAATGCAGGAAGAGCAGAGAGGGAGACAGAGAGAGAGAGTCTTCAAATAATCAGGTATGACGTTTGGCAATGACATCATAGTCTGGAGATCTGTTAGTGTGATCCAGATTCATGTAAGTGCTGTCCTCTTCTTTTGGCTTCATGCTCTCTCTTTGTTTCCTTTAGTAAAAGAAGAAATGAGGATTAAAAATTGTTTTATACACAAGTCTGCTCCATTTGTCATATCTTCATCAGCACAGTTTATTCTAAAAAGTCCTCCGGTGTAATAACATACCAAAGAAACACCATGCAGAGTGTGAGGACGATGTTCACAGTGAGAGACACTCCAGTAACAGCCCAGAAGAGAACTCCACTGTAGGGTCCACAGTTATCCTCAAGACCTGTCATAAGAAATAACATGATAATATCATAACCCTGTTTGGGGGGGGGGGGCACTTTTTCAACTTGATGGTTTTTACCACTAAAGTCTACTTCATTGTCAGTTTGACAGTGAAGGAAGTACCAAAGCTGTATCATATTTTCAAATCAAGACCGCAAAGCGAGCGAGAGAGACGAGTGTAGGCTGAGCAACCAAAAGACTAAAAGAAGAGGAGTGGTTTCAGCAGGAACAACACTGAGCCAGAAGAAATTCAATATTCATTTCTGATTGATTCATGGTGGTTATGTTCAAAAGCACAATTTAAACACACTAAACCCACTGGCACATGAAGGAGTTGATTATGAAAGGGAAACTGAATGATTGATTGGCCCAAATTGGCACACATGGACATTTGGATGAAAAAGACAAATTAGTAATGTTTTATATACTAATACAGAAAGTGCCAAAGATGGAAATCAATCTTGAAAACTGAAACATTAACAACATTTTATAATCAGTAAATCACTGCTCTGGAGGAATTATAGACCTTTAAAGGTTTAAAAACACACAGTTTAACTTGTATACATATGCTGAACATCTATGTGTTTGTTGCTGGATCGTTCACTCCCCAGTTCATTTTCAGCCTTGCAGAAAAAAGGACCGCTGACATCTGAAGCTTTAACAGTTAAAACACGTCCAGTCCCGATAAAAGTTAATGGTTATGGGTTGATGACATAGCCCTACCCTCGCGTGCAAACTGCGGTTTTTAATGTCAGGCATTTATCTGAATCCTGTAACACAATTGTAGTTTTGTGTTTGTGTGGCATTTTTCTTGTTAATACTTAGTAATTATGAGAACAAATTGTGAAATGTGCCGCTTACCAATAAAAGTTATACTCAGTTCAGAGACAAACCTTGACTTTCTGCAGATGTTGGAAGGCTGTGGAAAATAAATCGCTGAGCAACAGATCCCAGAGAGTTTGAGCTGCGACAAAGCACAGTGAAGTGATCCTTCCTTTGGGCTTGACTCATGGTGATGAAGCTCACGCCTGTACCATTTCGATGCTCATAACTGATTGCAAACTCTTCTGAACGATTGACCAGTGATTCATCCAAACTCCATTGTAAAGTGGGAGGAGGATTTCCCGTAGACTCACAGGAACAGTTGACCTGGTTAGCAGTTTTGGTGCAATCAGATGAGGACATGATCTGTGGAGCATCTGTAATGGATGTAGGGAAGAGAGACAAGTAGAGAGTCAAGTAAAGCCATGCTGTATCAAATTTGCAAAAGTAAAAGAGAAGGCTTATGGCTATAAAAATAAAAAAATAAAAGTTGACCAGCTGTGCGTGTGAATGAAGTGAATGAGGCAAAGAAAAATTCTAGTTCCTCCATGTCAATTAGTTTTCATTCTGGGCCTGTGTCCACAGAGGGCGCTTTTAACGCTGGCAGCGCCTATTTTCAATACAAAACCAATGTAGTTCAGTGTTTTCAGCTCTCAGCTTCATACGTTTCTTGAGGCCGCATTCACTCAGCTCTCAGTTGAAAACAATTCCACTTATGGAACAGCACTACGCTCTTCTATGTCACATCTCCATCCCCAACCTATGGCGTTTTATCCCAGCCAATAAAATTGTGCGCGCACAGGAGATCTGTGCAACTCAAACAGCCACACGCATATTATTTTTGCAAGCGTTTGCACAGCATTCTCATGCAGAATTCATCTGCTCGCACGAGCAATATTGTATCCTGCTAGGAGAAAACCATGCTTTGAGCACGAGCAAAATCTCACACTGAGCGCGTAACTACAGTGCTCTCTCCTGCTCGCTCGCGAGGGGATTTTTCTTTTTGCGCTCAAAGCATGGTTTTGTCCTCTCAGGATACAATATTACTCGATATGCACATTCTTACTAAGCAGACCTTTTTGGGGGTAAAGTTAACATTTGCTCGTCTCTAATTTAATTATAGAACCTCATATATAACACAGTGTTTCCCCTACCATTCAGGTCGTTCAGGGTGGATTACCCAAAGTGATCTCCCACCACCCTAAAAGAAAGGCACTAAATACTTTATCTATGTAAATTATCCATCCATCCATCATCTATAACTCTTTTCTCCCTTTATTTAGAACAAAGTTAATCCTCTACAAAAGAAAGATTTTATGGATATGAAGTTTCCAATCAAAGCAAATTAAAGATAAACAAAGAGACTTTCATACATTTTGAAAAATGTAACTGATGAATGACACCTACAATGTACATCTATTTGTCTTGTGTTTGATTGAAAACTTCCCAGTTCATTTTCAGCCTTGCAGAAAAACGGGCCTCTCTTTCTCGAAGCTTATTAACAAAGATTATTTACATTCCTCATTTGTAAAACGCTGCACAAAAGAAGCCTGACCTACCTGCATTTATGCAAATGTTTCAAACAATACCTACACTGAACATCCATCTGTGTGTTGTTCGATCTTCCACTTCCCTCTTCATTTGCTGCACGGCAGAAAAAAGGTCCTCTCTCCCTAGAAGCTTTGATGTTTAAAACACGTCCAGTCCCCATGAAAGTCTCCTGGCCTCCATCAGCTCTGTACCAGGTGTAGTTCTTTACAGCTGGGTTTGCATTAGCACTGCAAGTCAGTGTCACATTTGTGTCTTCTTGCACTGGACCAGAGGGACTGACTGACACTGTGGTCCCTTTGGGTGAATCTGAAAGAGAAAAAATAAAGTTGTATTTTTTGAAAATGTAGTTTATTTGTGATGAGGGATAGAGAATGTTATGCCTTTATCCTGAACAAGCCCTGCTAAACATCAATAGAAACAGCTAGTAGGACCAGTGCTGGGCTGTAACGTATCACTAGTAACGCGTTACAGTAATGATATTACTTTTACAAGTAACGAGTAGTGTAACAAATTACTAATGAAATTCCAGTAATAATATTACAGTTACCCACACAAAAAATAACTCGTGACTATCTTACTGTTGTTATTATTACCCCACTTCAGATTTATGAAACAAACCCCAGATTAATTTTGTTGCGCACCTCAGACAAGCAGGAAGGTAGCGAGCTTCATGGTTGCCAGATATGCGGATTTAGGCTTTTTTTTAGGTGCCCCAGAGGGTAGTTCTTTTTTGGCCATTGGGCTTGTTTTGTCATTTGTTGTCACACATACCTGGCAACCCTGGCTAGCTTGAAAGATGGAAGTTTACATTCAGTGGCTGGAAAAATTCCCATTACTTAAGTTTTGTTGACAGGAAAGATAACACGAACATCATTGTCAGATGTAAATTGTGTCCCAGTACCAGGACTCTTTATACTGCAAAAAACAAGACTTCAAAACTCCTTAAGCACTTACAACATCTGACGACAACACAACAACATGAAGCTCGTGTAAATAAACCCCACCAATGAGCTGTGGAGAACAGCTGTAGCCCTACAATGTCTACAAATCAACCAAGACTGGATTTTAATCGAGCACAGCTAAAAGCGAAAAAGAACTAATGAAAGTTGTGGCTTATTACGAAAAGTAATATAACAAGTAGTGTAACATATTACTGATGGCAGGGAGTTATAAGTAAAGTAATTAAAGTACTTAAAGAGTAATGAGTAATATATTCCTTTTTTTCAGTAATGAGCCCAACACTGAGTAGGACTATAACAGTATGTGTACTCATGCAGAGCCATCACGGTTTGGTCTTCACCGTTCAGTGTATTCATTTTTATTGATTTTTATGAATAAAATGTAAAGTTATAAAGACAATGCACATTCATAACATTTCTGTAATGCACAAGTTTAGCCATCATAGACAGCAGCAATATGTAAAACAGACTAAAGTGGGACAACAAAATTGTAATTCTAGAAGCATATGAAACACTTAAAAGAGAGATGTGCATTAAAACAGGACAGTAATCCTGTTCTCCTGGTAAAACAAACAAGATACCTAAAAGCAGGACATCAAAGCAGGAGACGTAGGCCTACATGAGACAGCATAGAATCACAATATTCTACTGGCGATATGTTTTTATTTTTAATTGCTGGAGGGGTTGCACAATTCATTTTGAGCAAGTTGCATTGTTAAAAATGACTGCAGTTGTTCAGTCGTCCGTACATGTTTGTGTTCAGTAAAGTTTGATCAGACTGAAACACCATCAGTTCAGATTGTGAGGTGCTTGCAGCCTTTTTCTTTTATCACAGTGTTGGTCAGTCTGTGGGCTCGACTCCCATTGTGTAGAAATGAACAGACAGAAATGAGACAAAAAGACTGAGATTTTTTCCTCATTTGACAAAACACTTCTTGATTTAGTTTAATTTTGTGTACATAATATGCAGTTAAAAAAATTGAAATTCAATATATTATATCACAATTTTCAGCCTGACGCAAAATATTTAAAATCGCAATAATATCGTAACGTGACTCAAGCATCGTTATAATATCGTATCAAAGGGCCTCTGGTGATTCCCACCTCTCATTACAGTGTAGACCTACAGTACAGTGTTGCTTCCTCAGTGGATAAACAGTTGGTGGAAATATGTAAATATGAACTTTACTATGTTTGTCACCATCTTAATTTGTTTTTGAAATGGGAGATTAAAGTCCAGTGTTACATTCATTTATAATCAGATACAACTGTGACCTTTAACCCTGTGATGAAAACACTGAGTGTGAAATGATCTGTTGACCTCTTTGTGAAAAACATGCAGCTTGTTTTCTTTATGTTTAAGTATTGACAGGAGTTATTAAACCACTGTGTGACATTAGTCATCACTGCTGTTAGCTTACGTGCAGCTTGCTGGTTTGTTGTTGCATGTTCAAAAATGATAGTATCATCAGCGTACATTAGGATGTCTGACCTAATAGCATTCATTTATTAGATCATTTATGTAGAGGCTAAACAACAAACCCTGTTCATACAATGAATACATCTACAATCAAACATCTGAGTGGAGAGAAAAAAAGGTAATCACACATGGCAGTATGCACACCCCAGGTGACGGCCATGCTCGTAACTGTTTGCTAAATGATTACAAAACAACAAACAAAGAAGAAGAAGCATGTATTTTATGTAATCAATTTAATCACAAGACACACATACTCACATGTAATGTCAGCTGTTAAAGTGGTTTTCACAGATGACTCAGTGCTGCCATCTTGTTTTCTGTAGACAGCAGTACAGGAGATTTCCTGTCTGTGATGGAGGTGTGATGCTTTGAAGTTCAGCACAGAGATCTTGACTTTAGTTTTGTCCTGATTCTCCTGCAGGGTCTCCTGACCTTCACCCAGGCCGGGGCTCCATGTCAGATTTGGAGGAAGAGACAGACAGGGAGCTGGAGCAGAGCAGTTCAAACTCACTGAGGTTCCCTCTTTCACCTTCAGTGTGGGCGGAGTCAGAGTCGGTCTGGGTGGATCATCTGTTCAGAAGATACATAAACATGTATAAGCAGTCATTTCTCTCTACTATCAAAGGTTTGATTTATCTTTATTTTAAAGTAATCAACGATAAGGTCAGAGAAGTACTACATGAATGAACTGTTAATAAGTTTAATTTGAAACCTACCTTTGACTGAAATTTTCACGCCATCAAAAAAGTATTTCAGATCATTGTCACATTCCAATCTAAAAAAATACTCTTTGTTGTTTTGCATGTCATTCAGGGTTGTGGTGCAGTCTTTTTGTGTTAGGTCACCGATCAATTGTCCCTTTTGTTTGTGTTGTGGATTACTGCTATCAAACACAACAGGTCCCCTATAATATTTTTTCCATAATGCTTTACAAGTGTTATCTAAGTGTACATTATATTGATCCTCTACGTCAAAGGAGCAGGGGATTGTCACACAGGATCCGTTCAGAACCTCTATAGTCTGTGGTATAATGATCTCAAACTGTCCACACAGGGCACCTGAAACACAAGAAACAAATCCTTATTACAATTATACATTAACAATACAATCCTTATTCATGTTGAGTTTATAATGTCTATATTGCTAAAAACAGCAATGTTCATTGCACGTGTCTCTGTTAAATAAACAAACAAATAAATGAAGTCATGATACATTTTATTGTTGGCTCTATTTCTAAAAATCTTATCAGTATGCTTTCAAAGATAAACTAGTCTTCACATAAAACTCAGGATTCATCATTTTCACACAGCTTTTTTACATGAAAGTTGTAAATTTAACACCAAATCTCTACATTATGATATTGTTAAATGAAAGCAGAACACATTAGTAGCTAATTTATTTGACAAATATAAGTGAGCATCTCACCTTGCAGCAGACAGCCAATGAGGAGGAGAGTCAGAGCTGCAGCCATCTTTGTGTTTCAGAAGAGGCAGAAAGTCTGGAGAGAATACATGTAGATTTACAGTTTAGTGTATTTCGCTCCAAATAAACTTAGATTTCATTTTGAGGCTGTTGTTGAATGTGATCTTTGCAGAAGTTGCAGATGGAGAAATATGTTGAAATGTTTAAATTTTCATCAATGTGGAAAAGGTTGGATCCAGAGTTTAGTTAACTAAAGCAATCCCAATAAAACTAAAAGACTTCAAGGTGTGCAGCTTCTCATTTTAAGGTTTAAATTTAAATCTTTCTGCATTTCATTCAATTCATGTAAAGATGCTCATTATTAAAACATAGAAGATGAAATGATAATAAAATAAAAAAAGGAAGTTTGACTGCCTGCCTCAAAGAAAAGAGACAAGTGTTTTATGTTTTTTAGTTGAGTTCAGTTTGTTTACAACCTCTTTAAGGAAACTATTTGATCAGTAATAACGCCCAGAAGAAAAACTGCATGAGAGCTTTAAAATGTTCAAAACTTGATCAGAGTGAATGTTTTTTTTCTTTCCCCTGTAACAAAGTTTGTTTTATCAACCTGTAAGTGCAAAAAAGATGCACCTGTTGAAAAGTAGCTTTATGACATCAAACATTTTGATTTGTTTTATTTCCCGAAAAAGGATAAAGTTATTTAAAAGCTACTTAAAAGTTATATAAAAGTTTTATAAACTTACGTTTTTGTCAGGTCTTTTTGAGCAGAGAGGTGAAGGATGTTTAGAGAAGTGAAGTTCCTCATCATTTGGCCGCCTTTCCAAACAGCATGCAATAACTGACTTAAAAATGAGGAAGTAAAAAAAACAGCAACATTCATGTTAGCACGGAATGTTCTGTACTTTTTATGAGTTATTTTCAATGCAATAACATCTTGATGTAATTTAATATTTACAACCCATCAGTTTGACTAGAAAGTTACTATTTGAGATCCACATACAGGAGGTGACAACTCAAACTTTTTTTTTACTGTCAAAGTGTCCTGCCTAATCATGAAGCATGAAATAAGCAGGCGACTCTATAAATTACATTTTTAATCATAACACAATTGTGAAAAAAGCACTTTAATTCTTACTCAAAATCAGCAATTGTATTTTTTTTCCAAGTGAAACTGAAGGACAGTAAATATTAAATTATTTAAAGGTGTTTTCACATTAGGTACAATTGTTTTCTTACAGTGTACAAATGTATTTCATAAGTGACATATTCAAATTTGTGGTGTTTATAGGATCAGCATCTTTGTAGCCTTTAGTTGTAGTCAGCAACATTAGGAATATTATTTGCAAGAATAAACAAACAACAATGGCAACTGTGTTCCACATAAACCATGGCAGTAAATACTGCAAGGTTGCCAAGCCAATCCCCATCTTCTTTTGCTTAAGGTTTCAGAGTCAAGTGCTCTATTCATTGATCGTAACAGTTCGATCAAAGAATTTCTGACTTGTTATTGAGTCTGGATTGATCCACACATAGACTTTAAGGTTGTTGTCTGTTCTTCTTAAAGTTTTAATCTTCAGGGTGCAGCTACCCTCTGTGGCTGCTCCCTTTACTGAGGTGCGTCCTCTGAACTGTTGTTCCACTGTAGGAGGATATCTGTCATACACCACAGGATAATACATCTTATTGTATTGATACCAGGTGACCTGGACATGAGCTTTTGTCTGACATGGTACCACAGCACAGCTCCCCTCCACTGCAGTCACTGTTTGAGGTACAGTGATGTTCCAGCTTCTCACCTGCTGCAGCACAGAGAAGCCTTTGTGTGGGGGAGAGGAGGAAGAGGAAGGGAGGGTGAATGTGTTAGCAAAGTTGACAATAAATGTTTATTGTTCAGTGAAGTAAGGCTGATGACAAAGAAAAGTATGTGTCATGCAACAGGAAATGAACAACAGTGAAAGCTGCTTTTGAAAGCAGAGTTTAATGTACAGCCATTTGTCATACAAAGTAACATTATGAGAGCTGTCACTCACACTCGTTTCTTTGGTGAGGTTATGTTTCAGAATAAAAACATCTAAAAAAACTCTTATTATTCGGGACAATGACCAATTCGAAGTCTGGCTAGCAAGCCAGTCTTTCTGTTAAACATACTCTCTGATCATATTAACCGTTTGGTAGCCATAGGTTAAGATGTTGAGAGAAATGTGTGCTAGCTGAAGGTAACTTCATACAGCTTTCTGGTTCATTGTTATCTCAGGCAACATTAAAGTGACAGCACATGTGACAGTGTCAACACATGTAATAAGGTAGGCCAGAGGGAATATAAACTTAACGAGAATCAGCAGGAGCAAAACATCAGGTTCATATATTGATATGTTACATATTTTATGATAGAAGATATTTGACAATATTGTCATACTTGATGACTGCATTATGTTCTCTCAGACTCTGCTCTGAGAGCTACTTGCATATTGACTGCCCTTCACATCACCCCTTAGTAGAACATGGTAAGCCCTGTTCTGCAAATTCATCCCATTTATAAAAAGGGACTGAAGGTTGGGAGCACAGGTTTTTCATGTTTCACTGAAGCTTTATCAAAAAGTTAAAACAGAACATAGAAATCGACAAGCAATTGTGTTTTTCTTATTGTTTGCACTGCTTCTTTAGTAGGTCTGAATGCTGAAATCTTCTGTAAATAAAGAAAATAAAAAATCTCAATTTACGAGAATAATGACGTTATTTCAGTCTATATCAGAAGAGCAGCAGCCTGTTAAAATTACAAACGTTGAGCATCTTTCTATATTTTAGTAAAGGTTTCACTTGTTTCACAGGTTTCAAGGAAATAGGCTACTTCCTTGTGTAGTCAGTAAAAAACAGTTAGTTCAAGAGAAGTTTTCACTTCAACTTGCAAGGACTTTATTCATCTGCAAAATGATCAGTGAACAGGACACAAACTGGCTCTGCCCATGAGACACTTTAACAAGGCAGACAAGTGCAGATAACAAACACAAATATAAAATAGTTGTGTTGGGGCTTTACTTATGCAGATATGAAACTACACATGCTTTTGGCACATCATCATTATCACATTGTCATAAAATATCAGGACCCTGAAAAGATACTGCAAGAAACTGTGGCTTTTCTGAAGAAAGAACCACACTGACTTGGAGGAAGTTGTGTCTGCAGAGGAGCAGACTTTAACAGTTCTCCTTTCATCATTTTCACACAGGCTGGTCTCGAACTCGTTAGTTATACTTTCCATCCACAGAGCACTTTGTTGAAATTCGTAAATTTCCTACTTTATTCTTGAAAATTTGGCCCTAATCGTGGCCCTAATCCTCCGTCGTTAAAGAGAAACTTGTTAGGCTGAACAATTATAGTCTCAAGATCTGTCGTAAATAGGCGACCTCCAAACCCACAACCTTATTTTGTTAAAATGTATTTTCCCATTTTAACTTTTTGTCTTGGTTATTATCTGTTCTTCTGAGGTTAAGTTGAGTGTCTTGACTTTTTAGCTGTGAGATTTATTTAAAGAATGACTTAATATATATAATAATAATAATAATAATAATGCATTTTATTTTTAAGCGCTTTTAAAAACTCAAAGACACTTTACAATGGTTAAAACATAAAGAATAGCACAGAAGGACAGACTAACGGACATTGCAGTATTACAAACAAATCATAAAGATAACAACAATAAAGATAACAACATAAAGGTAAATTACAGAAAACAGAAAATACATCACAATTATACATTAAAAGCTTGTTTAAAGAGGTGAGTTTTGATAAGTGATTTGAAAGTAGGAGGGTCGGTGCAGTGTTGAATGTGTGCGGGGAGTGAGTTCCAGAGGGAGGGGGCAGCTATGGAGAAGGCTCTGTCCCCCCAGGTTCGGTGCTTGGTTCTAAGAGGGGGAGATAGGAGGTTGGCTTTTGAAGAACGGAGGCTGCGTGCAGGAGTGTGAGGGTGAAGGAGAGCCGTGAGGTAGGAGGGGGCCTGGTGGTTAAGGGCTTTATGTGTGAGGAGAAGGATTTTGAATTGGACACGGTAAGGGACAGGGAGCCAGTGGAGATTTTGCAGGACAGGGGTGATGTGTTCGCGTATTCGGGTGTGGGTGAGGAGGCGTGCAGCAGAATTTTGGATGTATTGAAGTTTATTAAGGACTTTGGATGATGTGCCGTAAAGGATGCTGTTGCAATAGTCAAGTCTGGATGTGATGAATGCATGGATTAGAATTTCAGCAGCAGAAAATGAGAGTAGTGGACGAAGGCGGGCTATATTTTTGAGGTGAAAGAAGGCGGTTCTTGTGAGCTACGTGACATGGTGGTCAAAGGAGAGCTGGCTGTCAAAGATGACTCCAAGATTGCGGATATGAGGGGAGGGGGAGAGAGTGGAGTTGTCTATTGTGAAGGAGAAGTTGTGTATGGAATTGGTGAGGGATTTAGGGCCGATAATTATTATGTCCGATTTTGCGTAGTTAAGAGAGAGGAAATTGGTGTGCATCCATGTTTTTATTTCACTGAGGCAGTTCGTTAGGGTAGAGTGGGTTTCAGTGGTGATTGAATTGGTGGAGATGTAGAGCTGAATGTCATCGGCATAACAGTGGAAATGGAGACCATGCTGGCGGATAATGTTACCAAGGGGGAGCAAGTATATGATGAACAGGAGGGGACCAAGCACCGAACCCTGGGGGACGCCTTGGGACAAAGGAGCTATGGAGGAGGAGCAGTTATTGATGTTGATAAACTGTTATCTGTCGGTGAGGTAGGATTTCAACCAGGAAAGAGGAGTGCCAGTGATGTTGAGTGCATATAATATGCACATGGTCTGTAGATGGATGGAAAATGTATAAATATGGTGTCTCAACTACCGCTGAATCCCTGTGCAGAGTCTCAGTGAAAAGTAGGCAGCATTTAAGTTGTACCTGCTGTACAAATAGGAAGATATTACAGACCTTTATGGTATATTTTAATATAATTTTTGCTGAGTTTCACACAGAAAGAGCTCATAAAGTGTTGCTGTTTAATTGTGTATCGTTTCGTTGTTTCAAACACTGCTTCGTCCTTTCTCTGTTCCCTCCACCCCGTCTGCGCTCATGCAGGGATCAGCTGGTGGCTGTGTGTGACAACAATCAGTAGCTTCACTAGGTAACGTTACAGCCTGCTGTAGTCTGTTGCTGTAAACTGAGCCAAACTATGATAGCGAGTAGGCCTGCGTGACATGACTAAAAGTGTTATCACAATAAAAAATGTCATACAGTCGATATCGATAATTGTCATTCATTATTTCTTTCAAATTTAAAGGCTGATTTTGGCTCCTGAGTTAAAGTTGAAAAAACAAGTTGGTTAATTATGGTTTAATTATTCAGAACATGAGAAACTATAATTAAATATTTCACCATTATAAGCACAGTGCACGTAACGCTCAAGGAACATTAGCGCTCCCCACTTCCCAGTGGTTGGTGGTGTAATCACACGATTAAATCTGTCAAACTTTTATCGAACATTTTTCATATTTATTGACAAAAATTATATTGCAATAATTATCATTTAGTTTTATCGCCCAGGCCCAGTCCAGACTGAACTGTAAGCTATGTCTGCATCTCATAATCTAGTCTCAAAATTTAACCTGGGCATATTCACATTCAGAGTCCTTTTTTATATTTCTAGGCTTCACTTCGTCATATAGATTTACCATCTCTACTGCATTGCTCACAAAATTCAATCCTCCCTCTAAGCGCTTCTCCTCCAGATAGGAGCGACCTGACTGATTTGTGTCCCCAGAGCTTCCTCCCTCCTTCTCGCCTTTGCTCCTCCAAGTCACACTAGTGTAAATCACATCTTTGCTTTCCTCGTTTTTCTTCTCTGAACTTGTACTGGCATCTTCTGTGTTGTTTTGGCTTGAGCTTGGTAAGTTGGTGCTGATTGGCTCAGAGGTAGTTGCAGGTTGGGTGACACCTGGTTTCTTCAGCTCAGTGGTGTTAGCATAAATGCCCTCATTTGTTTTGTTGGGTTCCTACAAATCAAAAGGAAATGTTGGTTGTAAGGTTATTCTGCTTATTAAAGTGACACTAAGTAGAAAACTGCTGGATTCCAAGGTAAAGTACCTCTTCTCCACTTGGTAGATGTTGGCTCATAGCAACTGTGCTGGCGTTACCTGACCCCTGACTCTTAAGCAGGTTGTGTTGAGTCCTCTGAGCCCTGAAAAAACCAGCAGAGTATAAACCTACAAGAATATACTGACAATATCTTTCTTTTTCCCTAGTCTAAAGTTGAGAAAAAACTCAGGGAACAGTCCATATTTAGTTATTTTAACACTGGTAACAGATCACAGGATCACAGCGTCTGCAGGAAAAATGATGTCAACATGTTGTGCTGAGTGTGGCGAGCATTGGCAGTGCTAGCACTGCCAGCCTTTGGTCCTCCTTGCAGGTTTACTTCCACATGTCTGTGCTTTTTACGCATTGCTCTGGTCAAGATACACCACTTTAACACGAGACAGCCTACATACAACTTTTATTCCATTTTCTAGATCAAAATACAGTCAAACCTCTTTGTGCTATGACATGCCACTTGTCTACTATGCTGGTTTACATCTAGGTAGTAGAGCATTAGTGCCCGCCTATAGCTTTGGCTGGTGGCAGATATCGACGGGACATTCTTATGTGTGCATGTGCAAAGGTCACAGTACAGGACATACTCTGTCAAGTAGAGGAAATATTCATGATTACTTCATGCCATAACTTTTTTGTTGCAACATACTGGAGCAAAACTCGCAGGTTTTCCACTCGGACTTCGCTACAGCTGCCTGCAAACAAGGGGCTTATTGAGAAGCTGCAAACTGTAACACAGCACACCAATCAGTAAAGAACAGTAAAACACCACATAATGAACCACCTGTGGGCATCCTCTCTTCAGAGTAAGGTTATCAACATTTTTTTTCATAATTTGATACTTTCGACCTCTTTTAAAACAATACTTTTCCAAATCTCCTTTATTCTAATGATCAATAGTACCCAAAAGTACACAAAACTTTAAATAACTACATATTTTCAGTCATATTTAATCCCAAAGTTGCTTTGAGCAAAAAAGAGAGTAAGAGATCAGCGGTACATCTGAAATTCACAGATCAGCAAATACTGATGTTTCTCCAGTCCTTTAGGTGTCTCATAAAGCTGCATATTCATGTTTATGTCTCACAAACAGACACAGAGCAGAGGACACTATAAATAACACAAATAAATTGGCAACAATTTCGTTCCACAACATTTGATTGAAATTGTGGGCCTCAATTGAAAAGTAGTAATTACCTGGATAAGACTTGGTCTGCTCATAATAGCAAAAAATATTAAACATTTCAACGATTTTAAATTGAAGACCAGAGGAGCGCCATATAGAATCAGTATCTTCATTCAATTGAAGAATATAAAATTCCAAGTTGGAGGTTTTTAAATATTTTGCATAGTGGTATTCTGTACGGTTTGGCTTGATTTGCTGTTACCCTACCTGATAACAAAGAGTAGAGCACATACTAGCACCAGGAAGGCGACAATGGTGGCGATGAAGATTGGCAAAATCACTGAAACATACCAAGGACAATACGGGATTCTGGTTATGCTTATGCTTATTCAGACGAGATAATTACTTGAATAAATTCGGACATCACTTATTAATTATTCATTTTTGTAAATTGTTAAATCAGGACATATTAAAGCTTTCAAGAGGAATTTATGTTCACCACTTACCCATTCATAAAGCTTTCTTGTTAATACTTAGTAATTATGAGAACAAATTGTGAAATGTGTCGCTTACCAATAAGTTATACTCAGTTCAGAGACAAACCTTGACTTTCTGCAGATGTTGGAAGGCTGTAGAAAATAAATCGCTGAGCAACAGATCCCAGAGAGTTTGAACTGCGACAAAGCACAGTGAAGTGATCCTTCCTTTGGGCTTGACTCATGGTGATGAAGCTCACGCCTGTACCATTTCGATGCTCATAACTGACTGCAAACTCTTCTGAGTGATTGACCAGTGATTCATCCAAACTCCATTGTAAAGTGGGAGGAGGATTTCCCGTAGACTCACAGGAACAGTTGACCTGGTTAGCAGTTTTGGTGCAATCAGATGAGGACATGATCTGTGGAGCATCTGTAATGGATGTAGGAAAAAGAGACAAGTAGAGAGTCAAGTAAAGCCATGCTGTATCAAATTTGCAAAAGTAAAAGAGAAGGCTTATGGCTATGAAAAAAATAAAAATAAAAGTTGACCAGCTGTGCGTGTCCAAGTGAATGAGGCAAAGAAAAATTCTAGTTCCTCCATGTCAATTGGTTTTCATTCTGGGCCTGTGTCCACAGAGGGCGCTTTTAACGCTGGCAGCGCCTATTTTCAATACAAAACCAATGTAGTTCAGTGTTTTCAGCACTCAGCTTCATACGTTTCTTGAGGCCGCATTCACTCAGCTCTCAGTTGAAAACAATTCCACTTATGGAACAGCACTACGCTCTTCTATGTCACATCTCCATCACCAACCTATGGCGTTTTATCCCAGCCAATAAAACAGCCACGCACGCATATTATTTTTGTGAGCAATTGCACAGCAATATTGTATCCTGCAAGGAGAAAACCATGCTTTGAGCACGAGCAAAATCTCACCCTGAGCGCGTAACTACAGTGCTCTCTCCTTTTTTCTTTTTGCCCTCAAAGCATGGTTTTGTCCTCGCAGGATACAATATTACTCGCGCAAGCAATTTCATTTGAATGATTGTAATTTTACTTGATGTGCACATTCTTACTAAGCAGACCTTTTTGGGGGTAAAGTTAACATTTGCTCGTCTCTAATTTAATTATAGAGCCTCATATATAACACAGTGTTTCCCCTACCATTCAGGTCGTTCAGGGTGGATTACCCAAAGTGATCTCCCACCACCCTAAAAGAAAGGCACTAAATACTTTATCTATGTAAATTATCCATCCATCCATTATCTATAACTCTTTTCTCCCTTTATTTACAACAAAGTTAATCCTCTACAAAAGAAAGATTTTATGGATATGAAGTTTCCAATCAAAGCAAATTAAAGATAAACAAAGAGACTTTCATACATTTTGAAAAATGTAACTGATGAATGACACCTACAATGTACATCTATTTGTCTTGTGTTTGATTGAAAACTTCCCAGTTTATTTTCAGCCTTGCAGAAAAACGGGCCTCTCTTTCTCAAAGCTTATTAACAAAGATTATTTACATTCCTCATTTGTAAAACGCTGCACAAAAGAAGCCTGACCTACCTGCATTTATGCAAATGTTTCAAACGATACCTACACTGAACATCCATCTGTGTGTTGTTCGATCTTCCACTTCCCTCTTCATTTGCTGCACGGCAGAAAAAAGGTCCTCTCTCCCTAGAAGCTTTGATGTTTAAAACACGTCCAGTCCCCATGAAAGTCTCCTGGCCTCCATCAGCTCTGTACCAGGTGTAGTTCTTTACAGCTGGGTTTGCATTAGCACTGCAAGTCAGTGTCACATTTGTGTCTTCTTGCACTGGACCAGAGGGACTGACTGACACTGTGGTCCCTTTGGGTGAATCTGAAAAGAGAAAAAATAAAGTTGTATTTTTTGAATATGTAGTTTATTTGTGATGACTACAATTGTAGTTTTGTGTTTGTGTGGCATTTTGAATATAAAGTCAGAACTTTGATCTGCTACATGAAGTCTGCTCGGTGTATAGTAGGCTTTTATTGTGGTAGAGAACATCAGCGTGCACTGCCCATCATATCAGGATTTGTTTTTAGGCTTCGGTGCGCAACTTTATTTACCCGACCAAAGTGAAATACAGGAGAATGATAATCCGTAACATTGCCTGCAGGCAGGGCTAACACTCTGTTAGGAACGCACATCAAGACAACAGGTGATACAAAACAGAACTCACAGAGCAACGCGCGACATGAGTCACCGTTAAACTGGACCGTTTGACAACACAATTCTAACATGTCTTATTATCTTAACAAGCTATCACTAGTTTTCTCTGATACATTTAACGACTGAGTGGGTGAAAGTTATGAAGTACAGTACTACATTAGTGCTGTACACATTTTAAAAAGCCTTCTTGTACCTAAAGAAAAAAAACTTCTTACTCCACTGAATTTATAGAAAATGTTTAGTTTGTTTGCTAGTTGCTTCTCAGATTCAGATCTATGATGCAAAATAGGATGAATACACTAATGTCAAAATATCTTTATGTGCCCTGCTGGCTATATATGTAAATAAATAAATATGCCTATATATTTTTTTATTACTCTTTACTTTTAACTTAACTTAGTAACTTAACTTTATTTATATAGGCATACAATGAATTTGACATTAGTCACATTTGTCAAAAAGAAGCAAGGCCATATCTGTCAGTCTAGATTTTGAGCTTTTTATACCTAGATCAAAAACACCAATTAAAATTGGTTATTTGTTGTTTTATAACTGGTAATGGGCACCTCTGGGAAATGGCGTCTTCATTAAAATGTTCAATATGTTCAAATGCACTGCAAACCCAAAGTTTCCCCCACAACTGATTTAAAAAACTAGGCGGGTCTTCTTGCTTTGCTGTGTACAATATTACTTTTTTCTTGTGTTTTCTTGTGTCTGCTACTTCCTTTTGTTTGTTAAGGAAAAAAACAATAGCTTATAGTCTGGAGCATTACTGGAAAGTGGATTAGGGTGTGAATACTGCCATGAGGGATTGCCTTTTTTCTCCACTCAGTCGTCTTTGTCTTATCACTGCATGTACTGAACCATGAGGTGGTACAAATACCATTTCAGGCCTTATAACCATCATAAACTCCAAACTGGTGAGTAATGAGAAAATTCACTCCGCTTACAGTGTGAGTCGATAAAGACAATAACTAATCAGACCAAAATATATTTTTTTAGAGAGTGGTGAGGACGGCGGAAAAGATCATTAAGACTCCACTTCCTCCCATCCAGGAGATCGCAAAAATCCGCTGCGTGACCAGGACTCAGAAAATCAGCAGAGACACCTCCCACTCCCACCAAGGACTGTTTTCGCTGATGGACTCTGGAAAGAGGTTCTGCAGCCTCCGAAGCAGAACTTCCAGGTTCTGTAACAGCTTCTTCCCACAGGCCATAAGACTTTTGAACACAAAAAAAGAATCCCTCCATTCCCCCTCAAACCCCCACATAGGACTACCTCACTGGACTGTAAAATACAATATAACATACATCACAAACGTGCAATATATTTATCTGTATAGAAATTTTATACATAGCTTTTCTTTTTATATCTATTTACGTATATCTGCACCTTATTTTTCTATGTGAATACTTGCTGCTGTTTTTATCCTGCACTAACGAGTCAAATGCAACGAAATGTCGTTCTTATCTGCACTGAAAGTACAAGTTTGAATGACAATAAAGAAAGTCTAAGTCTAACATGTCCATTTCTGCTGTCCCAGTGGACATTATAATACGGGGTGTGTATGGGACTTCTGGTTCTTTTTTCTTCTGCATCAGTTCCATTTTTTAAAAACCAGAGGTTGCTGCGTGATATAATCTTGAGTCCCATGCTTATAAGAATGCCATTGTTTGTTTGTAGTGCATCTGACAAAACAGCTTGTTTAAAGATTCAGTATGAATCTAGAATATTTTGGGGGTACCTGATGGATTAGATTTTTTGAGGTAATTTTTCTGTTGCCTTAGGGTAGCCTTGACCATATTTGCTCCAGCAGTGCATTGTTGTGCAACTCAATGTTGAAAAGCTTCAAATCCTCTGTGTAGTTACTTTAAACATCTGTACAAACTAAAGATGTTCATTATTAACAAAGATTATTTACATTCCTCATTTGTAAAACGCTGCACAAAAGAAGCCTGACCTACCTGCATTTATGCAAATGTTTCAAACGATACCTACACTGAACATCCATCTGTGTGTTGTTCGATCTTCCACTTCCCTCTTCATTTGCTGCACGGCAGAAAAAAGGTCCTCTCTCCCTAGAAGCTTTGATGTTTAAAACACGTCCAGTCCCCATGAAAGTCTCCTGGCCTCCATCAGCTCTGTACCAGGTGTAGTTCTTTACAGCTGGGTTTGCATTAGCACTGCAAGTCAGTGTCACATTTGTGTCTTCTTGCACTGGACCAGAGGGACTGACTGACACTGTGGTCCCTTTGGGTGAATCTGAAAAGAGAAAAAATAAAGTTGTATTTTTTGAAAATGTAGTTTATTTGTGATGAGGGATAGAGAATGTTATGCCTTTATCCTGAACAAGCCCTGCTAAACATCAATAGAAACAGCTAGTAGGACCAGTGTTGGGCTGTAACGTATCACTAGTAACGCGTTACAGTAATGATGTTACTTTTACAAGTAACGAGAAGTGTAACGAATTACTAATGAAATTCCAGTAATAATATTACAGTTACCCACACAAAAAATAACTTGTTACTACATTACTGTTGTTGTTATTACCCCACTTCAGATTTATGCAACAAACCCCAGATTAATTTTGTTGCGCACCTCAGACAAGCAGGAAGGTAGCGAGCTTCATGGTTGCCAGATATGCGGATTTGGGCTTTTTTTTTAGGTGCCGCCGAGGGTTGTTTTTTTTGTGCCATTGGGCTTGTTTTGTCATTTGTTGTCACACATACCTGGCAACCCTGGCTAGCTTGAAAGATGGAAGTTTACATTCAGTGGCTGGAAAAATTCCCATTACTTAAGTTTTGTCGACAGGAAAGATAACAAGAACATCACTGTCAGATGTAAATTGTGTCCCAGTACCAGGACTCTTTATACTGCAAAAAACAAGACTTCAAAACTCCTTAAGCACTTACAACATCTGACGACAGCACAACAACATGAAGCTCGTGTAAATAAACCCCACCAATGAGCTGTGGAGGACAGCTGTTATGGAGTTATATCAGTCTCAATATTCACAAATGCACACAGAATGATTCATAAATGTATTTCAATGCACATACAAATATATTTCATTCTATATAAATGTAAAACAAATCCACAAATAAAAAATTAAGATTCACAAATGTATTTCTGATTCACACACAAATATTTATAGTTTTGTATACGTAGACTAATAGAAATCCACAAATATATAAACTGTTCAGTCTGCATTTACAAACTGTTTGTCATTTGTGAACTTCACTGCATTCTTAATTTGTTTTTGAAATGGGAGATTAAAGTCCAGTGTTACATTCATTTATAATCAGATACAACTGTGACCTTTAACCCTGTGATGAAAACACTGAGTGTGAAATGATCTGTAGACCTCTTTGTGAAAAACATGCAGATTGTTTTCTTTATGTTTAAGTATTGACAGGAGTTATTAAACCACTGTGTGACATTAGTCATCACTGCTGTTAGTTTACGTGCAGCTTGCTGGTTTGTTGTTGCATGTTCAAAAATGATAGTATCATCAGCGTACATTAGGATGTCTGACCTAATAGCATTCATTTATTAGATCATTTATGTAGAGGCTAAACAACAAACCCTGTTCATACAATGAATACATCTACAATCAAACATCTGAGTGGAGAGAAAAAAAGGTAATCACACATGGCAGTATGCACACCCCAGGTGACGGCCATGCTCGTAACTGTTTGCTAAATGATTACAAAACAACAAACAAAGAAGAAGAAGCATGTATTTTATGTAATCAATTTAATCACAAGACACACATACTCACATGTAATGTCAGCTGTTAAACTGGTGTTCACAGATGACTCAGTGCTGCCATCTTGTTTTCTGTAGACAGCAGTACAGAAGATTTCCTGTCTGTGATGGAGGTGTGATGCTTTGAAGTTCAGCACAGAGATCTTGACTTTAGTTTTGTCCTGATTCTCCTGCAGGGTCTCCTGACCTTCACCCAGGCCGGGGCTCCATGTCAGATTTGGAGGAAGAGACAGACAGGGAGCTGGAGCAGAGCAGTTCAAACTCACTGAGGTTCCCTCTTTCACCTTCAGTGTGGGCGGAGTCAGAGTCGGTCTGAGTGAATCAACTGTTCAGAAGATACATAAACATGTATAAGCAGTCATTTCTCTCTACTATCAAAGGTTTGATTTATCTTTATTTTAAAGTAATCAATGATAAGGTCAGAGAACTACTACATGACTGAACTGTAAATAAGTTTAATTTGAAACCTACCTTTGACTGAAATTTTCCATTCTTTTTTGTAAAAATTATACTTCAGTCTATTGTCACATTCCAATCTAAACAAATACTCTTTGTTGTTTTGAGGTTGCATGTCATTCAGGGTTGTGGTGCAGTCTTTTTTTGTTAGGTCACCGATCAATTGTCCTTTCTGTTGTGGATTACTGCTATCAAACACAACAGGTCCTTTAGTACTTTCTTTCCATAATGCTTTACAAGTGTTATCTAAGTTAACATTATATTGATCCTGTACGTCAAAGGAGCAGGGGATTGTCACACAGGATCCCTTCAGAACCTCTATAGTCTTTGGCATAATGCTCTCAAACTGTCCACACAGGTCACCTGAAACACAAGAAACAAATCCTTATTACAATCATACGTTTAAAATACATATTCATATGTATATGTATAGTTTTCATATTGAGTTTATAATGACTATATTACTAAAATCATTGACAGGGATAGAGGTTTCAAATGAGTCGTGGCTAGAAACCTGACTGCATGTTATCTACTTTGTATTTATATGAAGCAATGTTCATTGCACGTGTCTCTGTTAAATAAACAAACAAATAAATAAATAAAGTCATGATACAATTTATTGTTGGCTCTGTTTCTAAAAACCTTAGGAGTCACAGATAAAATAATCTTCATGTAAAACTCAGAGGATTCATCATTTTCACAGTTATTTTTTACATTAAAGTTGTAAATTTAACACCAAATCTCTACATTATGATATCAATAAAAGAAAGCAGAACACATTAGTAGCTAATTTCTTTGACAAATATAAGTCAGCATCTCACCTTGCAGCAAACAGCCAATGAGGAGGAGAGTCAGAGCTGCAGCCATCTTTGTGTTTCAGAAGAGGCAGAAAGTCTGGAGAGAATACATGTAGATTTACAGTTTAGTGTATTTCGCTCCAAATAAACTTTGATTTTAGGAGTAATTTCCTTTTGAGGAAAAGGTTGGATCCAGAGTTTAGTTACTTAAACTCATCCCAACAAAACTAAAAGACTTCAAGGTGTGTAGCTTCTAATTTTAAGGTTTAAATTGAAATCTTTCTGCATTTCATTCAATTCAAGTAAAGATGATCATTATTAAAACATAGAAGATGAAATGATAATAAAATAAAAAACAAGAAGTTTGACTGCCTGCCTCAAGGAAAGACAAAACAAAAAAATATATATATATTTTAACTGAGTTCATTTTGTTTACAACCTCTTTAAGGAAACTATTTGATCAGTAATAACGCCCAGAAGAAAAACTGCATGAGAGCTTTAAAATGTTCAAAACTTGATCAGAGTGAATATTTTTTTCTTTCCCCTGTAACAAAGTTTGTTTGATCAACTTCAGAAAAAATGCACTTCTTAAAAATTAGCCTTTATGATATTAAACATGTTGATTTGTTTTATCGCCTAAAAAATTATAAAGTTATTTAAAAGTTATATAAAAGTGATATAAACTTACATTTTTGTCAGGTCTTTTTGAGCAGAGAGGTGAAGGATGTTTAGAGAAGTGAAGTTCCTCATCATTTGGCCACCTTCATAAACAGCATTCAAAATTTGTTTTGAAAATGAGGAAGTCAAAAAAAAGTGAACATTCATGTTCCCATGAAATGTTCAGTACATTTCATGTAAATAGTTTTCATACAGGGTCACATCCTTCTTTAAATTGTATTTACTATTGATAACAAACATCTCTCTGCAAATTATTTCTATCTTTAGACCTTGAATAAAACATTGACATCATGGGGATGTCAGCATTTGATTAAAATGCAAAAACCAATGAAAAGCCTGTACTGTCAAAAGAATGTTTAGAATTCATTTTAATGCAATAACATCTTGATGTGTTTTAATATTTACAACCCATCAGTTTGACTAGAATGTTACTTTTTGAGATCCACATACAGGAGGTGAGAACTTGTAAAAAAACATTGTTGTCAAAGCTTCTGCCTAATCATGAAGCAATGAAATAAGCAGGCTACTCTATAAATTACTTTTTTTAATCAGAACACAATTATCAATCAATTATCAGTTATGACAAAAAGTACTTTCATTCTCACTCAAAGTCAGCCAACTCATTTCTTTCCAGGTTAAACTGAATTATATCCAGCTATTTGATTCTTTCAGGATAGTCTACTATATAAGATAAAATCCAGGAGCTTGGTTTCGTGCATCATGATATTTGTCTGACACTCAGAACTAATTATGTTTTATCCCTTTAAGGCAAACCCTCAGTCTATATTATGTTAAATTGAGCAAAATGGACTGCAACCAAACTGGACAGACACAGATTGCAACGGATAATCAGGACTGCAGAAAAAATATCATTGGTGTCAACCTGCCCCCTATCAGGAAACGGACAGGTGGAAGTACTACAAACTCTTCCCCTTTGATACGGATCACTGTACACCAAAACAACAACAGTTTGTTCCCCCAGGCTGTCATTCTGATGAACGCTAAACAGTCACACGTGCCTAAAACTTACATTTTATTTTAATATCTTTTGTTTTTTCTGTGGTTGTCTGGTGATGGAAATGTGGCAAGAGTTGGTGGTGGTAATAACTAATGATGTAAAATAAGAACAGACAGCACACCCCAGGAAATACACAACTTATTACTCTTGTAAATAGGTAAGACACACAGACTCGAAAACTGATGAGGCAGAGACGTGGTTTCAAAAGAATTTAAGGAATTTATCTGAATGAATCAATGTAAAAAACAAGGTGGACCAAAGCTTTGGGGAAGGAACAGCAAATCACACAGCAATCCTCAACAACTTTTGGTGTAGTCCATTTGTGTCCCAGTGCTCTTAAACTCACATGCAAACAAGTGGAGGGCCCTCACCCTGGGTGCCTAGCCTCCCAACTAAGTGGCTGAAAGAAAAGCAGGCTTTTAGCAACCTAAAATGAAAACAGCTATTAATAAAAAAAAACAATCAATGCTTCAACTTCTAAAGTTAAAACTGAGCCACCTACTCACCACTACAGGGTTTCAGTCAGGACTGATCTGGGGGGTGAGGAGCCATGGGCAAACTAGTCAAGCTGCAGCAACAACCAAACAAGGAGGTCATTTAAACATTCAAACCAGCAAGCTGTACATCAAAACAAGGTTGTACATACCAGCAGCAACAGCAAAGGCACATGCCAGGCAGGAGCAGGAGGCCTGTACCTGACATCCAGGTGCATTAAATAAGCTTAACTGACTAGTGAGTGGGACAGGTGAGAGGCTGCATTCAAGACCTCAGTGTTGTGTTGTCTACCACAAGAACATGCGTCGTTTTGAAGAGATGGAAAATTAAATGAAGTTTGTTCAATGGTGGTCGATACTTTCTTTAGCTTTTCCCTTCTGGCCCGCACGCCGGTCACGTGACTAAAGCTATACATATCTTTTTCTCTATACGTCTCAATACGATTTTTTCGCAGATGATTTATTACAGAAAACACTTCTTGAGGAAATTAAGAGACAGTGCCAATACATAGTTTGTCCAGCAGGGGGAGTGTTATTTCGACAGTTTAAAAAAACTCTCAGCAGTCTGCAGCACAAGAAGCAGAGCAGCTCAGCTGATCTAATCTGAAATCTGAAATGTTGCGGGGCGGCACGATGCTCTCAGAGCAGATTGGGGAGGTTAAGATTGGATCTTTACATCACTCACACTACAAAATAGTCCACCAGATAATCACTTCTGATCAGCCTCGAATCGGAAACGCCCACGCGGTTGACGGTAAGGCAGAATCGGACTTCAAATCAGCCCGATTATCCTGCAGTCTGAGCCAGGCTGTTCAGATGTGTCATTTTTAGATCTCAGCTAAGAAAACGATGAGACAAGTATGAGACACAGTCCAAGTTCTTTAAATCATCTTGGGGTGTCTCATTCAAAGATCTGAGTTTTAAAAAAAGTGAGACAAGTGTGAGATCTCAGATGACTAAGTAAGTAAAGTTTATTTATATAGCAGCTTTCAAGAACAGACGTCACAAAGTGCTTCACAATAAAGGATTGAGCAGAGACATTATTAACAGACAATTACATAAAATCAAATATAGACGGATCAAACCAGTCTGAACAGGTGGGTCTTTAACTGCTTTTTAAAAGTGTCCACAGAGGAACAACCAGCAGACCCTGGTCAGAGGACTTCAGGGACCTGCTGGTGTTATTGTAAATTATCAAATAGTTTCCTTAAAGAGGTTGTAAACAAAATGAACTCAGACAAAATATTTTTATATTTTTCTGTTTTGTCTCTTTTCCTTGAGGCAGGCAGTCAAACTTCCTGTTTTTTGTTTTATTATCATTTCATCATTAAGATTTCAATTTCAGCCTTAAAATGAGAAGCTGCACACCTTGAAGTCTTTTAGTTTTGTTGGGATCAGTTTAAGTAACTAAACTCTGGATCCAACCTTTTCCTCAAAAGAATATTACTCCTAAAATCAAAGTTTATTGTGACCCTGTATGAAAACTATTCCCATGAAATGTACTGAACATGAATGTGAACATGAATGTTCACTTTTTTTTGACTTCCTCATTTTCAAAACAAATTTTGAATGCTCTTTATGAAGGTGGCCAAATGATGAGGAACTTCACTTCTCTAAACATCCTTCACCTCTCTGCTCAAAAAGACCTGACAAAAACGTAAGTTCATAAAACTTTTATATCACTTTTAAGTAGCTTTTAAATAACTTTATCCTTTTTCAAGGATAACAAATAAGAAGTGCATTTTTCTGAAGTTGATCAAACAAACTTTGTTACAGGGGAAAGAAAAAAAACATTCATTCTGATCAAGTTTTGAACATCTTAAAGCTCTCATGGAATTTTTCTTCTGGGCATTATTACTGATCAAATAGTTTCCTTAAAGAGGTTGTAAACAAAATGAACTCAGACAAAATATATATATATTTTTCTGTTTTGTCTCTTTTCTTTGAGGCAGGCAGTCAAACTTCTTGTTTTTTATTTTATAATCATTTCATCTTCTATGTTTTAATAGTGAGCATCTTTACATAAATTGAATGAAATGCAGAAATATTTCAATTTAAACCTTAAAATGAGAAGCTGCACACCTTGAAGTCTTTTAGTTTTGTTGGGATCAATTTAGTTAACTAAACTCTGGATCCAACCTTTTCCACATTGATGAAGATTTAAACATTTCAAGATATTTCTCCATCTGCAACTTCTGCAAAGATCACATTCAACAACAGCCTCAAAATGAAATCTAAGTTTATTTGGAGCGAAATACACTAAACTGTAAATCTACATGTATTCTCTCCAGACTTTCTGCCTCTTCTGAAACACAAAGATGGCTGCAGCTCTGACTCTCCTCCTCATTGGCTGTCTGCTGCAAGGTGAGATGCTCACTTATATTTGTCACAGTGGAAGAAAAATCAATAAAAAACAGAGATAACCATACAATTTACACAAAAGTATGTGAAACAAATGAGGCAAAAAATGTGTGCAATGAGCTAAAATGTGTTCTGCTTTCTTGTAACCATATCATAATGTAGAGATTTGGTGTTAAATTTACAATTTTAATGTATAAAAAAAAGCTGTGTGAAAATGATGAATCCTCTGAGTTTTACGTGAAGACTTTTTTATTTACTATTTATTATCATTAGACTTAAAGAAATAAAGAAACAGTGATACTATACAAATATAGACACTATAAACTCAATATGAATAAGGATTGTATTGTAAATGTATAATTGTAATAAGGATTTGTTTCTTGTGTTTCAGGCGCCCTGTGTGGACAGTTTGAGATCGGTGACCTAAGAAAAAAAGACTGCACCACAACCCTGAATGACATGCAACCTCAAAACAGCAAAGTGTATTATTTTAGATTGGATTGTGATGGTGTCAAATATTATTTTCCTCAACAAATTGAAATTTCAGTCAAAATTAAATTTATTAGCAGTTCAGTCATGTAGTAGTTCTCTGACCTTATCGTTGATTACTTCAAATGAAAATAAATCAAACCTTTGATAGTAGAGAGAAATGACTGCTTATACATGTTTATGTACCTTACAAACAGTTACGAGCATGGCCGTCACCTGGGGTGTGCATACTGCCATGTGTGATTACCTTTTTTTCTCTCCACTCAGATGTTTGATTGTAGATGTATTCATTGTATGAACAGGGTTTGTTGTTTAGCCTCTACATAAATGATCTAATAAATGAATGCTATTAGGTCAGACATCCTAATGTACGCTGATGATACTATCATTTTTGAACATGCAACAACAAACCAGCAAGCTGCACGTAAGCTAACAGCAGTGATGACTAATGTCACACAGTGGTTTAATAACTCCTGTCAATACTTAAACATAAAGAAAAAAATCTGCATGTTTTTCACAAAGAGGTCAACAGATCATTTCACACTCAGTGTTTTCATCACAGGGTTAAAGGTCACAGTTGTATCTGATTATAAATGAATGTAACACTGGACTTTAATCTCCCATTTCAAAAACAAATTAAGATGGTGACAAACATAGTAAAGTTTATATTTTCATATTTTCACCAACTGTTTATCCACTGAGGAAGCAACACTGTACTGTAGGTCTACATTGTAATGAGAGGTGGGAATCACCAGAGGCCCTTCGATATGATATTATAACGATGCTTGAGTCACGATACGATATTATTGCGATTTTAAACATTTTGCGACAGGCTGAGAATTGTGATATTTTGAATATCATTTTTTTAACTGCATATTATGTACACAAAATTAAACTAAATCAAGAAGTGTTTTGTCAAATAAGGAGAAATTCTCAGTCTTTTCTTCACTGTCTCACAGTCTCACTTCTGTCTGTTCATTTCTACACAATGGGAGTCGAGCCCACAGACTGACCAACACTGTGATAAAAGTAAAAGGCTGCATGCACCTCACAATCTGAACTGATGGTGTTTCAGTCTGATCAAACTTTACTGAACACAAACATGTACAGACGACTGAACAACTGCAGCCATATTTACAAATGCCCCTTCAGCAATTAAAAATAAAAACATATCGCTAGCAGAATATTGTGATTCTATGCTATGTCTATTTTCCCCCACAAATAAAGTGGGGGAAATTTATTCAGCAAATAAAAATATAAAAAAACACATATTTGCATATTTACAGTGCTACTAGCTGTTTCTGTTGATGTTTAGCAGGGCTTGTTCAGAATAAAGGCATAACTCTCTTCTCTATCCCTCATCACAAATAAACTACTTATTCTAAACAGTCAGACAGTTTGGTGGAAGCAAACTTAACTGTTGTTTTTTGATAACTTGTGAAATTTTGCTGAGAAAGCTTACATTTTATTCGTCAAGATAAGAAGTTTATTCACTGTTCTCTTTTCACCACAGTGTCAGTCAGTCCCTCTGGTCCAGTGCAAGAAGACAAAAATGTGACACTGACTTGCAGTGCTAATGCAAACCCAGCTGTAAAGAACTACACCTGGTACAGAGCTGATGGAGGCCAGGAGACTTTCATGGGGACTGGACGTGTTTTAAACATCAAAGCTTCTAGGGAGAGAGGACCTTTTTTCTGCTGGGCAGCAAATGAAGAGGGAAGCTTTTTTTAATACATTAAAGTTGTAAATTTAACACCAAATCTCTACATTATGATATCGTTAAAAGAAAGCAGAACACATTTTAGCTCATGATGCACATTTTTTTCACCTCATTTGTTTCACATATTTTTTTACTCTGTTGTACATTGTATGGATATTTCTGGATTTTTTAAATGTTATAATGAATAAAATTATATTTTTTCCACTGTGACAAATATAAGTGAGCATCTCACATTGCAGCAGACAGCCAATGAGGAGGAGAGTCAGAGCTGCATCAATCTTTGTGTTTCAGAAGAGGCAGAATGTCTGGGGAGAATAAATGTAGATATATTTTTAGTGTATTTCACTCCAAATGAATTTAGATTTTAAGAATAATTTCCTTTTGAGGAAAAGGTTGGATCCAGAGTTGAGTTAACTTATCTGACCCCAATAAAAGTAAAAGACTTCAAGGTGTGCAGCTTCTCATTTTAAGGTTTAAATTTAAATCTTTCTGCATTTCATTCAATTCATGTAAAGTAGCTCATTATTAAAACGCAGATGATGAAATGATAATAAAATAAAAAACAGGAAGTTTGACTGCCTGCCTCAAGGAAAAGAAACAAATATTCTTTGTTTTTTCTTGAGTTCATCTTGTTTACAACCTCTTTAAGGAAACTATTTGATCAGTAATAACGCCCAGAAGAAAAACTGCATGAGAGCTTTAAGATGTTTAAAATTTTATCAAAGTGAATGTTTTTATTCTTTCCCCTGTAACAAAGTTTGTTTGATCAACTTTAGAAAAAATGCACTTCTTAAAAAAAAGCCTTTATGATATTTGAATATGATATTAAAATAGATTTAAAAGTGATATAAACTTACATTTTTCTCAGGTCTTTTTGAGCAGAGAGGTGAAGGATGTTTAGAGAAGTGAAGTTCCTCATCATTTGGTCGCCTTCTTAAACAGCATTCAAAATTTGACTTGAAAATGAGGAAGACAGAAAAGTGAACATTCATGTTCACATTGAATGTTCAGCACTTTTTCTTTGAATAGTTGTCACACTGTTTTCACAACCCAGGCTCAGTGAGCTGGACAAACAGGGAGACCACACATTTTTATATTTATTAAATAATAATTTATTGCAAACTAAGGCAAATCATCCTGTTCAAAGAATGTGCAATCTGTAAATCAGTGGTGGTTGTAATGGTGAATGTGTTAAGTGTTGACAAGAGAGTGACAGATTGAGAAGCCAGTTTAAATACTAAGGCCCAGCCTGCCCAGGTGTATATAAATTTAACTGGCTCCGCCCCTTTCCACCTGAACTTAAGTGGGGAGCGATACAAAGCAGCAGGAAGAGCACTGACAGTCAGGGGTCATCACACCCTCCCCCTAAAATACTGGGTCCCACCCAGTACCCATAAACAAATTACTATATTTACCAAATTTAGTTAACCAAACATAAGCAATAACATACATATTTGACCAAACCCAACATCACTTATACTTTCCCAATGTTAGTTTCAGTTTCCCTCTCAGCCGCCTGGATCAGGTCCTAGGACCACGTTAAGAGTAGGAAAACAAACTGTGATTAGCAGGCTAACTAAATGTTCCTTATAGAGATCAGTCTGAATTAAGCATCTTTTAACACCAGTGGCCAATGCTCTATTGACAAGGCTAGTAACTATCATACAAAATCAGAGGCACAACAGTGGCACCAACATACATGTCAAAATGGTGTAGTGCCCAAATAGGAACCAAACTTTCTGTCTCAATGATGAGATCAAACTGGCACAAAGTCGACCTCTTGACAAGTCACTCAAGCCCTAGCTTTCTTGCTTGAACTACTACAAAAACGTATTTATTTCATCAGAACAGACAGGTGCCACCTCTGGACACTCTGTTACAACATCATGTTTCTGCAGGACAAATTGCATCTGGGTTAATTGCAAATCACTGATCAAAACTCACCTCTTCAAACAATCTTTTGATGTATGATTGTGATATGTGTTCTGTTTATCTGTAGCTGTACCTTTATGTTGTTGTCTTTATGATTTGTGTGGAATGCTGCAATGTCTGTTAGTCTTTCCTTACTGTGCTGTTTCTTTTGTCTTTTTTATCAAATGTTTAGTGTGTAAGAGTTTTTGAAAAGCGCTTATGAATAAAATGTATTATTATTATTATTATTAATATTAGATATAAAAGAGACATTGGCCGATATGGAGCTCAGCGTAAGGGAAGGAAGACTGCTTATATTCTTTCACAAATTCATTCTTTCTTTCACTTCAACTTAAACTACTTCCTCTGTCTACCTGCTCTGGTGATCAGCTGTTAATGGGTGTTTATTCTTTAAGTGATTAACCAACCAGAGTCGGGCACAACCTCTCTCAACCAATCATACTGCTGCGACAAAATGTTAAAATAGTTCTTTCTCTTCCACAG
The DNA here is from genome assembly GCF_963930695.1 of Labrus bergylta. NCBI lineage: Eukaryota > Metazoa > Chordata > Actinopteri > Labriformes > Labridae > Labrus > Labrus bergylta. The sequence continues at coordinate 19,200,522 of NC_089202.1, forward strand.
TCATTCTGTCATTTCAAGGCAACTGCTGCAACCCACCACCGCCCCAGTCACCTCCATTCCAGCTCAGCAGAGTCCAGATTCAGGCTCATTATAGCCTCCATTCCTCTTCACCACCACCAGTGTCTAGACTCCATAGGGGGGTATCCTATCCTGCTGTCGGCCTCATTACCCTTCCGAGTACATGAAGTCGTCACGATGGAGTCTAATCCTCCAAAGACTTTGCACATTCAAATCTAAATTGTCGCACATTTTTTGTTAAATAAATAATTGTTAATTCTCAATTAAGTCTCTCCTGATTGAAATATCAGTCTCAGCTTTTTTTTCCTACATAATATTAATATCACTACCCAACACTGGCTGTTACACACTGATGTCACTGCATTCACTTTATCTTATCATTTCTGTGTCCAGAGGCTGTCCGTAATGTGTGAAAAAAAATGAACGTCCTGTTAGTGCTGTCATTTTATATGATGCAACCCGAATACTGGATGTTGTCCTGTTTGTTGGGGTAATGCTGAATGTAAGTTGTAAGATATTGAGACACAGTCCCACGGTGATACTGATAAACTCAACTAAATAATTCATGGCAGGATTAGGAGAAGGCCGTTATTTTGTTTCCTCGAGGAACAGGAACACCTCTAATAGCATTCATCAACAATGTCCTCCTGTCTGGGTTTTCTCAGATTAAATTGAGTAGAAGTAAAAACCTGAGCTTGTTGATTTGTAAACGTGACTGAACAAGGACTATCTTTCACTGATAAAATCAAGCTGGTTAAAACACGTTGATGGAAACTGAGACCACGAACTTCCCCAGCAGTATTAGGACGCCTTTCTCAACCGCCAGAAGAGCGGAAACTATAAATTCAGAGATAAACATGTATCTGTTACCACTGTAATAATGTTTTAACGTTCTTGTGTGATTTAGGATATCAGCTCGTCAACACTTTTCTTCAATTTCAAAACATTGGACAGAGCTTTCTTTCCCCGCCCCCTCCCTCCTTGAGCCAATGTGCAAACAGGTTACTATGTCGTGGACACTGAAGCTTCAGTTTTTAACCAGCTCTGCATCGGTCTAGAGACTTTTCTGCTCTCTAACCTCTCTCCTTTTTTCAGAAGCAACCGCCTACCTTCTCTGCTCAAAATACAATGATTCTGCGCCACAATGGAAAACTAGAAGGAGGACATACCGACTGCTACATTTACAGATAAACCAGCACTTAAACAGATCATGTTTCCTTAATGTCTGATGATATAGAAAGACCATTTCAAGATTTAATTCAGAAGATGTCTTACATTTTGGACCTTTAAACTGTCCTCCTTAACCTCGTCTTTGATTCAGGGCCATTTAAACCCTGTCCTCTGGAACTGCCTCACAGGCTTTCTTTAATCTGATTGGAAAACAAGAGCATGCAATGAATGAATCAAAACTTTATTACAGACTCAGGGTCCAAATAATAAAATCCAAAAGACATAAAATACAATACAAGATACATGAAATGCAAAGCACAGTATAAAAACCTGCAACTTAAATGCAATGCATGGTATAAAATCACTAAATAGATAAAAACAGCGCCCCAGAGGATACAACTGTACCAATGTTTCCATATCTTGGATTGATTCAAAGTGCATCTCTTTTGATAAACCATTTACTTTTTCAATAAAAAATAAAAATCTTGATTAGCAGAGCTTCAATACAAACAAAAGTGAAAACCATCACCTCAAACTTATCCATAATTCACGATCAATATCTCTCCAGATTTGAACATCAGAGGCTTCATGGAGAAAATATTATGTGAAATTACTGAGAATGAATCATGTATTGTGCCAAACACCCTGCAGAATATTGAAATATCACATTCATATCTCAAAGTCGATATTTAAAGCAATGCAGGAAGAGCAGAGAGGGAGACAGAGAGAGAGTCTTCAAATAATCAGGTATGACGTTTGGCAATGACATCATAGTCTGGAGATCTGTTAGTGTGATCCAGATTCATGTAAGTGCTGTCCTCTTCTTTTGGCTTCATGCTCTCTCTTTGTTTCCTTTAGTAAAAGAAGAAATGAGGATTAAAAATTGTTTTATACACAAGTCTGCTCCATTTGTCATATCTTCATCAGCACAGTTTATTCTAAAAAGTCCTCCGGTGTAATAACATACCAAAGAAACACCATGCAGAGTGTGAGGACGATGTTCACAGTGAGAGACACTCCAGTAACAGCCCAGAAGAGAACTCCACTGTAGGGTCCACAGTTATCCTCAAGATCTGTCATAAGAAATAACATGATAATATCATAACCCTGTTTGGGGGGGGGACACTTTTTCAACTTGATGGTTTTTACCACTAAAGTCTACTTCATTGTCAGTTTGACAGTGAAGGAAGTACCAAAGCTGTATCATATTTCCAAATCAAGACCGCAAAGCGAGCGAGAGAGACGAGTGTAGGCTGAGCAACCAAAAGACTAAAAGAAGAGGAGAGGTTTCAGCAGGAACAACACTGAGCCAAAAGAAATTCAATATTCATTTCTGAGTGTTTCATGGTGGTTATGTTCAAAAGCACAATTTAAACACACTAAACCCACTGGCACATGAAGGAGTTGATTATGAAAGGGAAACTGAATGATTGATTGGCCCAAATTGGCACACATGGACATTTGGATGAAAAAGACAAATTAGTAATGTTTTATATACTAATACAGAAAGTGCCAAAGATGGAAATCAATCTTGAAAACTGAAACATTAACAACATTTTATAATCAGTAAATCACTGCTCTGGAGGAATTATAGACCTTTAAAGGTTTAAAAACACACAGTTTAACTTGTATACATACGCTGAACATCTATGTGTTTGTTGTTGGATCGTCCACTCCCCAGTTCATTTTCAGCCTTGCAGAAAAAAGGACCGCTGACATCTGAAGCTTTAACAGTTAAAACACGTCCAGTCCCGATAAAAGTTAATGGTTATGGGTTGATGACATAGCCCTACCCTCGCGTGCAAACTGCGGTTTTTAATGTCAGGCATTTATCTGAATCCTGTAACACAATTGTAGTTTTGTGTTTGTGTGGCATTTTTCTTGTTAATACTTAGTAATTATGAGAACAAATTGTGAAATGTGCCGCTTACCAATAAAAGTTATACTCAGTTCAGAGACAAACCTTGACTTTCTGCAGATGTTGGAAGGCTGTAGAAAATAAATCGCTGAGAAGCAGATCCCAGATAGTTTGAACTGCGACAAAGCACAGTGAAGTGATCCTTCCATTGGGCTTGACTCATGGTGATGAAGCTCACGCCTGTACCATTTCGATGCTCATAACTGACTGCAAACTCTTCTGAACGATTGACCAGTGATTCATCCAAACCCCATTGTAAAGTGGGAGGAGGATTTCCCGTAGACTCACAGGAACAGTTGACCTGGTTAGCAGTTTTGGTGCAATCAGATGAGGACAGGATCTGTGGAGCATCTGTAATGGATGTAGGGAAGAGAGACAAGTAGAGAGTCAAGTAAAGCCATGCTGTATCAAATTTGCAAAAGTAAAAGATAAGGCTTATGGCTATAAAAATAAAAAAATAAAAGTTGACCAGCTGTGCGTGTGAATGAAGTGAATGAGGCAAAGAAAAATTCTAGTTCCTCCATGTCAATTAGTTTTCATTCTGGGCCTGTGTCCACAGAGGGCGCTTTTAACGCTGGCAGCGCCTATTTTCAATACAAAACCAATGTAGTTCAGTGTTTTCAGCTCTCAGCTTCATACGTTTCTTGAGGCCGCATTCACTCAGCTCTCAGTTGAAAACAATTCCACTTATGGAACAGCACTATGCTCTTCTATGTCACATCTCCATCCCCAACCTATGCCGTTTTATCCCAGCCAATAAAATTGTGCGCGCACATGAGATCTATGCAACTCAAACAGCCACACGCATATTATTTTTGCAAGCGTTTGCACAGCATTCTCATGCAGAATTCATCTGCTCGCACGAGCAATATTGTATCCTGCAAGGAGAAAACCATGCTTTGAGCACGAGCAAAATCTCACACTGAGCGCGTAACTACAGTGCTCTCTCCTGCTCGCTCGCGAGGGGATTTTTCTTTTTGCGCTCAAAGCATGGTTTTGTCCTCTCAGGATACAATATTGCTCGCGCAAGCAATTTCATTTGAATGATTGTAATTTTACTTGATATGCACATTCTTACTAAGCAGACCTTTTTGGGGTAAAGTTAACATTTGCTCGTCTCTAATTTAATTATAGAACCTCATATATAACACAGTGTTTCCCCTACCATTCAGGTCGTTCAGGGTGGATTACCCAAAGTGATCTCCCACCACCCTAAAAGAAAGGCACTAAATACTTTATCTATGTAAATTATCCATCCATCCATTATCTATAACTCTTTTCTCCCTTTATTTACAACAAAGTTAATCCTCTACAAAAGAAAGATTTTATGGATATGAAGTTTCCAATCAAAGCAAATTAAAGATAAACAAAGAGATTTTCATACATTTTGAAAAATGTAACTGATGAATGACACCTACAATGTACATCTATTTGTCTTGTGTTTGATTGAAAACTTCCCAGTTTATTTTCAGCCTTGCAGAAAAACGGGCCTCTCTTTCTCGAAGCTTATTAACAAAGATTATTTACATTCCTCATTTGTAAAACGCTGCACAAAAGAAGCCTGACCTACCTGCATTTATGCAAATGTTTCAAACAATACCTACACTGAACATCCATCTGTGTGTTGTTCGATCTTCCACTTCCCTCTTCATTTGCTGCACGGCAGAAAAAAGGTCCTCTCTCCCTAGAAGCTTTGATGTTTAAAACACGTCCAGTCCCCATGAAAGTCTCCTGGCCTCCATCAGCTCTGTACCAGGTGTAGTTCTTTACAGCTGGGTTTGCATTAGCACTGCAAGTCAGTGTCACATTTGTGTCTTCTTGCACTGGACCAGAGGGACTGACTGACACTGTGGTCCCTTTGGGTGAATCTGAAAAGAGAAAAAATAAAGTTGTATTTTTTGAATATGTAGTTTATTTGTGATGAGGGATAGAGAATGTTATGCCTTTATCCTGAACAAGCCCTGCTAAACATCAATAGAAACAGCTAGTAGGACCAGTGTTGGGCTGTAACGTATCACTAGTAACGCGTTACAGTAATGATATTACTTTTACAAGTAACGAGTAGTGTAACGAATTACTAATGAAATTCCAGTAATAATATTACAGATACACACAAAAAAAATAACTTGTTACTACATTACTGTTGTTGTTATTACCCCACTTCAGATTTATGCAACAAACCCCAGATTATTTTTGTTGCGCACCTCAGACAAGCAGGAAAGTAATGAGCTTCATGGTTGCCAGATATACGGATTTGGGCTTCTTTTTAGGTGCCCCAGAGGGTAGTTTTTTTTTGGCCTTTGGGCTTGTTTTGTCATTTGTTGTCACACATACCTGGCAACCCTGGCTAGCTTGAAAGCATACATGTTTACTTTCAGCGGATGGAAATATTCCCATTACTTAAGTTTTGTCGACAAGAAAGATGAAATGAACATCACTGTCAGATGTAAATTGTGTCCCAGTACCAGGACTCTTTATACTGCAAAACACAAGACTTCAAAACTCCTTAAGCACTTACAACATCTGACGACAACACAACAACATGAAGCTCGTGTAAATAAACCCCACCAATGAGCTGTGGAGGACAGCTGTAGCCCTACAATGTCTACAAATCAACCAAGACTGGATTTTAATCGAGCACAGCTAAAAGCGAAAAAGAACTAATGAAAGTTGTGGCTTATTACGAAAAGTAATATAACAAGTAGTGTAACATATTACTGATGGCAGGGAGTAATAAGTAAAGTAATTAAAGTACTTAAAGAGTAATGAGTAATATATTCCTTTTTTTTAATAACGAGCCCAACACTGAGTAGGACTATAACAGTATGTGTACTCGTGCAGAGCCATCACGGTTTGGTCTTCACCGTTCAGTGTATTCATTTTTATTTATTTTTATTAATAAAATGTAAAGTTATAAAGACAATGCACATTCATAACATTTCTGTAATGCACAAGTTTAGCCATCATAGACAGCAGCAATATGTAAAACAGACTAAAGTGGGACAACAAAATTGTAATTCTAGAAGCATATGAAACACTTAAAAGAGAGATGTGCATTAAAACAGGACAGTAATCCTGTTCTCCTGGTAAAACAAATAAGATACCTAAAAGCAGGACATCAACGCAGGAGACGTAGGCCTACATGAGACAGCATACCAATTAGAGGTGGGGGAAAATAGATACAGCATAGAATCACAATATTCTGCTAGCGATATGTTTTTATTTTTAATTGCTGAAGGGGTTGCACAATTCATTTTGAGCAAGTTGCATTGTCAAAAATGACTGCAGTTGTTCAGTCATCCGTACATGTTTGTGTTCAGTAAAGTTTGATCAGACTGAAACACCATCAGTTCAGATTGTGAGGTGCATGCAGGCTTTTTCTTTTATCACAGTGTTGGTCAGTCTGTGGGCTTGACTCCCATTGTGTAGAAATGAACAGACAGAAGTGAGACAAAAAGACTGAGAATTTTTCCTTATTTGACAAAACAGTTCTTGATTTAGTTTAATTTTGTGTATATGCAGTTAAAAAAATGAAATTCAATATATTATATCACAATTCTCAGCTTGTCGCAAAATGTTTAAAATCGCAATAATATCGTATCGTGACTCAAGCATCGTTATAATATCGTATCGAAGGGCCTCTGGTGATTCCCACCTCTCATTACAATGTAGACCTACAGTACAGTGTTGCTTCCTCAGTGGATAAACAGTTGGTGGAAATATGTAAATATGAACTTTACTATGTTTGTTATCATCTTAATTTGTTTTTGAAATGGGAGATTAAAGTCCAGTGTTATATTCATTTATAATCAGATACAACTGTGACCTTTAACCCTGTGATGAAAACATTGAGTGTGAAATGATCTGTTGACCTCTTTGTGAAAAACATGCAGATTGTTTTCTTTCTGTTTAAGTATTGACAGGAGTTATTAAACCACTGTGTGACATTAGTCATCACTGCTGTTAGTTTACGTGCAGCTTGCTGGTTTGTTGTTGCATGTTCAAAAATGATAGTATCATCAGCGTACATTAGGATGTCTGACCTAATAGCATTCATTTATTAGATCATTTATGTAGAGGCTAAACAACAAACCCTGTTCATACAATGAATACATCTACAATCAAACATCTGAGTGGAGAGAAAAAAAGGTAATCACACATGGCAGTATGCACACCCCAGGTGAAGGCCATGCTCGTAACTGTTTGCTAAATGATTACAAAACAACAAACAAAGAAGAGGAAGCATGAATTTTATGTAATCAATTTAATCACAAGACAAACATACTCACATGTAATGTCAGCTGTTAAACTGGTGTTCACAGATGACTCAGTGCTGCCATCTTGTTTTCTGTAGACAGCAGTACAGGAGATTTCCTGTCTGTGATGGAGGTGTGATGCGTTGAAGTTCAGCACAGAGATCTTGACTTTAGTTTTGTCCTGATTCTCCTGCAGGGTCTCCTGACCTTCACCCAGGCCGGGGCTCCATGTCAGATTTGGAGGAAGAGACAGACAGGGAGCTGGAGCAGAGCAGTTCAAACTCACTGAGGTTCCCTCTTTCACCTTCAGTGTGGGCGGAGTCAGAGTCGGTCTGGGTGGATCATCTGTTCAGAAGATACATAAACATGTATAAGCAGTCATTTCTCTCGACTATCAAAGGCTTGATTTATCTTTATTTTAAAGTAATCAATAATAAGGTCAGAGAACTACTACATGAATGAACTACATTTAATTTGAAACCTACCTTTGACTGAAATTTTCACGCCATCAAAATTGTATTTCACACCTGAACATTCCAATCTAAAATAATGCACTTTGTTGTTTTGAGGTTGCATGTCATTCAGGGTTGTGGTGCAGTCTTTTTTTGTTAGGTCACCGATCAATTGTCCCTTTTGTTTGTGTTGTGGATTACTGCTATCAAACACATCAGGTCCAAAAGTACTTTCTCTCCATAATGCTTTACATGTGTTATCTAAGTTCACATTATATTGATCATCTACGTCAAAGGAGCAGGGGATTGTCACACAGGATCCCTTCAGAACCTCTATAGTCTGTGGTATAATGATCTCAAACTGTCCACACAGGGCACCTGAAACACAAGAAACAAATCCTTATTACAATTATACATTTACAATACAATCCTTATTCATGTTGAGTTTATAATGTCTATATTACTAAAATCATTGACAGGGATAGAGGTTTCAAATGAGCTGCTATGTATTTTAAAGTATTGTATAATATTATTATTATTTCATATGAAGTAATGTTCATTGCACATGTCTCTGTTAAATAAACAAACAAAAAAAATAAAGTCATGATACATTTTATTGATGGGTCTGTGTCTAAAAATCTTATCAGTATGCTTTCAAAGATAAAATAGTCTTCACATAAAACTCAGGATTCATCATTTTCACACAGCTTTTTTACATGAAAGTTGTAGATTTAACACCAAATCTCTACATTATGATATTGTTAAAAGAAAGCAGAACACATTAGTAGCTAATTTCTTTGACAAATATAAGTCAGCATCTCACCTTGAAGCAGACAGCCAATGAGGAGGAGAGTCAGAGCTGCAGCCATCTTTGTGTTTCAGAAGAGGCAGAAAGTCTGGAGAGAATACATGTAGATTTACAGTTTAGTGTATTTCCCTCCAAATAAACTTAGATTTCATTTTGAGGCTGTTGTTGAATGTGATCTTTGCAGAAGTTGCAGATGGAGAAATATGTTGAAATATTTTAATCTTCATCAATGTGGAAAAGGTTGGATCCAGAGTTTAGTTAACTAAACTGATCCCAACAAAACTAAAAGACTTCAAGGTGTGCAGCTTCTCATTTTAAGGTTTAAATTGAAATATTTCTGCATTTCATTCAATTCAAGTAAAGATGCTCATTATTAAAACGTAGAAGATGAAATGATAATAAAATAAAAAAACAAGAAGTTTGACTGCCTGCCTCAAGGAAAAGAGACAAAATTGAAAAAAAAAAGTTTTTTCTTGAGTTAATTTTGTTTACAACCTCTTAAAGGAAACTATTTGATCAGTAATAACGCCCAGAAGAAAAACTGCATGAGAGCTTCAAGATGTTCAAAACTTGATCAAAGTGAATGTTTTTTTCTTTCCCCTGTAACAAAGTTTGTTTGATCATAAAGTAACCTTTATGATAATAGACATGTTGATTTGTTATATCTCCTGAAAAAAGTTATTTAAAACTGATATAAAAGTTTTATAAACTTACGTTTTTGTCAGGTAGTTTTGAGCAGAGAGGTGAAGGATGTTTAGAGAAGTGAAGCTCCTCATCATTTGGTCACCCTCATAAACAGCATTGAAAATTTGACTTGAAATTTAGGAAGTCAAAAAAAAAAGGAACTATCATGTTCACATTGAATGTTCAGCACTTTTTACATATAGTTTTCATAGAGTGCCACATCATTCCTCACCATAAATTAATGTATTGAGTAAAGTTGTGAGTAATTATGTAAGTGTGAGTGTGTGAACAAGTATGTGAATAAGTGTGTGAGCCAATGAACACGAGTGTATAAGTGTGAGAGTCTGAGTCAGTGAGTGAATGAGTGTGAGAGTCTGAATCAGTGAGTGAATGAGTGTGATTTTGTGAGGCATGGTCCAGATTGCTAGTGTAAGTGTGTGTGTCTGAATGAATGTGGGAGTGATTACGTGAGTGAATGAATGAGTGAGAGAATTAGGGCTACCTTTCTCTTTCTTTTCTCCTATACTCCTGTAGAAGTTCTGTGTTGTTGTAAATCTTCTGTCTTTGTTTTTCCACCCTAGCTTTTGATGCAGCCTTCTTAGGATTACTTTCATTTGCTCTTCATAAGGAATGTGAGTTAACATAAATTCATATAAAAATTCAATATCATGCCAATATGTCATTAAATTTTAAAAAATAGTATATCAATAAAGTTTATTACCACAATATGCCTCTACATTACATGGTAGTAAAAGCTATTCATTACGGTTATGAATGACATTTAGCTAAACTAGCAGGACTACCAGGAATTACTTTTTTAAACTTGATTCAAGAGAAGTCCTTATTTCTTGGTTTTTAATAATAATACATTACAAACATTATTGTTATAGCACCTTTAAAAATAGATGTTTACAATCGGGAGAATAACATGATGAACTTCAACAGTCAGGTGACAGAGACATGGAAACAGTTAAATCCCCCTAAACTTAAAGAGAAACTTGTTAGGCTGTACAATGATATGAAGTCTCAATATCTGTAGTAAATAGGCAACTTCCAAACCTACAGCCTCTCCTAATCAGCCCCTTTTTTAAATTATAAATTATTTTCCCATTTGAACTTTTTGTCTTTGTTATTATCGGTTCTTCTGATGTTAAGTTGAGTTTCTTTGCCTTTTGGCTGTCTGATTTAGATACAGTACTGTGCAAAAGTTTTAGGCAGGTGTGAAAAAATGCTGTAAAATAAGAATGCTTTCACAAATAGAAGTAATTATTTTTGATCAATTAACAAAAAGCATTTTTTGAATGAACAGAAGAAACATCTAAATCAAATCAATATTTGGCGTGACCACCCTTTGCCTTCAAAACAGCATCAATGCTTGTAGGTACACTTGCACACAGTTTTTGAAATATCTCAGCAGGTGGGTTGTTCTTCATGCAATCTCAGACACACTCAATAATGTTGAGATCAGGACTCTGTGCAGGCCATACCATCACTCCCAGGACTCCTTGTTCTTCTTTACGCTGAAGATCGCCCTTAATGACATTGGCTGTATGTTTTGGGTCATTGTCCTGCTACAGAATAGATTTGGCACCAATCAGACGCTTCCCTGATGGTATTACCCTGATGGTATTACATGATGGATAAGTACCTGCTTGTATTTCTCAGCATTGAGGACACCATTAATTCTGACCAAATCCCCAACTCCATTTGCAGAGAGGCCCAAACTTGAAAGGAACCTCCACCATGCTTCACTAATGCCTGCAGACACTTGTTATCTAACGCTCCAGCTTAAAAAACATCGATTTCAAATCATCAATCAAGTTTGGTGTGGTAAGAAATCAAAATTTTATTTTTAGGCCATATCACCCAGCCCTAGTTTCAACATTTATTTTGAAAGAAAATATACATTCAAGAGACCACAGCATTCTTAAAAGTTCTAAAACCAGCAATAGAACTGTAATCTAATTATGCATCACACTCTAGTCTCTAAATTTAACCTGGGCATATTCACATTCAGAGTCCTTCTTCACATTTCTAGGCTTCACTTCATTGTATAGATTTACACTCTCTACTGCATTGCTCGCAACATTTCTGCCCAATTCTCCATCCAAGCGCTTCTCCTCCAGATAGGAGCGACCTGACTGATTTGTGTCCCCAGAGCTTCCTCCCTCCTTCTTCCCTTTGCTCCTCCAAGTCACACTAGTGTAAATCACATCTTTGCTTTCCTCGTTTTTCTTCTCTGAACTTGTCCTGGCATCTTCTGTGTTGTTTTGGCCTGAGCTTGGTAAGTTGGTGCTGATTGGCTCAGAGGTAGTTGCAGGTTGGGTGACACCTGGTTTCTTCAGCTGAGTGGTGTTAGCATAAATGCCCTCATTTGTTTTGTTGAGTTCCTACAAATCAAAAGGAAATGTTGGTTGTAAGGTTATTCTGCTTATTTAAGTGACACTAAGTAGAAAACTGCTGGATTCCAGGATAAAGTACCTCATCTCCTTTTCCACTTGGTAGATGTTGGCTCATAGCAACTGTGCTGGCGTTACCTGACCCCTGACTCTTAAGCAGGTTGTGTTGAGTCCTCTGAGCCCTGAAAAAAACAGCATAGTTTTAAACTTTCAAGAATATACTGAAAATATCTTTGTTTTTCCCTAGTCTAAAGTTGAGAAAAAACTCAGGGAACAGTCCATATTTAGTTATTTTAACACTGGTAACAGATCACAGGATCACAGCGTCTGCAGGAAAAATGATGTCAACATGTTGTGCCGAGTGTGGCGAGCATTAGCAGTACTAGCATTAGCAGTACTAGCACTGCCAGCCTTTGGTCCTCGTTCCACATGCCTGTGCTTTTTACGCATTGCTCTGGTCAAGATACACCACTTTAACACGAGACAGCCTACATACAACTTTTACTCCATTTTCTAGATCAAAATACAGTCAAACCTCTTTGTGCTATGACATGCCACTTGTCTACTATGCTGGTTTACATCTAGGTAGTAGAGCATTAGTGCCTGTCTATAGCTTTGGCTGGTGGCGGGCAGCATTTCAGCATCAACATTCTTATGTGTGCATGTGCAAAGGTCACAGTACAGGACATACTCTGTCAAGTAGAGGAAATATTCATGATTACTTCATGCCATAACTTTTTTGTTGCAACATACTGGAGCAAAACTCGCAGGTTTTCCACTCGGACTTCGCTACAGCTGCCTGCAAACATGGGGCTTATTGAGAAGCTGCAAACTGTATCACAGCACACCAATCAGTAAAGAACAGTAAAACACCACATAATTAACCACCTGTGGGCATCCTCTCTTCAGAGTAAGGTTATCAACATTTTTTTTCATAATTTGATACTTTCGACCTGTTTTAAAACAATACTCTTCCAAATCTCCTTTATTCTAATGATCAATAGTACCCAAAAGTACACAAAGCTTTAAATAACTACATATCTTCAGTCATATTTAATCCCAAAGTTGCTTTGAGCAAAAAAGAGAGTAAGAGATCAGCGGTACATCTGAAATTCACAGATCAGCAAATACTGATGTTTCTCCAGTCCTTTAGGTGTCTCATAAAGCTGCATATTCATGTTTATGTCTCACAAACAGACGCAGAGCAGAGGACACTATAAATAACACAAATACATTGGCAACATTTTCGATCCACAACATTTGATTGAAATTGTGGGCCTCAATTGAAAAATATTAATTACCTGGATAAGACTTTGCTCATAATACCAAAAAATATTAAACATTTCAAAGATTTTAAATTGAAGACCAGAGGAACACCACATAGAATCTGTATCTTCACTCAAATAAAGAATATAAAAGTCCAAGTTGGAGGTTTTTAAACATTTTGCATAGTGGTATTCTGTACGGTTTGGCTTGATTTGCTGTTACCCTACCTGATAACAAAGAGTAGAGCACATACTAGCACCAGGAAGACGACAATGGTGGCGATGAAGACTGGCAAAATCACTGAAAAATACAAAGGACAATAAGGGATTATGGTTCAAGCTCTTATTCAGACGAGATTATTATTTGAATAAATTCGGACATCACGTATTAATTATTCATTTTGTAAATTGTTAAATCAGGACATATTAAAGCTTTCAAGAGGAATTTATGTTCACCACTTACCCATTCATAAAGCTTTCTTGTTAATACTTAGTAATTATGAGAACAAATGATGAAATGTGCCGCTTACCAATAAGTTATACTCAGTTCAGAGACAAACCTTGACTTTCTGCAGATGTTGGAAGGCTGTAGAAAATAAATCGCTGAGCAACAGATCCCAGAGAGTTTGAGCTGCGACAAAGCACAGTGAAGTGATCCTTCCTTTGGGCTTGACTCATGGTGATGAAGCTCACGCCTGTACCATTTCGATGCTCATAACTGACTGCAAACTCTTCTGAGTGATTGACAGCTAACCCATCCAAACTCCATTGTAAAGTGGGAGGAGGATTTCCCGTAGACTCACAGGAACAGTTGACCTGGTTAGCAGTTTTGGTGCAATCAGATGAGGACATGATCTGTGGAGCATCTGTAATGGATGTAGGGAAGAGAGACAAGTAGAGAGTCAAGTAAAGCCATGCTGTATCAAATTTGCAAAAGTAAAAGATAAGGCTTATGGCTGTAAAAAAAAAGAAAAAAAGTTGACCAGCTGTGCTGTCCAAGTGAATGAGGCAAAGAAAAATTCAATTTCCTCCATGTCAATCGGTTTTCATTCTGGGCCTGTGTCCACAGAGGGCGCTTTTAACGCTGGCAGCGCCTATTTTCAATACAAAACCAGTGTAGTTCAGTGTTTTCAGCACTCATAAGTTTCTTGAGGCCGCATTCACTCAGCTCTCAGTTGAAAACAATTCCACTTATGAAACAGCACTACGCTCTTCTATGTCACATCTCCATAACCAACCTATGGCGTTTTATCCCAGCCAATGAAATTGCGTGCGGACGAGATCCATGCGCGAATTTAAAGGAGCTGTGCGTGCAACTCAAACAGCCACGCATGCATATTATTTTTGTGAGCACTTGCACAGCATTCACTTGCAGAATTTATCTGCTCGCGCGAGCAATATTGTATCCTGCAAGGAGAAAACCATGCTTTGAGCACGAGCAAAATCTCACCCTGAGCGCGTAACTACAGTGCTCTCTGGGATTTTTCTTTTTGCGCTCAAAGCATGGTTTTGTCCTCTCAGGATACAATATTGCTCGCGCAAGCAATTTCATTTGAATGATTGTAATTTTACTTGATATGCACATTCTTACTAAGCAGACCTTTTTGGGGGTAAAGTTAACATTTGCTTGTCTCTAATTTAATTATAGAACCTCATATATAACACAGTGTTTCCCCTACCATTCAGGTCGTTCAGGGTGGATTACCCAAAGTGATCTCCCACCACCCTAAAAGAAAGGCACTAAATACTTTATCTATGTAAACTATCCATCCATCCATTATCTATAACTCTTTTCTCCCTTTATTTAGAACAAAGTTAATCCTCTACAAAAGAAAGATTTTATGGATTTGAAGTTTCCAATCAAAGGAAATTAAAGTTAAACAAAGAGATTTTCATACATTTTTTAAAATGTAACTGATGAATGACACCTACAATGTACATCTATTTGTCTTGTGTTTGATTGAAAACTTCCCAGTTCATTTTCAGCCTTGCAGAAAAACGGGCCTCTCTTTCAAGAAGCTTATTAACAAAGATTATTTACATTCCTCATTTGTAAAACGCTGCACAAAAGAAGCCTGACCTACCTGCATTTATGCAAATGTTTCAAACGATACCTACACTGAACATCCATCTGTGTGTTGTTCGATCTTCCACTTCCCTCTTCATTTGCTGCACGGCAGAAAAAAGGTCCTCTCTCCCTAGAAGCTTTGATGTTTAAAACACGTCCAGTCCCCATGAAAGTCTCCTGGCCTCCATCAGCTCTGTACCAGGTGTAGTTCTTTACAGCTGGGTTTGCATTAGCACTGCAAGTCAGTGTCACATTTGTGTCTTCTTGCACTGGACCAGAGGGACTGACTGACACTGTGGTCCCTTTGGGTGAATCTGAAAAGAGAAAAAAAAAAGTTGTATTTTTTGAATATGTAGTTTATTTGTGATTACTACAATTGTAGTTTTGTGTTTGTGTGGCATTTTAAATATAAAGTCAGAACTTTGATCTGCTACATGAAGTCTGCTCGGTGTATAGTAGGCTTTTATTGTGGTAGAGAACATCAGCGTGCACTGCCCATCATATCAGGATTTGTTTTTAGGCTTCGGTGCGCAACTTTATTTACCCGACCAAAGTGAAATACAGGAGAATGATAATCCGTAACATTACCTGCAGGCAGGGCTAACACTCTGTTAGGAACGCACATCAAGACAACAGGTGATACAAAACAGTACTCACAGAGCAACGCGCGACATGAGTCACCGTTAAACTGGACCGTTTGACAACACAATTCTAACATGTCTTATTATCTTAAGAAGCTATCACTAGTTTTCTCTGATACATTTAACGACTGAGTGGGTGAAAGTTATGAAGTACAGTACTACATTAGTGCTGTACACATTTTAAAAAGAAAAAAACTTCTTACTCCACTGAATTTATAGAAAATGTTCAGTTTGTTTGCTAGTTGCTTCTCAGATTCAGATTTATGATGTCAAAATATCTTTATGTGCCCTGCTGGCTATATATGTAAATAAATAAATATGCCTATATATTTTTTATTACTCTTTACTTTAACTTAACTTAGTAACTTAACTTTATCTAGCCATACAATGCATTTGACATTGGTCATATTTGTCAAAAAGAAGCAAGGCCATATCTGTCAGTCTAGATTTTGAGCTTTTTATACCTAGATCAAAAACACCAATTGAAATTGGTTATTTGTTGTTTTATACGTTGAGAATTTTCAGACAAAATGTTTTTTGCTTTAATCCCTGTTATTAACACAACATGAATATTAGGCTGTCCCAGACGATGTGCTTATCTCCTGATTTCATATTACCCTTTATTTGGTTACTGATTTTTTTCATGTGATTCTAAAACATGTCAGGCAATCCTTG
Organism: Labrus bergylta; assembly: GCF_963930695.1. Taxonomy (NCBI): domain Eukaryota; kingdom Metazoa; phylum Chordata; class Actinopteri; order Labriformes; family Labridae; genus Labrus; species Labrus bergylta. The sequence goes on from NC_089202.1 coordinate 19,216,876, forward strand.
ATGACATTGCCCCTTTCAGAATAAATCAAGCCAAACAAAACGCTCTTCCCTTGCTTCCCTTCCAAATCTCCACCAAGGCCCACTTGTTATCTGCAGGGTCATCAGCTGGGGTCTACCGCTCGTAGATGATTTGCAACTTAACCCAGAACATCTCCAGTTGAGTTCTTGTTCAATTTGAATCCTCCTGGACTTTAGCTTTGCTTTGAATACGAAAGACTATGATATCCTCCTGAATTTCCTGAAAGAGTACATTGGCATTAAAAACACTGCTCTGTACTGGTTTCAATCTTATTTATCTGGCAGATCTTTCTGTTTCGGCGATACAATTTTCCCCATCCCCTTTCCACCTCACATTTGGTGTTCCCCAAGGGTCAATTCAATATGTTCAAATACACTGCAAACCCAAAGTTTCCCCCACAACTGATTTTAAAAACTAGCTCTAGGTCTTCTACCTTTGCTGTGTACAATATTACTTTTTATTTTTTCTTGTGTTTTCTTGTGTCTGCTACTTCCTTTTGTTTGTTAAGGAAAAAATCAATAGCTTATAGTCTGGAGCATTACTGGAAAGTGGATTAGGGTGTGAATACTGCCATGAGGGATTGCCTTTTTTCTCCACTCAGTCGTCTTTGTCTTATCACTGCATGTACTGAACCATGAGGTGGTACAAATACCATTTCAGGCCTTATAACCATCATAAAATCAAAACTGGTGAGTAATGAGAAAATTCACTCCACTTAGAGTGTGAGTCGATAAAGACAATAACTAATCAGAACAAAATATATTTTTTACCAGGCCATAAACATGTCCATTTCTGCTGTCACAATGGACATTATAATACGGGGTGTGTATGGGACTTGTGGTTCTTTTTTCTTCTGCATCAGTTCCATTTTTTTTACCTGTGTTCATGCAAATGTTTCAAACAATACCTACACTGAACATCCATCTGTGTGTTGTTCGATCTTCCACTTCCCTCTTCATTTGCTGCACGGCAGAAAAAAGGTCCTCTCTCTCTAGAAGCTTTGATGTTTAAAACACGTCCAGTCCCCATGAAAGTCTCCTGGCCTCCATCAGCTCTGTACCAGGTGTAGTTCTTTACAGCTGGGTTTGCATTAGCACTGCAAGTCAGTGTCACATTTGTGTCTTCTTGCACTGGACCAGAGGGACTGACTGACACTGTGGTCCCTTTGGGTGAATCTGAAAAGAGAAAAAATAAAGTTGTATTTTTTGAATATGTAGTTTATTTGTGATGAGGGATAGAGAATGTTATGCCTTTATCCTGAACAAGCCCTGCTAAACATCAATAGAAACAGCTAGTAGGACCAGTGTTGGTCTGTAACGTATCACTAGTAATGCGTTACAGTAATGATATTATTTTTACAAGTAACGAGAAGTGTAACGAATTACTAATGAAATTCCAGTAATAATATTACAGTTACCCACACAAAAAAAAACTTGTTACTACATTACTGTTGTTGTTATTACCCCACTTCAGATTTATGCAACAAACCCCAGATTAATTTTGTTTTGCACTTCAGACAAGCAGGAAAGCCAACATGGTTGCCAGATATGCGGATTTGGGCATCTTTGTAGGTGCCCCAGAGGGGGCACCTAACAGTCTGGCCATTGGGCTTGTTTTGTCGTTTGTTGTCACACATACCTGGCAACCCTGGCTAGCTTGAAAGATGGAAGCATACATGTTTACTTTCAGCGGATGGAAATATTCCCATTACTTAAGTTTTGTCGACAAGAAAGATAACAAGAACATCATTGTCAGATGTAAATTGTGTCCCAGTACCAGGACTCTTTATACTGCAAAACACAAGACTTCAAAACTCCTTAAGCACTTACAACATCTGACGACAACACAAGAACATGAAGCTCGTGTAAATAAACCCACCAATGAGCTGTGGAGGACAGCTGTAGCCCTACAATGTCTACAAATCAACCAAGACTGGATTTTAATCGAGCACAGCTAAAAGCGAAAAAGAACTAATGAAAGTTATGGCTTATTACGAAAAGTAATATAACAAGTAGTGTAACATATTACTGATGGCAGGGAGTAATAAGTAAAGTAATTAAATTACTTAAAGAGTAATGAGTAATATATTCCTTTTTTTCAATAACGAGCCCAACACTGAGTAGGACTATAACAGTATGTGTACTCGTGCAGAGCCATCACGGTTTGGTCTTCACCGTTCATTGTATTCATTTTTATTTATTTTTATCAATAAAATGTAAAGTTATAAAAACAATGCACATTCATAACATTTCTGTAATGCACAAGTTTAGCCATCATAGACAGCAGCAATATGTAAAACAGACTAAAGTGGGACAACAAAATTGTAAATCTAGAAGCATATGAAACACTTAAAAGAGAGATGTGCATTAAAACAGGACAGTAATCCTGTTCTCCTGGTAAAACAAATAAGATACCTAAAAGCAGGACATCAACGCAGGAGACGTAGGCCTACATGAGACAGCATACCAATTAGAGGTGGGGGAAAATAGATACAGCATAGAATCACAATATTCTGCTAGCGATTTTATTTTTAATTGCTGGAGGGGTTGCACAATTCATTTTGAGCAAGTTGCATTGTTAAAAATGGCTGCAGTTGTTCAGTCGTCCGTACATGTTTGTGTTCAGTAAAGTTTGATCAGACTGAAACACCATCAGTTCAGATTGTGAGGTGCTTGCAGCCTTTTACTTTTATCACAGTGTTGGTCAGTCTGTGGGCTCGACTCCTATTGTGTAGAAATGAACAGACAGAAGTGAGACGAAAAGACTGAGAATTTTTCCTTGTTTGACAAAACACTTCTTGATTTAGTTTAATTTTGTGTACATAATATGCAGTTAAAAATATGAAATTCAATATATCATATCACAATTCTCAGCTTGTCGCAAAATGTTGAAAAAATCGCAATAATATCGTCACGTGACTCAAGCATCGTTATAATATCGTATCGAAGGGCCTCTGGTGATTCCCACCTCTCATTACAGTGTAGACCTACAGTACAGTGTTGCTTCCTCAGCGGATAAACAGTTGGTAGAAATATGTAAATATAAACTTTACTATGTTTGTCACCATCTTAATTTGTTTTTGAAATGGGAGATTAAAGTCCAGTGTTACATTCATTTATGATCAGATACAACTGTGATGAAAACACTGAGTGTGAAATGATCTGTTGACCTCTTTGTGAAAAACATGCAGATTGTTTTCTTTATGTTTAAGTATTGACAGGAGTTATTAAACCACTGTGTGACATTAGTCATCACTGCTGTTAGCTTACGTGCAGCTTGCTGGTTTGTTGTTGCATGTTCAAAAATGATAGTATCATCAGCGTACATTAGGATGTCTGACCTAATAGCATTCATTTATTAGATCATTTATGTAGAGGCTAAACAACAAACCCTGTTCATACAATGAATACATCTACAATCAAACATCTGAGTGGAGAGAAAAAAAGGTAATCACACATGGCAGTATGCACACCCCAGGTGACGGCCATGCTTGTAACTGTTTGCTAAATGATTACAAAACAACAAACAAAGAAGAAGAAGCATGTATTTTATGTAATCAATTTATCACAAGACACACATACTCACATGGAATGTCAGCTGTTAAACTGGTGTTCACAGATGACTCAGTGCTGCCATCTTGTTTTCTGTAGACAGCAGTACAGGAGATTTCCTGTCCGTGATGGAGGTGTGATGCTTTGAAGTTCAGCACAGAGATCTTGACTTTAGTTTTGTCCTGATTCTCCTGCAGGGTCTCCTGACCTTCACCCAGGCCGGGGCTCCATGTCAGATTTGGAGGAAGAGACAGACAGGGAGCTGGAGCAGAGCAGTTCAAACTCACTGAGGTTCCCTCTTTCACCTTCAGTGTGGGCGGAGTCAGAGTCGGTCTGGGTGGATCATCTGTTCAGAAGATACATAAACATGTATAAGCAGTCATTTCTCTCTACTATCAAAGGTTTGATTTATCTTTATTTTGAAGTAATCAACGATAAGGTCAGAGAACTACTACATGACTGAACTGTTAATAAGTTTAATTTGAAACCTACCTTTGACTGAAATTTTCACGCCATCAAAAAAGTATTTCAGATCATTGTCACATTCCAATCTAAAATGATGCACTTTGTTGTTTTGCATGTCATTCAGGGTTGTGGTGCAGTCTTTTTTTGTTAGGTCACCGATCAATTGTCCTTTCTGTTGTGGATTACTGCTATCAAACACAACAGGTCCCCAATAAGATTCTTTCCATATTGCTTTACAAGTGTTATCTAAGTTTACATTATATTGATCCTGTATGTCAAAGGAGCAGGGGATTGTCACACAGGATCCCTTCAGAACCTCTATAGTCTTTGGTATAATGATCTCAAACTGTCCACACAGGGCACCTGAAACACAAGAAACAAATCCTTATTACAATTATACATTAACAATACAATCCTTATTCATGTTGAGTTTATAATGACTATATTACTAAAATCAGCAATGTTCAAATAAATAACAAATAATAAATAAATAAACAAACAAAAAAAATACACAAGTGAGCATCTCACCTTGCAGCAGACAGCCAATGAGGAGGAGAGTCAGAGCTGCAGCCATCTTTGTGTTTCAGAAGAGGCAGAAAGTCTGGAGAGAATACATGTAGATTTACAGTTTAGTGTATTTCGCTCCAAATAAACTTAGATTTCATTTTGAGGCTGTTGTTGAATGTAATCTTTGCAGAAGTTGCAGATGGAGAAATATCTTGAAATATATGAATCTTCATCAATGTGGAAAAGGTTGGATCCAGAGTTTAGTTAACTAAATTGATCCCAACAAAACTAAAAGACTTCAAGGTGTGCAGCTTCTCATTTTAAGGTTTAAATTGAAATCTTTCTGCATTTCATTCAATTCAAGTAAAGATGCTCATTATTAAAACATAGAAGATGAAATGATAATAAAATAAAAAACAAGAAGTTTGACTGCCTGCCTCAAAGAAAAGAGACAAAACAGAAAAATATATATATATTTTGTCTGAGTTCATTTTGTTTACAACCTCTTTAAGGAAACTATTTGATCAGTAATAACGCCCAGAAGAAAATCTGCATGAGAGCTTTAAAATGTTCAAAACTTGATCAGAGTGAATTTTTTTTTCTTTCCCCTGTAACAAAGTTTGTTTGATCAACTTCAGAAAAATGCACTTCTTAAAAATTAGCCTTTATGATATTAAACATGTTGATTTGTTTTATCTCCTAAAAAAGTATAAAGTTATTTAAAAGTGATATAAACGTTTTTTAAACTTACGTTTTTGTCAGGTCTTTTTGAGCAGAGAGGTGAAGGATGTTTAGAGAAGTGAAGTTCCTCATCATTTGGCCACCTTCATAAAGAGCATTCAAAATTTGTTTTGAAAATGAGGAAGTCAAATGTTCAGTACATTTCATGGGAATAGTTTTCATACAGGGTCACATCCTTCTTTACATTTTATTTACTAATGATAACAAACATCGCTCTGCAAATTATTTCTATCTTTAGACCTTGAATAAAACATTGACATCATGGGGATGTCAGCATTTGATTAAAATGCAAAAACCAATGAAAAGCCTGTACTGTCAAAAGAATGTTTATAATTCATTTTAATGCAATAACATCTTGATGTGTTTCAATATGTACAACCCATCAGTTTGACTAGAATGTTACTTTTTGAGATCCACATACAGGAGGTGAGAACTTATAAAAAAAACATTGTTGTCAAAGCTTCTGCCTAATCATGAAGCAATGAAATAAGCAGGCTACTCTATAAATTACTTTTTTAATCACAACACAATTATCAATCAATTATCAGTTATGACAAAAAGTACTTTCGTTCTCACTCAGAGTCAGCCAACTCATTTCTTTCCAGGTGAAACTGAATGATATCCAGCTATTTGATTCTTTCAGGATAGTCTACTATATAAGATAAAATCCAGGAGCTTGGTTTCGTGCATCATGATATTTGTCTGTCACTCAGAACTAATTATGTTTTATCCCTTTAAGCCAAACCCTCAGTCTATATTATGTTAAATTGAGCAAAATGGACTGCAACCAAACTGGACAGACACAGATTGCAACGGATAATCAGGACTGCAGAAAAAATATCATTGGTGTCAACCTGCCCCCTATCAGGAAACGAGCAGGTGGAAGTACTACAAACTCTTCCCCTCTGATACGGATCACTGTACACCAAAACAACAACAGTTTGTTCCCCCAGGCTGTCATTCTGATGAATGCTAAACAGTCACACGTGCCTAAAACTTACATTTTATTTTAATATCTTTTGTTTTTTCTGTGGTTGTCTGGTGATGGAAATGTGGCAAGAGTTGGTGGTGGTAATAATTAATGATGTAAAATAAGAACAGACAGCTCACCCCAGGAAATACACAACTTATTACTCTTGTAAATAGGTAAGACACACAGACTCGAAAACTGATGAGGCAGAGACGTGGTTTCAAAAGAATTTAAGGAATTTATTTGAATGAATCAATGTAAAAAACAAGGTGGACCAAAGATTTGGGGAAGGAACAGCAAATCACACAGCAATCCTCAACAACTTTTGGTGTAGTCCATTTGTGTCCCAGTGCTCTTAAACTCACATGCAAACAAGTGGAGGGCCCTCACCCTGGGTGCCTAGCCTCCCAACTAGGTGGCTGAAAGAAAAGCAGGCTTTTAGCAACCTAAAATGAAAACAGCTATTAACAAAAAAAAAAAAATCAATGCTTCAACTTCTAAAGTTAAAACTGAGCCACCTACTCACCACTACAGGGTTTCAGTCAGGACTGATCTGGGGGGTGAGGAGCCATGGGCAAACTAGTCAAGCTGCAGCAACAACCAAACAAGGAGGTCATTTAAACATTCAAACCAGCAAGCTGTACATCAAAACAAGGTTGTACATACCAGCAGCAACAGCAAAGGCACATGCCAGGCAGGAGCAGGAGGCTTGTACCTGACATCCAGGTGCCTTTAAATAAGCTTAACTGACTAGTGAGTGGGACAGGTGAGAGGCTGCATTCAAGACCTCAGTGTTGTGTTGTCTACCACAAGAACATGCGTCGTTTTGAAGAGATGGAAAATTAAATGAAGTTTGTTCAATGGTGGTCGATACTTTCCTTAGCTTTTCCCTTCAGGCCCGCACGCCGGTGACGTGACTAAAGCTATACATATTTTTTTCTCTATACGTCTCAATACGATTTTTTCGCAGATGATTTATTACAGAAAACACTTCTTGAGGAAATTAAGAGACAGTGCCAATACATAGTTTGTCCAGCAGGGGGAGTGTTATTTCGACAGTTTAAAAAAACTCTCAGCAGTCTGCAGCACAAGAAGCAGAGCAGCTCAGCTGATCAAATCTGAAATCTGAAATGTTGCGGGGTGGCCCGATGCTCTCAGAGCAGATTGGGAAGGTTAAGATTGGATCTTTACATCACTCACACAACAAAATAGTCCACCAGATAATCACTTCTGATCAGCCTCGAATCGGAAACGCGCACACGGTTGACGGTAAGGCAGAATCGGACTTCAAATCAGCCCGATTATCCTGCAGTCTGAGCCAGGCTGTTCAGATGTGTCATTTTTAGATCTCAGCTAAGAAAACGATGAGACAAGTATGAGACACAGTCCAAGTTCTTTAAATCATCTTGGGGTGTCTCATTCAAAGATCTGAGTTTAAAAAAAAGTGAGACAAGTGTGAGATCTCAGGTGATTAAGTAAGTAAAGTTTATTTATATAGCAGCTTTCAAGAACAGACGTCACAAAGTGCTTCACAATAAAGGATTGAGCAGAGACATTATTAACAGACAATTACATAAAATCAAATATAGACGGATCAAACCAGTCTGAACAGGTGGGTCTTTAACTGCTTTTTAAAAGTGTCCACAGAGGAACAACCAGCAGACCCTGGTCAGAGGACTTCAGGGACCTGCTGGTGTTATATGGCCTCAGTGTGTAAAGACATGAGGACAGATGTGACATGAGAGCCTAGAATCTTCAATTTCTCGACAGTCCATCACAAAATCGTTTGACTTTGTTGCCTTGAGCTCTGCCTGAGAAAGTCTTTGTAGAAACCTTGAAACTTTCACTCTGTACTCTGTTTTGCATCTATTTTTAGTATCAGCAGATTCCAGGTTCAAAGCCCGGTCTGAACACAAAGAACACAACATCTTTTTAGCTTTGAATGCATCTTACATATTTTTATACACTTTTATTTAGTTTGACCTGGAAGAGTTAGCCGACCTTGAGTGAGAATGAAAGTATTTTTTTTCACAATTGTGTTGTTGTGATTAAAAAAGTAATTTATAGAGTAGCCTGCTTATTTCATTGCTTCATGATTAGGCAGAAGCTTTGACAAATGTTTTTTATAAGTTGTCACCTCCTGTATGTGGATCTCAAATACTAACATTGTAGTCAAACTGATGGGTTGTAAATATTAAAAAACATCAAGATGTTATTGCATTAAAATGAATTCTAAACATTCTTTTGACAGTACAGGCTTTTCATTGGTTTTTGCATTTTAATCAAATGCTGACATCCCCATGACGACAATGTTTTTTTAAGGTCTAAAGATAGAAATCATTTGTGCAGAGAGATGTTTGTTGTCAATAGTAAATGAAAGGTAAGGAAAGATGTGACACTGTATGAAAACTTTTCCCATGAAATGTACTGAACATGAATGTTCACTTTTTTTTTACTTCCTCATTTTCAAGTCAAATTTTGAATGCTGTTTAAGAAGGCGACCAAATGATGAGGAACTTCACTTCTCTAAACATCCTTCACCTCTCTGCTCAAAAAGACCTGACAAAAATGTAAGTTCATAAAACTTTTATATCACTTTTAAATAACTTTATACTTTTTCAGGAGATATAACAAATCAACATGTTTAATATCATAAAGGCTAATTTCTAAGAAGTGCATTTTTTTCTGAAGTTGATCAAACAAACTTTGTTACAGGGGAAAGAAAACATTCACTCTGATCAAGTTTTGAACATTTTAAAGCTCTCATGCAGTTTTTCTTCTGGGCGTTATTACTGATCAAATAGTTTCCTTAAAGAGGTTGTAAACAAAATGAACTCAGAAAAAAAAACACAAAATATTTTTCTGTTTTGTCTCTTTTCCTTGAGGCAGGCAGTCAAACTTCTTGGTTTTTGTTTTATTATCATTTCATCATCAAGATTTCAATTTCAGCCTTAAAATGAGAAGCTACACACCTTGAAGTCTTTTAGTTTTGTTGGGATCAGTTTAAGTAACTAAACTCTGGATCCAACCTTTTCCTCAAAAGAAGATTACTCCTAAAATCAAAGTTTATTTGGAGCGAAATACACTAAACTGTAAATCTACATGTATTCTCTCCAGACTTTCTGCCTCTTCTGAAACACAAAGATGGCTGCAGCTCTGACTCTCCTCCTCATTGTCTGTCTGCTGCAAGGTGAGATGCTCACTTATATTTGTAACAGTGGAAGAAAAATCAATAAAAAACAGAGATAACCATACAATTTACACAAAAATGTGTGCAATGAGCTAAAATGTGTTTTGCTTTCTTGTAACCATATCATAATGTAGAGATTTGGTGTTAAATTTACAACTTTAATGTATAAAAAAAGCTGTGTGAAAATGATGAATCCTCTGAGTTTTACGTGAAGACTTTTTTATTTACTATTTATTATCATTAGACTTAAAGAAATAAAGAAACAGTGATACTATACAAATATAGACACTATATGAATAAGGATTTTATTGTAAATGTATAATTGTAATAAGGATTTGTTTCTTGTGTTTCAGGCGCCCTGTGTGGACAGTTTGAGATCGGTGACCTAAGAAAAAAAGACTGCACCACAACCCTGAATGACATGCAACCTCAAAACAGCAAAGTGTATTATTTTAGATTAGATTGTGATGGTGTCAAATATTATTTTCCTCAACAAATTGAAATTTCAGTCAAAATTAAATTCATTAGCAGTTCAGTCATGTAGTAGTTTTCTGACCTTATCGTTGATTACTTCAAATGAAAATAAATCAAACCTTTGATAGTAGAGAGAAATGACTGCTTATACATGTTTATGTACCTTACAAACAGTTACGAGCATGGCCGTCACCTGGGGTGTGCATACTGCCATGTGTGATTACCTTTTTTTCTCTCCACTCAGATGTTTGATTGTAGATGTATTCATTGTATGAACAGGGTTTGTTGTTTAGCCTCTACATAAATGATCTAATAAATGAATGCTATTAGGTCAGACATCCTAATGTACGCTGATGATACTATCATTTTTGAACATGCAACAACAAACCAGCAAGCTGCACGTAAACTAACAGCAGTGATGACTAATGTCACACAGTGGTTTAATAACTCCTGTCAATACTTAAACATAAAGAAAACAATCTGCATGTTTTTCACAAAGAGGTCAACAGATCATTTCACACTCAGTGTTTTCATCACAGGGTTAAAGGTCACAGTTGCATCTGATTATAAATGAATGTAACACTGGACTTTAATCTCCCATTTCAAAAACAAATTAAGATGGTGACAAACATAGTAAAGTTCATATTTTCATATTTCCACCAACTGTTTATCCGCTGAGGAAGCAACACTGTACTGTAGGTCTACATTGTAATGAGAGGTGGGAATCACCAGAGGCCCTTTGATATGATATTATAACGATGCTTGAGTCACGACACAATATTATAGCGATTTTAAACATTTTGCGACAGGCTGAGAATTGTGATATTTTGAATATCATTTTTTTAACTGCATATTATGTACACAAAATTAAACTAAATCAAGAACTGTTTTGTCAAATAAGGAAAAATTCTCAATCTTTTCTTCACTGTCTCACAGTCTCACTTCTGTCTGTTCATTTCTACACAATGGGAGTCGAGCCCACAGACTGACCAACACTGTGATGAAAGAAAAAGGCTGCATGCACCTCACAATCTGAACTGATGGTGTTTCAGTCTGATCAAACTTTACTGAACACAAACATGTACGGATGACTGAACAACTGCAGCCATTTTTAACAATGCAACTTGCTCAAAATGAATTGTGCAACCCCTCCAGCAATTAAAAAAACAAAACACACATATTTGCATATTTACAGTGCTACTAGCTGTTTCTGTTGATGTTTAGCAGGGCTTGTTCAGAATAAAGGCATAACTCTCTTCTCTATCCCTCATCACAAATAAACTACTTATTCTAAACAGTCAGACAGTTTGGTGGAAGCAAACTTAACTGTTGTTTTTTGATAACTTGTGAAATTTTGCTGAGAAAGCTTACATTTTATTCGTCAAGATAAGAAGTTTATTCACTGTTCTCTTTTCACCACAGTGTCAGTCAGTCCCTCTGGTCCAGTGCAAGAAGACAAAAATGTGACACTGACTTGCAGTGCTAATGCCAACCCAGCTGTAAAGAACTACACCTGGTACAGAGCTGATGGAGGCCAGGAGACTTTCATGGGGACTGGACGTGTTTTAAACATCAAAGCTTCTAGGGAGAGAGGACCTTTTTTCTGCCGGGCAGCAAATGAAGAGGGAAGCTTTTTTTTTATACATTAAAGTTGTAAATTTAACACCAAATCTCTACATTATGATATCGTTAAAAGAAAGCAGAACACATTTTAGCTCATGATGCACATTTTTTTCCCGCCATTTGTTTCACGTACTTTTTTACTCTGTTGTACATTGTATGGATATCTCTGGATTTTTTAAATGTTATAATGAATAAAATGATATTTTTTCCACTGTGACAAATATAAGTGAGCATCTCACATTGCAGCAGACAGCCAATGAGGAGGAGAGTCAGAGCTGCATCCATCTTTGTGTTTCAGAAGAGGCAGAAAGTCTGGAGAGAATAAATGTAGATTTATTTTTAGTGTATTTCCCTCCAAAAAAACTTAGATTTTAAGAGTAGTTTTCTTTTGAGGAAAAGGTTGGATCCAGAGTTTAGTTAACTAATCTGATCCCAATAAAACTAAAAGACTTCAAGGTGTGCAGCTTCTCATTTTAAGGTTTAAATTTAAAACTTTTTGCATTTCATTCAATTCATGTAAAGTAGCTCATTATTAAAACGTAGATGATGAAATGATAATAAAATAAAAAACAGGAAGTTTGACTGCCTGCCTCAAGGACAAGAAACAATACAAAGCAGCAGGAAGAGCACTGACAGTCAGGGGTCATCACACCCTCCCCCTAAAATACTGGGTCCCACCCAGTACCCATAAACAAATGACTATATTTACCAAATTTAGTTCACCAAACATAAGCAATAACATACATATTTGACCAAACCCAACATCACTTAAACTTTCCCAATGTTAGTTTCAGTTTCCCTCTCAGCCGCCTGGATCAGGTCCTAGGACCACTTCAAGAGTAGGAAAACAAACTGTGATTAGCAGGCTAACTAAATGTTCCTTATAGAGATCAGTCTGAATTAAGCATCTTCTAACACCAGTGGCCAACGCTCTATTGACAAGGCTAGTAACTATCATACAAAATCAGAGGCACAACAGTGGCACCAACATACATGTCAAAATGGTGTAGTGCCCAAATAGGAACCAAACTTTCTGTCTCAATGATGAGATCAAACTGGCACAAAGTCGACCTCTTGACAAGTCACTCAAGCCCTAGCTTTCTTGCTTGAACTACTACAAAAACTTGTTTATTTCGTCAGAACAGACAGGTGCCACCTCTGGACACTCTGTTACAACATCATGTTTCTGCAGGACAAATTGCATCTGGGTTAATTGCAAATCACTGATCAAAACTCACCTCTTCAAACAATCTTTTGATGTATGATTGTGATATGTGTTCTGTTTATCTGTAGCTGTACCTTTATGTTGTTGTCTTTATGATTTGTGTGGAATGCTGCAATGTCTGTTAGTCTTTCCTTACTGTGCTGTTTCTTTTGTCTTTTTTATCAAATGTTTAGTGTGTAAGAGTTTTTGAAAAGCGCTTATGAATAAAATGTATTATTATTATTATTATTAATATTAGATATAAAAGAGACATTGGCCGATATGGAGCTCAGCGTAAGGGAAGGAAGACTGCTTATATTCTTTCACAAATTCATTCTTTCTTTCACTTCAACTTAAACTACTTCCTCTGTCTACCTGCTCTGGTGATCAGCTGTTAATGGGTGTTTATTCTTTAAGTGATTAACCAACCAGAGTCGGGCACAACCTCTCTCAACCAATCATCCTGCTGCGACAAAATGCTAAAATAGTTCTTTCTCTTCCACAGTCATTCTGTCATTTCAAGGCAACTGCTGCAACCCACCACCGCCCCAGTCACCTCCATTCCAGCTCAGCAGAGTCCAGATTCAGGCTCATTATAGCCTCCATTCCTCTTCACCACCACCAGTGTCTAGACTCCATAGGGGGGTATCCTATCCTGCTGTCGGCCTCATTACCCTTCCGAGTACATGAAGTCGTCACGATGGAGTCTAATCCTCCAAAGACTTTGCACATTCAAATCTAAATTGTCGCACATTTTTTGTTAAATAAATAATTGTTCATTCTCAATTAAGTCTCTCCTGATTGAAATATCAGTCTCAGCTTTTTTTTCCTACATAATATCAATATCACTACCCAACACTGGCTGTTACACACTGATGTCACTGCATTCACTTTATCTTATCATTTCTGTGTCTAGAGGCTGTCCGTAATGTGTGAAAAAAAATGAACGTCCTGTTAGTGCTGTCATTTTATATGATGCAACCCGAATACTGGATGTTGTCCTGTTTGTTGGGGTAATGCTGAATGTAAGTTGTAAGATATTGAGACACAGTCCCACGGTGATACTGATAAACTCAACTAAATAATTCATGGCAGGATTAGGAGAAGGCCGTTATTTTGTTTCCTCGAGGAACAGGAACACCTCTAATAGCATTCATCAACAATGTCCTCCTGTCTGGGTTTTCTCAGATTAAATTGAGTAGAAGTAAAAACCTGAGCTTGTTGATTTGTAAACGTGACTGAACAAGGACTATCTTTCAATGATAAAATCAAGCTGGTTAAAACACGTTGATGGAAACTGAGACCACGAACTTCCCCAGCAGTATTAGGACGCCTTTCTCAACCGCCAGAAGAGCGGAAACTATAAATTCAGAGATAAACATGTATCTGTTACCACTCTGTTGCATCATCACCTCTTCTTTCAACTACAGCCTGTTAGCGTTTGTTAACCCAGGAGACCTGTTGCTGTCACTTTGAACGTGAAATGTTTTAACGTTCTTGTGTGATTTAGGATATCAGCTCGTCAACACTTTTCTTCAATTTCAAAACATTGGACAGAGCTTTCTTCCCCCGCCCCCTCCCTCCTAGAGCCAATGTGCAAACAGGTTGCTATGTCGTGGACACTGAAGCTTCAGTTTTTAACCAGCTCTGCATCGGTCTAGATGCTTTCTTTAATCTGATTGGAAAACAAGAGCATGCAATGAATGAATCAAAACTTTATTACAGACTCAGGGTCCAAATAATAAAATCCAAAAGACATAAAATACAATACAAGATACATGAAATACAAAGCACAGTATAAAAACCTGCAACTTAAATGCAATGCATGGTATAAAATCACTAAATAGATAAAAACAGCGCCCCAGAGGATACAACTGTACCAATGTTTCCATATCTTGGATTGATTCAATGTGCATCTCTTTTGATAAACCATTTACTTTCTCAATAAAAAATAAAAATCTTGATTAGCAGAGCTTCAATACAAACAAAAGTGAAAACCATCACCTCAAACTTATCCATAATTCACGATCAATATCTCTCCAGATTTGAACATCAGAGGCTTCATGGAGAAAATATTATGTGAAATTATTGAGAATGAATCATGTATTGTGCCAAACACCCTGCAGAATATTGAAATATCACATTCATATCTCAAAGTCGATATTTAAAGCAATGCAGGAAGAGCAGAGCGAGAGAGGGAGACAGAGAGAGAGTCTTCAAATAATCAGGTATGACGTTTGGCAATGACATCATAGTTTGGAGATCTGTTAGTGTGATCCAGATTCATGTAAGTGCTGTCCTCTTCTTTTGGCTTCATGCTCTCTCTTTGTTTCCTTTAGTAAAAGAAGAAATGAGGATTAAAAAAGGGTTTTACAAACAACTCATTTGTCATATCTTCATCAGCACAGTTTATTCTAAAAAGTCTTCCGGTGTAATAACATACCAAAGAAACACCATGCAGAGTGTGAGGACGATGTTCACAGTGAGAGACACTCCAGTAACAGCCCAGAAGAGAACTCCACTGTAGGGTCCACAGTTATCCTCAAGACCTGTCATAAGAAATAACATGATAATATCATAACCCTGTTTGGGGGGGGGACACTTTTTCAACTTGATGGTTTTTACCACTAAAGTCTACTTCATTGTCAGTTTGACAGTGAAGGAAGTACCAAAGCTGTATCATATTTCCAAATCAAGACCGCAAAGCGAGCGAGAGAGACGAGTGTAGGCTGAGCAACCAAAAGACTAAAAGAAGAGGAGAGGTTTCAGCAGGAACAACACAGTAAATCACTGCTCTGGATTAATTATAGACCTTTAAAGGTTTAAAAACACACAGTTTAACTTGTAAACATACGCTGAACATCTATGTGTTTGTTGTTGGATCGTCCACTCCCCAGTTCATTTTCAGCCTTGCAGAAAAAAGGACCGCTGACATCTGAAGCTTTAACAGTTATAACACGTCCAGTCCCCATGAAAGTCTCCTGGCCTCCATCAGCTCTGTACCAGGTGTAGTTCTTTACAGCTGGGTTTGCATTAGCACTGCAAGTCAGTGTCCCATTTGTGTCTCCTTGCACTGTGGTCCCTTTGGGTGAATCTGAAAAATTATAACAGGGATTAAAGTTCTCCGTCGCTACGACGGATTTCCGTCACTTTCACTATTGTAATAATTTTAGTCGGTGTCAATCGGACAAATAAAAGTCGAGCAAAATGGGTTAATGACATAGCCCTACCCTCACGTGCAAACTGCGGTTTTTAATGTCAGGCATTTATCTGAATCCTGTAACACAATTGTAGTTTTGTGTTTGTGTGGCATTTTAAATATAAAGTCAGAACTTTGATCTGCTACATGAAGTCTGCTCGGTGTATAGTAGGCTTTTATTGTGGTAGAGAACATCAGCGTGCACTGCCCATCATATCAGGATTTGTTTTCAGGCTTCGGTGCGCAACTTTATTTACCCAAACAAAGTGAAATACAGGAGAATGATAATCCGTAACATTACCTGCAGGCAGGGCTAACACTCTGTTAGGAACGCGCATCAACACAACAGGTGATACAAAACAGAACTCACACAGAGCAATGATGAACTTTCCCACATTATGGTCTTTCTCTCAAACACAGACTTGCCCCTTCCTACATCACAGATTTACTAATACCCTATGAGCCTAGCTGCTGCTTACGTTCCTTAGGTAGTAGCGTCCTCACATTTCCCACAGCCAACCTTGTCACTAAAGTTGGCAGGGCATTTTCTTCATATTCTTCCTGCTGTTGTCTCTCCCCTCTGTGTGCTTTGTATGTATGTGTATGCTTTGTCTATGACTACTTTTGAACACAGTACTCCAGACTAGCTTATGTTTGTGTAGCATGTTCATTAGACAGAGTGCAAAACTGAATTTCCCCTCGTGGGATTAATAAAGGATAATTTAATTTAATTTAATTTAATTTAATTTAATTTAATTTGATCCATAAGCATCTCACACTGAGGTGTTTAATTTATTAAATTGATGTCATTAAATGTCAACACTGATTAAAAATCTAAAGAATTGGGTAAAGATATCCTTCAAAGGACCTAATTTAATTTAGTCAAGATTTTAAGGAGATGAGAATGTTCTGCTAGCGATATGTTTTTATTTTTAATTGCTGAGGGGTTGCACAATTCATTTTGAGCAAGTTGCATAGTTAGAAATGGCTGCAGTTGTTCAGTCATCCGTACATGTTTGTGTTCAGTAAAGTTTGATCAGACTGAAACACCATCAGTTCAGATTGTGAAGTGCATGCAGGCTTTTTCTTTTATCACAGTGTTGGTCAGTCTGTGGGCTCGACTCCCATTGTGTAGAAATGAACAGACAGAAGTGAGACAAAAAGACTGAGAATTTTTCCTCATTTGACAAAACAGTTCTTGATTTAGTTTAATTTTGTGTACATAATATGCAGTTAAAAAAATGAAATTCAATATATTATATCACAATTCTCAGCCTGTCGCAAAATGTTTAAAATCGCAATAATATCGTATCGTGACTCAAGCATCGTTATAATATCGTATCGAAGGGCCTCTGGTGATTCCCACCTCTCATTACAGTGTAGACCTACAGTACAGTGTTGCTTCCTCAGTGGATAAACAGTTGGTGGAAATATGAAAATATGAACTTTACTATGTTTGTCACCATCTTAATTTGTTTTTGAAATGGGATATTAAAGTCCAGTGTTACATTCATTTATAATCAGATACAACTGTGACCTTTAACCCTGTGATGAAAACACTGAGTGTGAAATGATCTGTTGAACTCTTTGTGAAAAACATGCAGATTGTTTTCTTTATGTTTAAGTATTGACAGGAGTTATTAAACCACTGTGTGACATTAGTCATCACTGCTGTTAGCTTACGTGCAGCTTGCTGGTTTGTTGTTGCATGTTCAGAAATGATAGTATCATCAGCGTACATTAGGATGTCTGACCTAATAGCATTCATTTATTAGATCATTTATGTAGAGGCTAAACAACAAACCCTGTTCATACAATGAATACATCTACAATCAAACATCTGAGTGGAGAGAAAAAAAGGTAATCACACATGGCAGTATGCACACCCCAGGTGACGGCCATGCTCGTAACTGTTTGCTAAATGATTACAAAACAACAAACAAAGAAGAAGAAGCATGTATTTTATGTAATCAATTTATCACAAGACACACATACTCACATGTAATGTCAGCTGTTAAACTGGTGTTCACAGATGACTCAGTGCTGCCATCTTGTTTTCTGTAGACAGCAGTACAGGAGATTTCCTGTCCGTGATGGAGGTGTGATGCTTTGAAGTTCAGCACAGAGATCTTGACTTTAGTTTTGTCCTGATTCTCCTGCAGGGTCTCCTGACCTTCACCCAGGCCGGGGCTCCATGTCAGATTTGGAGGAAGAGACAGACAGGGAGCTGGAGCAGAGCAGTTCAAACTCACTGAGGTTCCCTCTTTCACCTTCAGTGTGGGCGGAGTCAGAGTCGGTCTGGGTGGATCATCTGTTCAGAAGATACATAAACATGTATAAGCAGTCATTTCTCTCTCCTATCAAAGGTTTGATTTATCTTTATTTTAAAGTAATCAATGATAAGGTCAGAGAACTACTACATGAGTGAAATGTTAATAAGTTTAATTTGAAACCTACCTTTGACTGAAATGTTCACGCTAACAAAAAAGTATGTCAGATCATTGTCACATTCCAATCTAAAATGATGCAGTTTGTTGTTTTGAGGTTGCATGTCATTCAGGGTTGTGGTGCAGTCTTTTTTTGTTAAGTCACCGATCAATTGTCCCTTTTGTTTGTGTTGTGGATTACTGCTATCAAACACAACAGGTCCCCTATAATAAACTCTCCATAATGCTTTACATGTGTTATCTAAGTTGACATTATGTTGATCATCTACGTCAAAGGAGCAGGGGATTGTCACACAGGATCCCTTCAGAACCTCTATAGTCTTTGGTATAATGATCTCAAACTGTCCACACAGGGCACCTGAAACACAAGAAACAAATCCTTATTACAATTATACATTAACAATACAATCCTTATTCATGTTGAGTTTATAATGTCTATATTGCTAAAAACAGCAATGTTCATTGCATGTGTCTCTGTTAAATAAACAAACAAATAAATAAATGAAGTCATGATACATTTTATTGTTGGCTCTATTTCTAAAAATCTTATGAGGAGTCACAGATAAAATAGTCTTCACATAAAACTCAGGATTCATCATTTTCACACAGCTTTTTTACATTAAAATTGTAAATTTAACACCAAATCTCTACATTATGATATTGTGAAAAGAAAGCAGAACACATTAGTAGCTCATTTCTTTGACAAACATAAGTGAGCGTCTCACCTTGCAGCAGACAGCCAATGAGGAGGAGAGTCAGAGCTGCAGCCATCTTTGTGTTTCAGAAGAGGCAGAAAGTCTGGAGAGAATACATGTAGATTTACAGTTTAGTGTATTTCGCTCCAAATAAACTTAGATTTCATTTTGAGGCTGTTGTTGAATGTGATCTTTGCAGAAGTTGCAGATGGAGAAATATGCTGAAATATTTGAATCTTCATCAATGTGGAAAAGGTTGGATCCAGAGTTTAGTTCACTAAATTGATCCCAACAAAACTAAAAGACTTCAAGGTGTGCAGCTTCTCATTTTAAGGTTTAAATTGAAATCTTTCTGCATTTCAATCAATTCAAGTAAAGTAGCTCATTATTAAAACAGAGATGAAATTATTATAAAATAAAAAAACAGGAAGTTTGACTGCCTGCCTCAAAGAAAAGAGACAAGTGTTTTATGTTTTTTACTTGAGTTCAGTTTGTTTACAACCTTTTTAAGGAAACTATTCAATAATTAATAATCAGTAATAACGCCCAAAAGAAAAGCTGCATGAGAACTTTAAAATGTTCAAAACTTGATCAGAGTGAATGCTTTTTTTCTTTCCCCTGTAACAAAGTTTGTTTGATCAACCTGCAAGTGCAAAAAAGATGCACTTGTTAAAAAGTAGCTTTATGACATCAAATATGTTGATTTGTTTTATTTCCCGAAAAAGGATAAAGTTATTTAAAAGCTACTTAAAAGTGATATAAAAGTTTTATGAACTTACGTTTTTCTCAGGTCTTTTTGAGCAGAGAGGTGAAGGATGTTTAGAGAAGTGAAGTTCCTCATCATTTGGCCACCTTTCCAAACAGCATGCAATAATTGACTTAAAAATTAGGAAGTAAAAAAAACAGCAACATTCATGTTAGCACAGAATGTTCTGTACTTTTTATGAGTTATTTTCAATGCAATAACATCTTGATGTAATTTAATATTTACAACCCATCAGTTTGACTAGAAAGTTACTATTTGAGATCCACATACAGGAGGTGACAACTCAAACTTTTTTTTTACTGTCAAAGCGTCCTGCCTAATCATGAAGCATGAAATAAGCAGGCGACTCTATAAATTACATTTTTAATCATAACACAATTGTGAAAAAAGCACTTTAATTCTTACTCAAAATCAGCAATTTTTTTTTTTTTTCAAGTGAAACTGAAGGACAGTAAATATTAAATTATTTAAAGGTGTTTTCACATTAGGTACAATTGTTTTCTTACAGTGTACAAATGTATTTCATAAGTGACATATTCAAATTTGTGGTGTTTATAGGATCAGCATCTTTGTAGCCTTTAGTTGTAGTCAGCAACATTAGGAATATTATTTGCAAGAATAAACAAACAACAATGGCAACTGTGTTCCACATAAACCATGGCAGTAAATACTGCAAGGTTGCCAAGCCAATCCCCATCTTCTTTTGCTTAAGGTTTCAGAGTCAAGTGCTCTATTTATTGATCGAAACAGTTCGATCAAAGAATGTCTGACTTGTTATTGAGTCTGGATTGATCCACACATAGACTTTAAGGTTGTTGTCTGTTCTTCTTAAAGTTTTAATCTTCAGGGTGCAGCTACCCTCTGTGGCTGCTCCCTTTACTGAGGTGCGTCCTCTGAACTGTTGTTCCACTGTAGGAGGATATCTGTCATACACCACAGGATAATACATCTTATTGTATTGATACCAGGTGACCTGGACATGAGCTTTTGTCTGACATGGTACCACAGCACAGCTCCCCTCCACTGCAGTCACTGTTTTAGGTACAGTGATGTTCCAGCTTCTCACCTGCTGCAGCACAGAGAAGCCTTTGTGTGGGGGATAGGAGGAAGAGGAAGGGAGGGTAAATGGGTTAGCAAAGTTGACAACAAATGTTTATTGTTCAGTGAAGTAAGGCTGATGTCAAAGAAAAGTATGTGTCATGCAACAGGAAATGAACAACAGTGAAAGCTGCTTTTGAAAGCAGAGTTTACTGTACAGCCATTTGTCATACAAAGTAACATTATGAGAGCTGTCACTCACACTCGTTTCCTTTGGTGAAGTTATGTTTCAGAATAAAAACATCTTTAAAAAACCCTTTTATTATTAGGGATGATGACCAATCGAAAACATTCTGAAGTATTTGTAGCTTTTCTGATATTGATTATATAAACTTCTTGTAGTGCAGCACCTGTGTGTCCAATAGGCTTAAAGTTGTTCGTTTGAACTAACTGATGTTGTTTCCTAGTTCTAGATCTTTTATGGCTGTATGATTTATTCACAGAATGAGTTAAGATATATATATATATATATATATATATATACTGTATAATATATATATGTGCACGTGATCTGCAGATAGATGGAAAATGCATAAATATGGTGTAACAACTACCGCTAAGTCTCAGTGAAAAGAAGGCAGCATTTAAAGCCTGGCTCACAATGCAGGAGTTTTAAACTCCTTCCCAATTTTGAATTCGGGCAGCATCAGACAGAGAATCCTAACAGATATTCTTCTCCATAATCTCAAATATGCTCATACTACAAGATATGAAATCTTTTCACATCACAATCTTCAGGATTTTATTAGGATTATCGTGCCCGACGGAGGAACGCACCACCTCACCTGGCCTCACGTTAACAATGGAGCCGCGGTTAAATTTGCGATTATACTGATTTGCACAGAGAATAAAATACAAAAACATGTTTTTTAAAGTTTTGGTAGAAGAAATTTCTTGGGAAACGCGGAAAACATGGATTGCTTAATCTTCAGTGAGAGCTGGAGGTCAGATTGTACCTGTCAGATGCATACAGGTGTCCTGTGCGGGTTCCCTCCTGCCGCTGGTCACTACTACTACACATACTTCTGTCCTCCCTCGTCTCTGTAGTCACACACGACTTGTGCCAGACCCTTTCAATATCAAACATGTTTGAAATAAATCGGAGAGTCCCCGACGATCACCGAGCAGATTGGGGACGTTAAGATTGGATCTTTATTACAACTCACACTACAAGATAATGTCGGTAGATAATCGGTTCCGATCAGTCTTGAGTCGGGAGCGATCCCGCGATTATCGGAAAGGAGGAATCAGGCCGATTTGAGATCCGATTATCCTGCAGTGTGAGCCAGGCTTAAGTCGTACCTGCTGTACAAATAGGAGGACATTACAGACTTTTTTTGCTGACTTTCATACAGAAAGAGCTCATGAAGTGTTGCTGTTTAATTGGGTATCGTTTCTTTGTTTCAAACACTGCTTCGTCTTTTCTCCGTTCCCTCCACCCCCTCTGCTCTCACGCAGGGATCAGATGGTGGCTGTGTGTGACAACAATCAGTAGCTTCACTAGGTAACGTTTCAGCCTGCTGTAGTCTGTATCTGTAAACGTAGCCAAACTATGTTACAGAGGGGTGTGTTCAGTCCAAAAACTGAAGATGCAGTTCCTCAACACACACGCCTTTTATATTTCAGTCTGATGTTATCAGATTTTAAAAGTACTTTAAAAATAAAAGGGGAGTTTAGGTTTATCTAATTGTTTGAAGCTGTAGAAAGGCATAAAGAAAATGGAAAAAACTCCAAGTCTCTTATGACTTGCTGCTTTGACAGAGTCTTGGTATTGAGCAAAGGACTTTTTTTAGCAAGGACAAAATACTTATGCGATCTCACAACACAAAACTTTAACAGACCCAAGGTTAATAAAAACCGTAAACTCACTGAGGCCACGTCCACACGCATACGGATATTTCTAAAAACCTGTTTCCTCCCCCTCCGGATGCAAAAAAATCCCGTCCACACCAACAGTTTTTAAAAAATCTCTCAGTCCACATGGCAACGCAAAAACGATGGAAAACGCTCACATAAGCATGCCATAAGCATGCCAGACCAGTAGGTGGCGATAATAGCTGTGTCTCATTCACATCAAACACCGTAAAAGAACATTGCGAGCATGCGTATTAAGCGTAATTTTGACAGCGGCAATTTGGAAAGATGGTGAAACAAGTCAACAAACACAAAGCCGATTCATTTGTTTGGACGGACGACGAAGTGGAGTTGCTGCTTTGAGTTACACTTGAATAAGTGCCAGGAGAATGTCGACTAACAGCAGAGAACAGATGTAAACAAACTGGTAGCCCGCCATCTTGGTTATGACGCATGCTCAACACGCAAGTCGACGTAATTACGTCACTATTACAAAAAGCTCCGTTTGAACTGTTTTAACTGTTCACACGAATACAAGTAAACGTGATTTTTTAAAAATCTCCACCTTGGAATGCGTTTTTCAAAAACTGTTTGCAGTGACCAAAAACTCAGTTTTCAATTGTTTCACGCCAAAAGGGAGAGAAAATACTACGTTTTCAAAAAAATCGTATACGTGTGGATGGGGCCTGACTCACTGACTACACCTCTCCAGTCTCTTGCACAGAAAATTGCGAGATATTTTAGAATTCTTTATTCATTATCTCTCTCCTCTCTGCAAGAAATAATCCTTCATTTGAAGCCCACATCATGGACATCTGCTTGTATTCTCCGTTGCCTTTTTAAAGAAACATTTTAAATTATTAGCATCCTCTCCTTCATCAACAGCTGCCTCTCCACAAGATGCTTCCAGACCGATTGTAAACATGCAGTGGTTTAGCCTCTTTAAAAAAACCTAACCTAGATCCTAACATTTGATCAAATTTTAACCCATTTCGAAACTCCCATTACTATCCAAAATTCTCGAAAGAGTAATCAATAAACAAATGAATCAATTTTTAAGCAATAATCAAATATTTAAAGCACTCCAATCAGGTTTTAGAGAAAAGCACAGCACTGAACAGCTCTTTTAAAAGTTCTTGATGATTTGTTTTTAGCAGTAGACAATGGGGACTATGCAATTTTAATACTTTTAGAGTGGAGATCTCAGTGCCGCATTTTAGACGGTTGACCACAAAATAATTTTCACCAGGCTTAAAGACTGGGTTGGGATCCAGGCTAAATATGCTCAAATCATACTCGGAAAACAGAAGTTTTAAAGTATGCCTAGGATACAGCTTTTCTCCCTCTGCTGCCCTCACCTGTGGGGTTCCTCAGGGCTCAGTTTTATCACCTCTTTTTTGTTTTTCCCTGTTCATGCTGCCACTGGTCTCCCTAATAAGGAAGCACGGCTTATCCTTCCACTGGTTTGCAGATGACATGTAAATATATACCCCTCTCAAAAGCAATAACCCCCACTCCCTGCAAATACTACTCGAAAGACTGGATGGCACAAAACGTTTTAATACTAAATGAGTAAAAAAATGAGGTAGTTCTGTTTGGCCCCCCTGACTCCAACCAGCTTTATCTGTAAAGCACTTGGCCCACTGTCATCTTATGTAAAACCCTCTTCATGTGTGTATATATATTTTATTGTCTTTCTTTGAAGCTGCTGTTGTTTTTTACGCCTTGTAAGTAAAGCACATTGGTTAGTTGAGGCTGTTTTTAAACATGCAAACTTGACTTGCCTTTGAATTATCACAATTGTAGCAATGTGGGTAAAGTGATGAAATATGAGAATATGATATGTTGTTAAGATGCAGAAGATGTATTGTGATTCGTCGGCCATTCTGCAAAACGATCTGTGACAATCTGACCTGTGAAACTTTAAATTCGATGCACCCTTAGTTCACAAAAGAGGCTATAAAATATCCATGCTACTTAGTCAAATAGCATAAAAAACTAAGAGCTCTCTCATATAAGACATGCCTTAGGCATCAGTATATGAGTAAATATCAATGCTGAAAAAGTCAGCAAACATGCCCCTCAGTTATTTAGGTGCTGGGTCGAAAAAGTCTCTAGATATTCCCTGTCAGGCTCAAAACAATTTTATTTCATGTACTTATAGCAAATAAATGAGTATATATTTGGGAGCCATAGTATTGTGAGTCTTTGTGCATCATAAATATCAATGGTCACATACGTTACTCTTTTATTTTTTATTTTTGCGCAGTAAATGTGTATATTGTAAAGTAACAGCCAAAGATAGAAAGAGGAATCTAGAGTGAAAAAGAAGCGATGACTTGCATCAAACAGATCAGACTCGAGTCAAACCTTTGTTACTGGGACATTTATTTATTTACACAAGCTGCTCATTAGTCATTTCCTTAGTAACATCTGTTCTTCCTAAGTTCACACAAAATTAACAACTGAGACCTCGAATTAACTTTTTATTTTGGTTAAAAAGTAAATTTGATTAATTTTATTCATTAATAAACAAAACCTGTCACTAGCTTAAAGAACATGAACATTAAGGCACTCTAAATTCTAACTTTTTTAACAAGGCTTTGTACCTGACAGAATGTTGGTTTGCTTTCCGATTTCCTGTTACACTTGTGTTATATGCTATGTGGTAGTTTTGGCAATGGTATAAAGACACACAATTTGAAGATAGCTGAAAGATGTTGCTAAGGGGCTTTCAAAAGCTTCACTTGATTTGGATGACATATAGAGCATTGTGTTGATTCCCTTCCTGAACCTGAAACGAAGAAACATAGTGACTTCAGTTCTCTTGTGCTGGCTAGCTGCAGTTTTTTTTTTTTTTTACAAGTTGTGTCAACGCTGAAGGCATTTCATCCTCAATGAATTTACAGCAACTACTGCAGACCCATAACCTGCAGGGTGATGAAGAATGACTAGTTGTCCTTGGTCTCAATGCAAAGAATTAACCAAACTGTGAGCACAAAACAGAGGCACATTTTAAATGAAAATCAAGTTAAAGTCGTCAGTCAAGTTCGGTGTGGAAAAAACATCTTAGATTTTTTTTCAAGGCCATATCACCCAGCCCTAGTTTCAACTTTTCTTTTGCTTAATTTTTTATTTTATTTAATGTAAAATAAACAAGAAAAAAGAAAATATACATTCAAGAGAGCAAAACAATATCAAAAGTTCTTAAATCAGCAATAGAAATTCAGCGTAGCGTTAGTTCAGGCAGGGAATGGAGTCACGCTCTACTATCATGCCAGAGTTTCGGTAACAGCTGATCTCACACAAGCCTCATCAGCTGATGGCCAGCTGATTTACTTCAAAGCATTCTATTAGCCAAAAGTTCTTATGCCGCTTATTTAAACTGCTCTAGCCTGCCTACTCTTTGCTGCTCCCTCTGCGAGCCACATTTGCAGCCCTCCTCCACCCCAGCTCCTCCTTTTATGCTGCAATGACTTGCATCAATCAATGTCATGCATGTCATTGATGTCTGCTCTGTTTGGCTTTGCTGCTTATCTCTGCCTAAAGCTTTCCTTGTATGCACAGGAAGGGCAGGGATGTGTGCTGCTCCTGCCTTACGCATTCAACTTAAGAACGTGGAAGGTCAGGGAGATCCCAAAACAGAGCCATACTGCTGAATATAAATAATTGCAATAAAGTACATTTTCTTGACAAAGTGGTCCTGACTGAACTGTAATCTATGTCTGCATCACACTCTTTTCTCTAAATTTAACCCGAGCATATTCACATTCAGAGTCCTTCCTCACATTTCTAGGCTTCACTTCGTCATATAGATTTACCATCTCTACTGCATTGCTCACAAAATTCAATGCTCCCTCTAAGCGCTTCTCCTCCAGATAGGAGCGACCTGACTGATTTGTGTCCTCAGAGCTTCCTCCCTCCTTCTTCCCTTTGCTCCTCCAAGTCACACTAGTGTAAATCACATCTTTGCTTTCCTCGTTTTTCTTCTCTGAACTTGTACTGGCGTCTTCTGTGTTGTTTCTGCTTGAGCTTGGTAAGTTGGTGCTGATTGGCTCAGAGGTAGTTGCAGGTTGGGTGACACCTGGTTTCTTCAGCTCATAGGTGTTGACATAAATGTCCTCATCTGTTTTGTTGGGTTCCTACAATTGAAAATAAAATGTTGGTTGGTTATTGTGCTTATGTAAGTCACACTAAGTAGAAAACTGCTGGATTCCAAGATAAAGTACCTCATCTCCTTTTCCACTTGGTAGATGTTGGCTCATGGCAACTGTGCTGGCATTACCTGACCCCTGACTCTTAAGCAGGTTGTGTTGAGTCCTCTGAGCCCTGAAAAAAACAGCATAGTATAAACCTACAAGAATATACTGTAAACAGTTTTGTTGTTCCCACTGGTAGTTTAAAGTTGAGAAAAAAATTCAGAAAACTAAATTGAGTTGTTTTAAGATGTCTCACAGCTCTCGAAACACAGGATCACAGCGTCTGCAGAAAAAATTATATCATAATGTTGTGCCAAGTGTGGCTAGCATTCACAGTGCTAGCACTACCAGCCTTTGGTCCTCCATGCAGGTTAAAGGGGCTATATGTAACTTTTCAAAAATACTGCGTTAGTAGTGACACCGCATGGCCGTCAGGCGAACTGCACCAGTAACCTGTTGCTCGCTCTCCCTTGCGAGCATCATCATCAGCCACGAAACACTGGATATTTACCAGCATGATGTTTACAGAGGAGGTAAGTGGTCATACACATGTGAAAGTCTGTGAAGGAGTCTGTGTGTCTGTATTCATTCTCCATCCTACAAACAACAGTCTCGGCTGAGAGTAGTGCTGGGCGATATGGCATCAATTTGATATCACAATATTTTTTTGCCTAATGTCGATATTCGATATGATTCGATATTTATCGTATTAAAGTTTATAAATGTAGCCTATAAAACTGAATCTCCCATGTATAAAAAAAATATCACCCGACCATTGTAATCACTGGCCCAGGAACTTTACTTTTGATCGAAGAATAACAGTCACCAATTTACTCTTGAACCATTGTGATGCAAAAGTCAATTACAACTTTTATTTAATTAATTGAGCTCTAGTTATAGAAAATAAAAATATGTTGTATTTTTCTTATATTTATATGCTCCTGTTTATTCACCATGCTGGTAACTGTAAGAGTCTACTTAATCTGATATTAATATGAGACTGTGATAGAGCTGGAATTCTTCTGATCACCTTTCTCTCCTTCTTTCTTCTCTGTGAGAAACTCTTCCTTCTTAGATCTTTACTTTCGGAGCTCTCTTAAGAGCTAAGATGCTTTGTGAATAACTTTTATCTTTACCAGGCTCTAGTCTTTAACTTTAAGGGGAAATTTAGCTGCAGTGTGTTCCAGCTCCTCCAGCTGTCTGCCACTGTGGCTGAAACTTTTCTCCGTTCAGTTTTCGTCATGCCCTGCTGTCACTCAACTTTTCTGGTGATTTTTTTTCTTTGAATGCTGATTTTATCTCGGCTTTTGTTAGGATATGATGATTTTAAAACCGTTTTACCAAACGTGTGTTTTAGTAGAGAAAACCTGCGCTAAAATCTGTGTGCAAGTGTACAATCTGAGTGTAGCTAGCGCGCTTGCAGAAGTGACAGCAGTGAAGCCGCCAGCTGAACGTGCAATCAGCTGGCCCAGACCTGGATAAGACTTGGTCTGCTCATAATCCAAAAAAATACTTAAAATGTTAAAGACCAGAGGAACACCACAGAATCTGTATCTTCACTCAAATAAAGAAAATAAAAATCCCAGTAGGAGGTTTTTAAATATTTTGCATAGTGGTATTCTGTACGGTTTGGTTTGATTTGCTGTTACCCTACCTGATAACAAAGAGTAGAGCACATACTAGCACCAGGAAGACGACAATGGTGGCGATGAAGACTGGCAAAATCACTGAAACATACAAAGGACAATATGGGATTATGGTTGAAGCTCCACTTCAAACGAGATTATTATTTTAGTAAATTCAGACATAATGTAATAATAATTCATTTTTCACATATTTAAGCTCTCCAGAGGACGTTTTCTTCACTACTTACCCATTCATAAAGCTTTCTTGTTAATACTTAGTAATTATGAGAACAAATGGTGAAATGTGCCGCTTACCAATAAAAGTTATACTCAGTTCAGAGACAAACCTTGACTTTCTGCAGATGTTGGAAGGCTGTAGAAAATAAATCGCTGAGAAGCAGATCCCAGAGAGTTTGAGCTGCGACAAAGCACAGTGAAGTGATCCTTCCGTTGGGCTTGACTCATGGTGATGAAGCTCACGCCTGTACCATTTCGATGCTCATAACTGACTGCAAACTCTTCTGAACGATTGACAGCTAACCCATCCAAACTCCATTGTAAAGTGGGAGGAGGATTTCCCGTAGACTCACAGGAACAGTTGACCTGGTTAGCAGTTTTGGTGCAATCAGATGAGGACATGATCTGTGGAGCATCTGTAATGGATGTAGGGAAGAGAGACAAGTAGAGAGTCAAGTAAAGCCATGCTGTATCAAATTTGAAAAAGTAAAAGATAAGGCTTATGGCTATAAAAATAAAAAAATAAAAGTTGACCAGCTGTGAGTGTGAATGAAGTGAATGAGGCAAAGAAAAATTCTAGTTCCTCCATGTCAATTGGTTTTCATTCTGGGCCTGTGTCCACAGAGGGCGCTTTTAACGCTGGCAGCGCCTATTTTCAATACAAAACCAATGTAGTTCAGTGTTTTCAGCTCTCAGCTTCATACGTTTCTTGAGGCCGCATTCACTCAGCTCTCAGTTGAAAACAATTCCACTTATGGAACAGCACTACGCTCTTCTATGTCACATCTCCATCCCCAACCTATGGCGTTTTATCCCAGCCAATAAAATTGTGCGCGCACATGAGATCTGTGCAACTCAAACAGCCACACGCATATTATTTTTGCAAGCTTTTGCACAGCATTCTCATGCAGAATTTATCTGCTCGCACGAGCAATATTGTATCCTGCAAGGAGAAAACCATGCTTTGAGCACGAGCAAAATCTCACCCTGAGCGTGTAACTACAGTGCTCTCTCCTGCTCGCTCGCGAGGGGATTTTTCTTTTCGCGCTCAAAGCATGGTTTTGTCCTCTCAGGATACAATATTGCTCGCGCAAGCAATTTTATTTGAATGATTGTAATTTTACTTGATATGCACATTCTTACTAAGCAGACCTTTTTGGGGGTAAAGTTAACATTTGCTCGTCTCTAATTTAATTATAGAACCTCATATATAACACAGTGTTTCCCCTACCATTCAGGTCGTTCAGGGTGGATTACCCAAAGTAATCTCCCACCACCCTAAAAGAAAGGCACTAAATACTTTATTTATGTAAATTATCCATCCATCCATTATCTATAACGCTTTTCTCCCTTTATTTAGAACAAAGTTAATCCTCTACAAAAGAAAGATTTTATGGATATGAAGTTTCCAATCAAAGGAAATTAAAGATAAACAAAGAGACTTTCATACATTTTGAAAAATGTAACTGATGAATGACACCTACAATGTACATCTATTTGTCTTGTGTTTGATTGAAAACTTCCCAGTTCATTTTCAGCCTTGCAGAAAAACGGGCCTCTCTTTCTCGAAGCTTATTAACAAAGATTATTTACATTCCTCATTTGTAAAACGCTGCACAAAAGAAGCCTGACCTACCTGCATTTATGCAAATGTTTCAAACGATACCTACACTGAACATCCATCTGTGTGTTGTTCGATCTTCCACTTCCCTCTTCATTTGCTGCCCGGCAGAAAAAAGGTCCTCTCTCCCTAGAAGCTTTGATGTTTAAAACACGTCCAGTCCCCATGAAAGTCTCCTGGCCTCCATCAGCTCTGTACCAGGTGTAGTTCTTTACAGCTGGGTTTGCATTAGCACTGCAAGTCAGTGTCACATTTGTGTCTTCTTGCACTGGACCAGAGGGACTGACTGACACTGTGGTCCCTTTGGGTGAATCTGAAAAGAGAAAAAATAAAGTTGTATTTTTTGAATATGTAGTTTATTTGTGATGAGGGATAGAGAATGTTATGCCTTTATCCTGAACAAGCCCTGCTAAACATCAATAGAAACAGCTAGTAGGACCAGTGTTGGTCTGTAACGTATCACTAGTAACGCGTTACAGTAATGATATTACTTTTACAAGTAACGAGAAGTGTAACGAATTACTAATGAAATTCCAGTAATAATATTACAGTTACCCACACAAAAAATAACTCGTGACTATCTTATTGTTGTTGTTATTACCCCACTTCAGATTTATGAAACAAACCCCAGATTAATTTTGTTGCGCATCTCAGACAAGCAGGAAGGTAGCGAGCTTCATGGTTGCCAGATATACGGATTTGGGCTTTTTTTTAGGTGCCCCAGAGGGTAGTTTTTTTTTGGCCATTGGGCTTGTTTTGTCATTTGTTGTCACACATACCTGGCAACCCTGGCTAGCTTGAAAGATGGAAGTTTACATTCAGCGGCTGGAAATATTCCCATTACTTAAGTTTTGTCGACAAGAAAGATAACAAGAACATCATTGTCATATGTAAATTGTGTCCCAGTACCAGGACTCTTTATACTGCAAAAAACAGGACTTCAAAACTCCTTAAGCACTTACAACATCTGACAACAGCACAACAACATGAAGCTCGTGTAAATAAACCTACCAATGAGCTGTGGAGGACAGCTGTAGCCCTACAATGTCTACAAATCAACAAAGACTGGATTTTAATCGAGCACAACTAAAAGCGAAAAAGAACTAATGAAAGTTGTGGCTTATTACGAAAAGTAATATAACAAGTTATGTAACATATTACTGATGGCAGGGAGTAATAAGTAAAGTAATTAAAGTACTTAAAGAGTAATGAGTAATATATTCCTTTTTTTTCAATAACGAGCCCAACACTGAGTAGGACTATAACAGTATGTGTACTCATGCAGAGCCATCACGGTTTGGTCTTCACCGTTCAGTGCATTCATTTTTATTTATTTTTATCAATAAAATGTAAAGTTATAAAAACAATGCACATTCATAACATTTCTGTAATGCACAAGTTTAGCCATCATAGACAGCAGCAATATGTAAAACAGACTAAAGTGGGACAACAAAATTGTAAATCTAGAAGCATATGAAACACTTAAAAGAGAGATGTGCATTAAAACAGGACAGTAATACTGTTCTCCTGGTAAAACAAATAAGATACCTAAAAGCAGGACATCAAAGCAGGAGACGTAGGCCTACATGAGACAGCATACCAATTAGAGGTGGGGGAAAATAGATACAGCATAGAATCACAATATTCTGCTAGCGATATGTTTTTATTTTTAATTGCTGGAGGGGTTGCACAATTCATTTTGAGCAAGTTGCTTTGTTAAAAATGACTGCAGTTGTTCAGTCATCCGTACATGTTTGTGTTCAGTAAAGTTTGATCAGACTGAAACACCATCAGTTCAGATTGTGAGGTGCTTGCAGCCTTTTTCTTTCATCACAGTGTTGGTCAGTCTGTGGGCTCGTCTGTGGGCTCGACTCGAACAGACAGAAGTGAGACGAAAAGACTGACATTTTTTTCTTATTTGACAAAACAGTTCTTGATTTAGTTTAATTTTGTGTACATAATATGCAGTTAAAAAATGAAATTCAATATATTATATCACAATTCTCAGCCTGTCGCAAAATGTTTAAAATCGCAATAAGATCGTATCGTGACTCAAGCATCGTTATAATATCGTATCGAAGGGCCTCTGGTGATTCCCACCTCTAATAACAATGTAGACCTACAGTACAGTGTTGCTTCCTCAGCGGATAAACAGTTGGTAGAAAAAAGTAAATATAAACTTTACTATGTTTGTTATCATCTTACTTTGTTTTTGAAATGGGAGATTAAAGTCCAGTGTTACGTTCATTTATAATCAGATACAACTGTGACCTTTAACTCTGTGATGAAAACACTGAGTGTGAAATTATCTGTTGACATCTTTGTGAAAAACATGCAGCTTGTTTTCTTTATGTTTAAGTATTGACAGGAGTTATTAAACCACTGTGTGACATTAGTCATCACTGCTGTTAGTTTACGTGCAGCTTGCTGGTTTGTTGTTGCATGTTCAAAAATGATAGTATCATCAGCGTACATTAGGATGTCTGACCTAATAGCATTCATTTATTAGATCATTTATGTAGAGGCTAAACAACAAACCCTGTTCATACAATGAATACATCTACAATCAAACATCTGAGTGGAGAGAAAAAAAGGTAATCACACATGGCAGTATGCACACCCCAGGTGACGGCCATGCTCGTAACTGTTTGCTAAATGATTACAAAACAACAAACAAAGAAGAAGCATGTATTTTATGTAATCAATTTATTCACAAGACACACATACTCACATGTAATGTCAGCTGTTAAACTGGTGTTCACAGATGACTCAGTGCTGCCATCTTGTTTTCTGTAGACAGCAGTACAGGAGATTTCCTGTCTGTGATGGAGGTGTGATGCGTTGAAGTTCAGCACAGAGATCTTGACTTTAGTTTTGTCCTGATTCTCCTGCAGGGTCTCCTGACCTTCACCCAGGCCGGGGCTCCATGTCAGATTTGGAGGAAGAGACAGACAGGGAGCTGGAGCAGAGCAGTTCAAACTCACTGAGGTTCCCTCTTTCACCTTCAGTGTGGGCGGAGTCAGAGTCGGTCTGGGTGGATCATCTGTTCAGAAGATACATAAACATGTATAAGCAGTCATTTCTCTCTCCTATCAAAGGTTTGATTTATCTTTATTTTAAAGTAATCAATGATAAGGTCAGAGAACTACTACATGACTGAACTGTAAATAAGTTTAATTTGAAACCTACCTTTGACTGAAATTTTCACGCCATTAAAATAGTATTTCAGATTATTGTCACATTCCAATCTAAAATAATACACTTTGTTGTTTTGAGGTTGCATGTCATTCAGGGTTGTGGTGCAGTCTTTTTTTGTTAAGTCACCGATCAATTGTCCTTTCTGTTGTGGATTACTGCTATCAAACACAACAGGTCCCCAATAAGATTCTCTCCATAATGCTTCACATGTTTTATCTAAGTTTACATTATATTGATCATCTACGTCAAAGGAGCAGGGGATTGTCACACAGGATCCCTTCAGAACCTCTATAGTCTGTGGTATAATGATCTCAAACTGTCCACACAGGGCACCTGAAACACAAGAAACAAATCCATATTACAATTATACATTTACAATACAATCCTTATTCATATTGAGTTTATAATGACTATATTACTAAAATCATTGACAGGGATAGAGGTTTCAAATGAGCCGTGGCTAGAAACCTGACTGCATGTTATCTACTTTGTATTTACATGAAGCAATGTTCATTGCACGTGTCTCTGTTAAATAAACAAACAAATAAATAAATAAAGTCATGATACAATTTATTGTTGGCTCTGTTTCTAAAAACCTGAGGAGTCACAGATAAAATAGTCTTCACATAAAACTCAGGATTCATCATTTTCACAGTTATTTTTTACATTAAAGTTGTAAATGTAACACCAAATCTCTACATTATGATATCTTTAAAAGAAAGCAGAACACATTAGTCGCTAATTTCTTTGACAAATATAAGTCAGCATCTCACCTTGCAGCAGACAGCCAATGAGGAGGAGAGTCAGAGCTGCAGCCATCTTTGTGTTTCAGAAGAGGCAGAAAGTCTGGAGAGAATACATGTAGATTTACAGTTTAGTGTATTTCGCTCCAAATAAACTTAGATTTCATTTTGAGGCTGTTGTTGAATGTGATCTTTGCAGAAGTTGCAGATGGAGAAATATGCTGAAATATTTGAATCTTCATCAATGTGGAAAAGGTTGGATCCAGAGTTTAGTTAACTAAATTGATCCCAACAAAACTAAAAGACTTCAAGGTGTGCAGCTTCTCATTTTAAGGTTTAAATTGAAATATTTTTGCATTTCATTCAATTCATGTAAAGATGCTCATTATTAAAACGTAGAAGATGAAATGATAATAAAATAAAAAACAGGAAGTTTGACTGCCTGCCTCAAAGAAAAGAGACAAATGTTGTGTTTTTTATTTTGTTTCTTTCTTTGTTTACAACTTCTTTAAGGAAACTATTTGATCAGTAATAACGCCCAGAAGAAAAACTGCATGAGAGCTTTAAAATGTTCAAAACTTGATCAGAGTGAATGTTTTTTTCTTTCCCCTGTAACAAAGTTTGTTTGATCAACTTCAGAAAAATGCACTTATTAAAAAGTAACCTTTATGATATTAAACATGTTGATTTGTTATATCTCCTGAAAAAGTATAAAGTTGTTTAAAAGTGATATAAAAGTTTTATACACTTACGTTTTTGTCAGGTCTTTTTGAGCAGAGAGGTGAAGGATGTTTAGAGAAGTGAAGTTCCTCATTATTTGGCCGCCTTCATAAACAGCATTCAAAATTTGTCTTGAAAATGAGGAAGTCAAAAAAAGGTGAACATTCATGTTCACATTCATGTTCAGTACATTTCATGTGAATAGTTTTCATACAGGATCACATCTTTACTTACCTTTCATTTACTATTGATAACAAACATCTCTCTGTACAAATTATTTGTATCTTTAGACCTTAAAAAAACATTGTCATCATGGGGATGTCAGCATTCGATTAAAATGCAAAAACACATGAAAAGCCTGTACTTCCTTATCATGAAGCAATGAAATAAGCAGGCTACTCTATAGAATACATTTCTAATAACACAATTATCAATCTCTTATCAATTACCATAAAAACCTGATGTATAAGAGGCACACCCTTTTTTTAGATCCAAAAAGTTGGCTGCATCTATACACTGGTGCAACCAATATACCAGTATAAAATGCTGACACACGCGGCGTCATTACTGACGATTACAAATACATCCCCATTCTTTCTGTATCCAGATGTGATTGCATGCTGTGCTGGGTGAGAAGGTGACACAAACCACAGCTTTTCTCCCTCACGAGGTCATAATCCTGCATGCACAGAAAACAGTCATATATTGTTTCATAAATAAACCTTGTTGAGTGCTCTTTTGATTGAAATAATTATATATTAAAGTCAAAAAGTGACCAGCGGAGTCGTGCAGAGAGCTTGCAAGCTAGGAGTCTGTGCCTCACAACTTTCACTGCAGCCCGTACTGTAACTAGTAGGAGTGCAAACTCCAAAAAGTGAAAACAGACTGAACTAAAAGAGCGACACAGCTGAACACAAACTGCACGTTGTAGACTTCACTGAACACAATAGAAATGATCAGGCCGGAAAACTTTTTTTCTCTCTCAGAGACCTTCAAAAACATGCCACTTATATTCTGGATTTTATAGTATGACAAAAAGTACTCATTCATTCATTCTTACTCAAAGTCAGCAATTTTTTTCACTTTTTGAGTTCACTTTTTCACTTGCTGTATTTGTTGCTTTTGAGCTTTTAGAGATGAAATGATCTGGGAAATACATCAGCTCCTGAAGCTAATTTCAAACATGCCAATTGTAGTGATCGATAGAACTCAACAGTGATCCCCCACTTTTATGGCGGCTCTGGTTCTGAAAGTACATTTCTCCCTTCAAATCGTCGATTGACATTTGAGAAATTCCTTTTGTAAAAAATGTTTTAGTCCTGGAACCAAACCAACTGTTGTTCCACTGTAGGAGGATATCTGTCATACACCACAGGATAATACATCTTATCGTATTGATACCAGGTGACCCAGACATGAGCTTTTGTCTGACATGGTACCACAGCACAGCTCCCCTCCACTGCAGTCACTGTTTTAGGTACAGTGATGTTCCAGCTTCTCACCTGCTGCAGCACAGAGAAGCCTTTGTGTGGGGGAGAGGAGGAAGAGGAAGGAAGGGTGAATGTGTTAGCAAAGTTGACAACAAATGTTAGTGGTTCAGTGAAGAAAAGCTGATGAGAAAGAAAAGTATGTGTCATGCAACAGGAAATGAACAACAGTGAAAGCTGCTTTTGAAAGCAGAGTTTACTGTACAGCCATTTGTCATACAAAGTAACATTATGAGAGCTGTCACTCACACTCGTTTCTTTGGTGAGGTTATGTTTCAGAATAAAAACATCTAAAAAAACTCTTATTATTCGGGACAGTGACCAATTCGAAGTCTGTCTAGCAAGCCAGTCTTTCTGTTAAACATACTGTCTGATCATATTAACCGTTTGGTAGCCATAGGTAAAGATGTTGAGAGAAATGTGTGCTAGCTGAAGGTAACTTCATACAGCTTTCTGGTTCATTATTATCTCAGGCAACATTAAAGTGACAGCACATGTGACAGTGTCAACACATGTAATAAGGTAGGCCAGAGGGAATATAAACTTAATGAGAATCAGCAGGAGCAAAACATCAGGTTCATATATTGATATGTTACATATTTTATGATAGAAGATATTTGACAATATTGTCATACTTGATGACTGCATTATGTTCTCTCAGACTCTGCTCTGAGAGCTACTTGCATATTGACTGCCCTTCACATCACCCCTTAGTAGAACATGGTAAGCCCTGTTCTGCAAATTCATCCCATTTATAAAAAGGGACTCAAGGTTGGGAACACAGGTTTTTCATGTTTCACTGAAGCTTTATCAAAAAGTTAAAACAGAACATAGAAATTGACAAGCAATTGTGTTTTTCTTATTGTTTGCACTGCTTCTTTAGTAGGTCTGAATGCTGAAATCTTCTGTAAATAGCTGGTGGCTGTGTGTGACAACAATCAGTAGCTTCACTAGGTAACGTTACAGCCTGCTGTAGTCTGTTGCTGTAAACTGAGCCAAACTATGATAGCGAGTAGGCCTGCGTGACATGACTAAAAGTGTTATCATGATAAAAAATGTCATATCAGTCGATATCGATAATTGTCATTCATTATTTCTTTCAAATTTAAAGGCTGATTTCGGCTCCTGAGTTAAAGTTGAAAAAACAAGGTGGTTAATTATGGTTTAATTATTCAGAACATGAGAAACTATAATTAAATATTTCACCATTATAAGCACAGTGCACGTAACGCTCAAGGAACATTAGCGCTCCCCACTTCCCAGTGGTTGGTGGTGTAATCACACGATTAAATCTGTCAAACTTTTATTGAACATTTTTCATATTTATTGACGAAAATTATATTGCAATAATTATCATTTCGTTTTATCGCCCAGTCCGGACTGAACTGTAATCTATGTCTGCATCTCAATCTAGTCTCTAAATTTAACCTGGGCATATTCACATTCAGAGTCCTTCTTCACATTTCTAGGCTTCACTTCATTGTATAGATTTACACTCTCTACTGCATTGCTCGCAACATTTCTGCCCAATTCTCCATCAGGAGCGACCTGACTGATTTGTGTCCCCAGAGCTTCCTCCCTCCTTCTCGCCTTTGCTCCTCCAAGTCACACTAGTATAAATCACATCTTTGCTTTCCTCGTTTTTCTTCTCTGAACTTGTCCTGGCATCTTCTGTGTCGTTTCGGATTGAGCTTGGTAAGTTGGTGCTGATTGGCTCAGAGGTAGTTGCAGGTTGGGTGACACCTGGTTTCTTCAGCTCAGTGGTGTTAGCATAAATGCCCTCATTTGTTTTGTTGAGTTCCTACAAATCAAAAGGAAACGTTGGTTGTAAGGTTATTCTGCTTATTTAAGTGACACTAAGTAGAAAACTGCTGGATTCCAAGGTAAAGTACCTCATCTCCTTTTCCACTTGGTAGATGTTGGCTCATAGCAACTGTGCTGGCGTTACCTGACCCCTGACTCTTAAGCAGGTTGTGTTGAGTCCTCTGAGCCCTGAAAAAACCAGCAGAGTATAAACCTACAAGAATATACTGAAAATATCTTTGTTTTTCCCTAGTCTAAAGTTGAGAAAAAACTCAGGGAACAGTCCATATTTAGTTATTTTAACACTGGTAACAGATCACAGGATCACAGCGTCTGCAGTCGATGTCAACATGTTGTGCCGAGTGTGGCTAGCATTAGCAGTACTAGCACTGCCAGCCTTTGGTCCTCCTTGCAGGTTTACTTCCACATGTCTGTGCTTTTTACGCATTGCTCTGGTCAAGATACACCACTTTAAC
Source organism: Labrus bergylta (assembly GCF_963930695.1). Taxonomy (NCBI): domain Eukaryota; kingdom Metazoa; phylum Chordata; class Actinopteri; order Labriformes; family Labridae; genus Labrus; species Labrus bergylta. The sequence goes on from NC_089202.1 coordinate 19,255,788, forward strand.
ACGAGACAGCCTACATCCAACTTTTACTCCATTTTCTAGATCAAAATACAGTCAAACCTCTTTGTGCTATGACATGCCACTTGTCTACTATGCTGGTTTACATCTAGGTAGTAGAGCATTAGTGCCTGTCTATAGCTTTGGCTGGTGGCATTTCAGCATCAACATTCTTATGTGTACATGTGCAACGGTCACAGTACAGGACATACTCTGTCAAGTAGAGGAAATATTCATGATTACTTCATGCCATAACTTTTTTGTTGCAACATACTGGAGCAAAACTCGCAGGTTTTCCATTCGGACTTCGCTACAGCTGCCTGCAAACATGGGGCTTATTGAGAAGCTGCAAACTGTATCACAGCACACCAATCAGTAAAGAACAGTAAAACACCACATAATGAACCACCTGTGGGCATCCTCTCTTCAGAGTAAGGTTATCAACACTTTTTTTCATAATTTGATACTTTCGACCTCTTTTAAAGCAATACTCTTCCAAATCTCCTTTATTCTAATGATCGATAGTACCCAAAAGTACCCAAAACTTTAAATAACTACATATCTTCAGTCATATTTAATCCCAAAGTTGCTTTGAGCAAAAAAGAGAGTAAGAGATCAGCGGTACATCTGAAATTCACGTCAGCAAATACTGATGTTTCTCCAGTCCTTTAGGTGTCTCATAAAGCTGCATATTCATGTTTATTTCTCACAAACAGACGCAGAGCAGAGGACACTATAAATAACAAAAAAAATATTGGCAACATTTTCAATCCACAACATTTGACTGAAACTGTGGGCCTCATTTGAAAAATATTAATTACCTGGATAAGACTTGGTCTGCTCATAATACCAAAAAATATTAAACATTTCAAAGATTTTAAATTGAAGACCAGAGGAACACCATATAGAATCAGTATCTTCATTCAATTGAAGAATATAAAATTCCAAGTTGGAGGTTTTTAAACATTTTGCATAGTGGTATTCTGTACGGTTTGGCTTGATTTGCTGTTACCCTACCTGATAACAAAGAGCAGAGCACATACTAGCACCAGGAAGACGACAATGGTGGCAATGAAGACTGGCAAAATCACTGAAAAATACAAAGGACAATACGGGATTATGGTTCAAGCTCTTATTCAGACGAGATTATTATTTGAATAAATTCGGACATAACGTATTAATTATTCATTTTTGTAAATTGTTAAATCAGGACATATTAAAGCTTTCAAGAGGAATTTATCTTCACCACTTACCCATTCATAAAGCTTTCTTGTTAATACTTAGTAATTATGAGAACAAATTGTGAAATGTGCCGCTTACCAATAAAAGTTATATTCAGTTCAGAGACAAACCTTGTCTTTCTGCAGATGTTGGAAGGCTGTAGAAAATAAATCGCTGAGCAACAGATCCCAGAGAGTTTGAGCTGCGACAAAGCACAGTGAAGTGATCCTTCCTTTGGGCTTGACTCATGGTGATGAAGCTCACGCCTGTACCATTTCGATGCTCATAACTGATTGCAAACTCTTCTGAGTGATTGACAGCTAACCCATCCAAACTCCATTGTAAAGTGGGAGGAGGATTTCCCGTAGACTCACAGGAACAGTTGACCTGGTTAGCAGTTTTGGTGCAATCAGATGAGGACATGATCTGTGGAGCATCTGTAATGGATGTAGGGAAGAGAGACAAGTAGAGAGTCAAGTAAAGCCATGCTGTATCAAATTTGCAAAAGTAAAAGATAAGGCTTATGGCTATGAAAAAAATAAAAATAAAAGTTGACCAGCTGTGCGTGTGAATGAAGTGAATGAGGCAAAGAAAAATTCTAGTTCCTCCATGTCAATTAGTTTTCATTCTGGGCCTGTGTCCACAGAGGGCGCTTTTAACGCTGGCAGCGCCTATTTTCAATACAAAACCAATGTAGTTCAGTGTTTTCAGCTCTGAGCGTCATATGTTTCTTGAGGCCGCATTCACTCAGCTCTCAGTTGAAAACAATTCCACTTATGGAACAGCACTACGCTCTTCTATGTCACATCTCCATCACCAACCTATGGCGTTTTATCCCAGCCAATAAAATTGCGCGCGCACATGAGATCTATGCAACTCAAACAGCCACACGCATATTATTTTTGTGAGCACTTGCACAGCATTCTCATGCAGAATTTATCTTCTCGCACGAGCAATATTGTATCCTGTAAGGAGAAAACCATGCTTTGAGCACGAGCAAAATCTCACCCTGAGCGTGTAACTACAGTGCTCTCTCAGATTTTTCTTTTTGCGCTCAAAGCATGGTTTTGTCCTCTCAGGATACAATATTGCTCGCGCAAGCAATTTCATTTGAATGATTGTAATTTTACTTGATATGCACATTCTTACTAAGCAGACCTTTTTGGGGGTAAAGTTAACATTTGCTCGTCTCTAATTTAATTATAGAACCTCATATATAACACAGTGTTTCCCCTACCATTCAGGTCGTTCAGGGTGGATTACCCAAAGTGATCTCCCACCACCCTAAAAGAAAGGCACTAAATACTTTATCTATGTAAATTATCCATCCATCCATTATCTATAACTCTTTTCTCCCTTTATTTACAACAAAGTTAATCCTCTACAAAAGAAAGATTTTATGGATTTGAAGTTTCCAATCAAAGCAAATTAAAGATAAACAAAGAGACTTTCATACATTTTGAAAATTTAACTGATGAATGACACCTACAATGTACATCTATTTGTCTTGTGTTTGATTGAAAACTTCCCAGTTTATTTTCAGCCTTGCAGAAAAACGGGCCTCTCTTTCTCGAAGCTTATTAACAAAGATTATTTACATTCCTCATTTGTAAAACGCTGCACAAAAGAAGCCTGACCTACCTGCATTTATGCAAATGTTTCAAACGATACCTACACTGAACATCCATCTGTGTGTTGTTCGATCTTCCACTTCCCTCTTCATTTGCTGCCCGGCAGAAAAAAGGTCCTCTCTCCCTAGAAGCTTTGATGTTTAAAACACGTCCAGTCCCCATGAAAGTCTCCTGGCCTCCATCAGCTCTGTACCAGGTGTAGTTCTTTACAGCTGGGTTTGCATTAGCACTGCAAGTCAGTGTCACATTTGTGTCTTCTTGCACTGGACCAGAGGGCCTGACTGACACTGTGGTCCCTTTGGGTGAATCTGAAAAGAGAAAAAATAAAGTTGTATTTTTTGAATATGTAGTTTATTTGTGATGAGGGATAGAGAATGTTATGCCTTTATCCTGAACAAGCCCTGCTAAACATCAATAGAAACAGCTAGTAGGACCAGTGTTGGTCTGTAACGTATCACTAGTAACGCGTTACAGTAATGATATTACTTTTACAAGTAACGAGAAGTGTAACGAATTACTAATGAAATTCCAGTAATAATATTACAGTTACCCACACAAAAATAACTTGTTACTACATTACTGTTGTTGTTATTACCCCACTTCAGATTTATGAAACAAACCCCAGATTAATTTTGTTGCGCACCTCAGACAAGCAGGAAGGTAGCGAGCTTCATGGTTGCCAGATATGCGGATTTGGGCTTTTTTTTAGGTGCCCCAGAGGGTAGTTCTTTTTTGGCCATTGGGCTTGTTTTGTCATTTGTTGTCACACATACCTGGCAACCCTGGCTAGCTTGAAAGATGGAAGTTTACATTCAGTGGCTTGAAAAATTCCCATTACTTAAGTTTTGTCGACAAGAAAGATAACAAGAACATCATTGTCATATGTAAATTGTGTCCCAGTACCAGGACTCTTTATACTGCAAAAAACAAGACTTCAAAACTCCTTAAGCACAACATCTGACGACAACACAACAACATGAAGCTCGTGTAAATAAACCCCACCAATGAGCTGTGGAGGACAGCTGTAGCCCTACAATGTCTACAAATCAACCAAGACTGGATTTTAATCGAGCACAGCTAAAAGCGAAAAAGAACTAATGAAAGTTGTGGCTTATTACGAAAAGTAATATAACAAGTACTGTAACATATTACTGATGGCAGGGAGTAATAAGTAAAGTAATTAAAGTACTTAAAGAGTAATGAGTAATATATTCCTTTTTTTCAATAACGAGCCCAACACTGAGTAGGACTATAACAGTATGTGTACTCATGCAGAGCCATCACGGTTTGGTCTTCACCGTTCAGTGCATTCATTTTTATTTATTTTTATTAATAAAATGTAAAGTTATAAAGACAATGCACATTCATAACATTTCTGTAATGCACAAGTTTAGCCATCATAGACAGCAGCAATATGTAAAACAGACTAAAGTGGGACAACAAAATAGTAAATCTAGAAGCATATGAAACACTTAAAAGAGAGATGTGCATTAAAACAGGACAGTAATACTGTTCTCCTGGTAAAACAAACAAGATACCTAAAAGCAGGACATCAAAGCAGGAGATGTAGGCTTACATGAGACAGCATACCAATTAGAGGTGGGGGAAAATAGATACAGCATAGAATCACAATATTCTGCTCGCGATATGTTTTTATTTTTAATTGCTGAAGGGGTTGCACAATTCATTTTGAGCAAGTTGCATTGTTAAAAATGACTGCAGTTGTTCAGTCATCCGTACATGTTTGTGTTCAGTAAAGTTTGATCAGACTGAAACACCATCAGTTCAGATTGTGAGGTGCATGCAGTCTTTTACTTTCATCACAGTGTTGGTCAGTCTGTGGGCTCGACTCCCATTGTGTAGAAATGAACAGACAGAAGTGAGACAAAAAGACTGAGAATTTTTCCTTATTTGACAAAACACTTCTTGATTTAGTTTAATTTTGTGTACATAATATGCAGTTAAAAAAATGAAATTCAATATATTATATCACAATTCTCAGCCTGTCGCAAAATGTTTAAAATCGCAATAATATCGTAACGTGACTCAAGCATCGTTATAATATCGTATCGAAGGGCCTCTGGTGATTCCCACCTCTCATTACAGTGTAGAACTACAGTACAGTGTTGCTTCCTCAGCGGATAAACAGTTGGTGGAAATATGAAAATATAAACTTTACTATGTTTGTTATCATCTTACTTTGTTTTTGAAATGGGAGATTAAGGTCCAGTGTTACATTAATTTATAATCAGATACAACTGTGACCTTTAACCCTGTGATGAAAACACTGAGTGTGAAATGATCTGTTGACCTCTTTGTGAAAAACATGCAGATTGTTTTCTTTCTGTTTAAGTATTGACAGGAGTTATTAAACCACTGTGTGACATTAGTCATCACTGCTGTTAGTTTACGTGCAGCTTGCTGGTTTGTTGTTGCATGTTCAAAAATGATAGTATCATCAGCGTACATTAGGATGTCTGACCTAATAGCATTCATTTATTAGATCATTTATGTAGAGGCTAAACAACAAACCCTGTTCATACAATGAATACATCTACAATCAAACATCTGAGTGGAGAGAAAAAAAGGTAATCACACATGGCAGTATGCACACCCCAGGTGACGGCCATGCTCGTAACTGTTTGCTAAATGATTACAAAACAACAAACAAAGAAGAAGAAGCATGTATTTTATGTAATCAATTTAATCACAAGACACACATACTCACATGTAATGTCAGCTGTTAAACTGGTGTTCACAGATGACTCAGTGCTGCCATCTTGTTTTCTGTAGACAGCAGTACAGGAGATTTCCTGTCTGTGATGGAGGTGTGATGCGTTGAAGTTCAGCACAGAGATCTTGACTTTAGTTTTGTCCTGATTCTCCTGCAGGGTCTCCTGACCTTCACCCAGGCCGGGGCTCCATGTCAGATTTGGAGGAAGAGACAGACAGGGAGCTGGAGCAGAGCAGTTCAAACTCACTGAGGTTCCCTCTTTCACCTTCAGTGTGGGCGGAGTCAGAGTCGGTCTGGGTGGATCATCTGTTCAGAAGATACATAAACATGTATAAGCAGTCATTTCTCTCTCCTATCAAAGGTTTGATTTATCTTTATTTTAAAGTAATCAATAATAAGGTCAGAGAAGTACTACATTGACTGAAATTTTCACGCCAGCAAAAAAGTATTTCAGATTATTGTCACATTGCAATCTAAAATTATGCACTTTGTTGTTTTGAGGTTGCATGTCATTCAGGGTTGTGGTGCAGTCTTTTTTTGTTAGGTCACCGATCAATTGTCCCTTTTGTTTGTGTTGTGGATTACTGCTATCAAACACAACAGGTCCCTTATAATAATCTTTCCATAATGCTTTACAAGTGTTATCTAAGTTCACATTATATTGATCATCTACGTCAAAGGAGCAGGGGATTGTCACACAGGATCCCTTCAGAACCTCTATAGTCTGTGGTATAATGATCTCAAACTGTCCACACAGGGCACCTGAAACACAAGAAACAAATCCTTATTACAATTATACATTTACAATACAATCCTTATTCATGTTGAGTTTATAATGTCTATATTACTAAAAACAGCAATGTTCATTGCATGTGTCTCTGTTAAATAAACAAACAAAAAAAATGAAGTCATGATGCATTTTATTGATGGCTCTGTTTCTAAAAATCTTATCAGTATGCTTTCAAAGATAAAATAGTCTTCACATAAAACTCAGGATTCATCATTTTCACACAGCTTTTTTACACTAAAGTTGTAAATTTAACACCAAATCTCTACATTATGATATTGTTAAAATAAAGCAGAACACATTAGTAGCTAATTTCTTTGACAAATATAAGTGAGCATCTCACCTTGCAGCAGACAGCCAATGAGGAGGAGAGTCAGAGCTGCAGCCATCTTTGTGTTTCAGAAGAGGCAGAAAGTCTGGAGAGAATACATGTAGATTTACAGTTTAGTGTATTTCGCTCCAAATAAACTTAGATTTCATTTTGAGGCTGTTGTTGAATGTGATCTTTGCAGAAGTTGCAGATGGAGAAATATGTTGAAATGTTTAAATTTTCATCAATGTGGAAAAGGTTGGATCCAGAGTTTAGTTAACTAAAGCAATCCCAATAAAACTAAAAGACTTCAAGGTGTGCAGCTTCTCATTTTAAGGTTTAAATTGAAATATTTCTGCATTTCATTCAATTTATGTAAAGATGCTCATTATTAAAACATAGAAGATCAAATGATAATAAAATAAAAAACAGGAAGTTTGACTGCCTGCCTCAAAGAAAAGAGACAAATGTTGTGGGTTTTTTTTTGTTTCTTTCTTTGTTTACAACCTCTTAAAGGAAACTATTTGATCAGTAATAACGCCCAGAAGAAAAACTGCATGAGAGCTTTAAAATGTTCAAAACTTGATCAGAGTGAATGTTTTTTTTTCTTTCCCCTGTTACAAAGTTTATTTGATCAACTTCAGAAAAAATGCACTTCTTAAAAAGTAACCTTTATGATATTAAACATGTTGATTTGTTATATCTCCTGAAAAAGTATAAAGTTATTTAAAAGTGATATAAAGTTTTATAAACTTACATTTTTGTCAGGTCTTTTTGAGCAGAGAGGTGAATGATGTTTAGAGAAGTGAAGTTCCTCATCATTTGGCCGCCTTCATAAACAGCATTCAAAATTTGACTTGTAAATGAGGAAGTCAAAAAAAAATGCATGTTTTACATTGGATGTTCAGTTCTTTCTGTAAATAGTTTTCATACAGGGTCACATCCTTCGTCACCTTTCATTTACTATTGATAACAAACATCTCTCTATGCAAATTATTTCTATCTTTAGACCTTAAATAAAACATTGACATCATGGGGATGTCAGCATTTGATTAAAAAACAAAAAACAATGAAAAGCCTGTACTGTCAAAAGAATGTTTATAATTCATTTTAATGCAATAACATCTTGATGTGTTTCAATATGTACAACCCATCAGTTTGACTAGAATGTTACATTTTGAGATCCACATACAGGAGGTGACAACTTATAAAAAAACATTGTTGTCAAAGCTTCTGCCTAATCATGAAGCAATGAAATAAGCAGGCTACTCTATAAATTACTTTTTTAATCACAACACAATTATCAATCAATTATCAATTATGACAAAAAGTACTTTCATTCTCACTCAAAGTCAGTCAACTCATTTCTTTCCAGGTTAAACTGAATGATATCCAGCTATTTGATTCTTTCAGGATAGTCTACTATGTAAGATAAAACCCAGGAGCTTGGTTTTGTTCATCATGATTGTAAATGACCCAGTAGTCTGTTGTTAGTGTGTATTTTAATTTGAAATGTATTTCTTAAGAGTTCTTTATAACTTCCTGTTAGTTACATCGAAAAGACGGATGCTCTTTTTTTGAAAGGAAAGGTGAAGGAAGTGAAGGGAAAGAGTAACGTCGCAGAGTTGCAGTAAAACCTGCTTACATGTGTTTCAAACATTAAGTATTACGGTCATTTCTTTTATTAAGCACCACGCTGTTTGAGGCACGAGGTTTGTATTTATTTTGTTTCACCTGCACATTGATGAGAAGTTACTTAAAAGTCGCATTTTGTAGTTTTAGAATGAGTGTTGGTTAGCAAAGATGCTGCATCTTGGTATCTGAATTTGATCAGGTTAACGTGTGTGTGTGTGTGTGTGTGTGTGTGTGTGTGTGTGTGTGTGTGTGTGTGTGTGTGTGTGTGTGTGTGTGTGTGTGTGTGTGTGTGTGTGTGGGTGCGCATACATGTCGAGGTGTGCATAAGGTTTAATTCATATTCACTAATAAGGTTTTAAATAACAATATTAAGGTCATAATTGTACACATAAGAACATTTAAAGGTTTAAGTTCATATATTGTGTAGTTATACACTATAGTAATATTTTCTTTATTACTCTCTTTTAGTTCTTACAGTGTTTCCATTAAAAACGGAAAGTAAGGAACTTCAAATAAAAGTCTGAAACATCAGTTTGAGAGCCAGGCCATCTGTAACAGCATGGGGTATGCTACAATGATATTTGTCTGACACTCAGAACTAATTATGTTTTATCCCTTTAAGCCAAACCCTCAGTCTATATTATGTTAAATTGAGCAAAATGGACTGCAACCAAACTGGACAGACACAGATTGCAACGGATAATCAGGACTGCAGAAAAAAATATCATTGGTGTCAACCTGCCCCCTATCAGGAAACGAGCAGGTAGAAGTACTACAAACTCTTCCCCTCTGATACGGATCACTGTACACCAAAACAACAACAGTTTGTTCCCCCAGGCTGTCATTCTGATGAATGCTAAACAGTCACACATGCCATTTGTGTCCCAGTGCTCTTAAACTCACATGCAAACAAGTGGAGGGCCCTCACCCTTCAAACCAGCAAGCTGTACATCAAAACAAGGTTGTACATACCAGCAGCAACAGCAAAGGCACATGCCAGGCAGGAGCAGGAGGCCTGTACCTGACATCCAGGTGCATTAAATAAGCTTAACTGACTAGTGAGAGGGACAGGTGAGAGGCTGCATTCAAGACCTCAGTGTTGCGTCGTTTTGAAGAGATGGAAAATGAAGTTTGTTCAATGGTGGTCGATACTTTCTTTAGCTCTTCCCTTCAGGCCCGCACGCCGGTCATGTGACTAAAGCTATACATATTTTTTTCTCTATACATCTCAATATCTCATTTTTTCGCAGATGATTTATTACAGAAAACACTTCTTGAGGAAATTAAGAGACAGTGCCAATACATAGTTTGTCCAGCAGGGGGAGTGTTATTTCAACAGTTTAAAAAAACTCTCAGCAGTCTGCAGCACAAGAAGCAGAGCAGCTCAGCTGATCTAATCTGAAATCTGAAATGTTGCGGGGCGGCCCGATGCTCTCAGAGCAGATTGGGGAGGTTAAGATTGGATCTTTACACCACTCACACTACAAAATAGTCCACCAGATAATCACTTCTGATCAGCCTCGAATCGGAAACGCCCACGCGGTTGACGGTAAGGCAGAATCGGACTTCAAATCAGCGCGATTATCCTGCAGTCTGAGCCAGGCTGTTCAGATGTGTCATTTTTAGATCTCAGCTAAGAAAACGATGAGACAAGTATGAGACACAGTCCAAGTTCTTTAAATCATCTTGGGGTGTCTCATTCAAAGATCTGAGTTTAAAAAAATGTGAGACAAGTGTGAGATCTCAGGTGACTAAGTAAGTAAAGTTTATTTATATAGCACCTTTCAAGAACAGACGTCACAAAGTGCTTCACAATAAAGGATTGAGCAGAGACATTATTAACAGACAATTACATAAAATCAAATATAGACGGATCAAACCAGTCTGAACAGGTGGGTCTTTAACTGCTTTTTAAAAGTGTCCACAGAGGAACAACCAGCAGACCCTGGTCAGAGGACTTCAGGGACCTGCTGGTGTTATATGGCCTCAGTGTGTAAAGACATGAGGACAGATGTGACATGAGAGCCAAGAATCTTCAATTTCTCGACAGTCCATCCCAAAATCGTTTGACTTTGTTGCCTTGAGCTCTGCCTGAGAAAGTCTTTGTAGAAACCTTGAAACTTTCACTCTGTACTCTGTTTTGCATCTATTTTTAGTATCAGCAGATTCCAGGTTCAAAGCCCAGTCTGAACACAAAGAACACAACATCTTTTTAGCTTTGAATACATCTTACATATTTTTATACACTTTTATTTAGTTTGACCTGGAAGAGTTAGCCGACCTTGAGTGAGAATGAAAGTTTTTTTTTTTTCACAATTGTGTTGTTGTGATTAAAAAAGTAATTTATAGAGTAGCCTGCTTATTTCATTGCTTCATGATTAGGCAGAAGCTTTGACAAATGTTTTTTATAAGTTGTTACCTCCTGTATGTGGATCTCTAATACTAACATTCTAGTCAAACTGATGGGTTGTAAATATAAAAAAAACATCAAGATGTTTTTGCATTAAAATGAATTATAAACATTCTTTTGACAGTACAGGCTTTTCATTGTTTTTTGCATTTTAATCAAATGCTGACATCACCATGACGACGATGTTTTTTTAAGGTCTAAAGATAGAAATCATTTGCACAGAGAGAGATGTTGGAATGAACGGTGAGGAGTGACACCATGAGAACAATTTACATAAAAAGTACTGATAATTTAATGTTAACAGGAATGTTCACTTTTTTGACTTCCTCATTTACAAGTCAACTTTTGCACGCTGTTTGGAAAGGCGCCAAATGATGAGCAACTTCACTTCTCTAAACAGCCCTGTGTGGACAGTTTGAGATCAGTGACCTAAGAAAAAAAGACTGCACCACAACCTTGAATGACATGCAACCTCAAAACAGCAAAGTGTATTATTTTAGATTAGATTGTGATGGTGTCAAATATTATTTTCCTCAACAAATTGAAATTTCAGTCAAAGGTAGGTTTCATATTAAATTTATTAACAGTTCAGTCATGTAGTAGTTCTCTGACCTTATCGTTGATTACTTCAAATAAATCAAACCTTTGATAGTAGAGAGAAATCACTGCTTATACATGTTTATGTACCTTACAAACAGTTAAGAGCATGGCCGTCACCTGGGGTGTGCATACTGCCATGTGTGATTACCTTTTTTTCTCTCCACTCAGATGTTTGATTGTAGATGTATTCATTGTATGAACAGGGTTTGTTGTTTAGCCTCTACATAAATGATCTAATAAATGAATGCTATTAGGTCAGACATCCTAATGTACGCTGATGATACTATCATTTTTGAACATGCAACAACAAACCAGCAAGCTGCACGTAAACTAACAGCAGTGATGACTAATGTCACACAGTGGTTTAATAACTCCTGTCAATACTTAAACATAAAGAAAACAATCTGCATGTTTTTCACAAAGAGGTCAACAGATCATTTCACACTCAGTGTTTTCATCACAGGGTTAAAGGTCACAGTTGTATCTGATTATAAATGAATGTAACACTGGACTTTAATCTCCCATTTCAAAAACAAATTAAGATGGTGACAACCATAAGTTTATATTTTCATATTTCCACCAAATGTTTATCCGCTGAGGAAGCAACACTGTACTGTAGACGTAATAGACTTACATTGGTATTAGGGGTGGGACTCACCAGAGGCCCCAAGCTACGATATTATAACGATGTTTGAGTCACGATACGATATTATAGGGATTTTAAACATTTTGCGACAGGCTGAGAATTGTGATATTTTGAATCTCATTTTTTTAACTGCATATTATGTACACAAAATTAAACTAAATCAAGAAGTGTTTTGTCAAATAAGGAAAAATTCTCAGTCTTTTTGTCTCACTTCTGTCTGTTCATTTCTACACAATGGGAGTCGAGCCCACAGACTGACCAACACTGTGATAAAAGTAAAAGGCTGCATGAACCTCACAATATGAACTGATGGTGTTTCAGTCTGATCAAACTTTAATGAACACAAACATGTACGGACGACTGAACAACTGCAGTAATTTTTGAAAATGCAACTTGTTCAAAATGAATTGTGCAACCCCTCTAATGCAAACCCAGCTGTAAAGAACTACACCTGGTACAGAGCTGATGGAGGCCAGGAGACTTTCATGGGGACTGGACGTGTTTTAAACATCAAAGCTTCTAGGGAGAGAGGACCTTTTTTCTGCCGGGCAGCAAATGAAGAGGGAAGCTTTTTTTTACACATGAAAGTTGTAAATTTAACACCAAATCTCTACATTATGATATCGTTAAAAGAAAGCAGAACACATTTTAGCTCATGATGCACATTTCTTTCCCGTCATTTGTTTCACATAGTTTTTTACTCTGTTGTACATTGTATGGATATCTCTGGATTTTTTAAATGTAATAATGAATAAAATTATATTTTTTCCACTGTGACAAATATAAGTGAGCATCTCACATTGCAGCAGACAGCCAATGAGGAGGAGAGTCAGAGCTGCATCCATCTTTGTGTTTCAGAAGAGGCAGAAAGTCTGGAGAGAATAAATGTAGATTTATTTTTAGTGTATTTCGCTCCAAATAAATTTAGATTTTAAGAGTAGTTTCCTTTTGAGGAAAAGGTTGGATCCAGAGTTTAGTTAACTAATCTGATCCCAATAAAACTAAAAGACTTCAAGGTGTGCAGCTTCTCATTTTAAGGTTTAAATTTAAATCTATCTGCATTTCAATCAATTCATGTAAAGATGCTCATTACTAAAACGTGATGAATGAAAAAATAAAAAGAATAAAATAAAAAACAGGAAGTTTGACTGCCTGCCTCAAGGAAAAGAAACAAATATTCTGTGTTTTTTCTTGAGTTCATCTTGTTTACAACCTCTTAAAGGAAACTATTTGATCAGTAATAACGCCCAGAAGAAAAACTGCATGAGAGCTTTAAAATGTTCAAAACTTGATCAAAGTGAATGTTTTTATTCTTGCCCCTGTAACAAAGTTTGTTTGATCAACTTTAGAAAAAATGCACTTCTTAAAAAAAAGCCTTTATGATATTTGAATATGACATTAAAATAGATTTAAAAGTGATATAAACTTACATTTTTCTCAGGTCTTTTTGAGCAGAGAGGTGAAGGATGTTTAGAGAAGTGAAGTTCCTCATCATTTGGTCGCCTTCTTAAACAGCATTCAAAATTTGACTTGAAAATGAGGAAGACAGAAAAGTGAACATTCATGTTCACATTGAATGTTCAGCACTTTTTCTTTGAATAGTTGTCACACTGTTTTCACAACCCAGGCTCAGTGAGCTGGACAAACAGGGAGACCACACATTTTTATATTTATTAAATAATAATTTATTGCAAACTAAGGCAAATCATCCTGTTCAAAGAATGTGCAATCTGTAAATCAGTGGTGGTTGTAATGGTGAATGTGTTAAGTGTTGACAAGAGAGTGACAGATTGAGAAGCCAGTTTAAATACTAAGGCCCAGCCTGCCCAGGTGTATATAAATTGAACTGGCTCCGCCCCTTTCTACCTGAACTTAAGTGGGGAGCGATACAAAGCAGCAGAAAGAGCACTGACAGTCAGGGGTCATCACACCCTCCCCCTAAAATATTGGGTCCCACCCAGTACCCATAAACAAATTACTATATTTACCAAATTTAGTTCACCAAACATAAGCAATAACATACATATTTGACCAAACCCAACATCACTTATACTTTCCCAATGTTAGTTTCAGTTTCCCTCTCAGCCGCCTGGATCAGGTCCTAGGACCACTTTAAGAGTAGGAAAACAAACTGTGATTAGCAGGCTAACTAAATGTTCCTTATAGAGATCAGTCTGAATTAAGCATCTTTTAACACCAGTGGCCAATGCTCTATTGACAAGGCTAGTAACTATCATACAAAATCAGAGGCACAACAGTGGCACTAACATACATGTCAAAATGGTGTAGTGCCCAAATAGGAACCAAACTTTCTGTCTCAATGATGAGATCAAACTGACACAAAGTCGACCTCTTGACAAGTCACTCAAGCCCTAGCTTTCTTGCTTGAACTACTACAAAAAATTATTTATTTTGTCAGAACAGACAGGTGCCACCTCTGGACACTCTGTTACAACATCATGTTTCTGCAGGACAAATTGCATCTGGGTTAATTGCAAATCACTGATCAAAACTCACCTCTTCAAACAATCTTTTGATGTATGATTGTGATATGTGTTCTGTTTATCTGTAGCTGTACCTTTATGTTGTTGTCTTTATGATTTGTGTGGAATGCTGCAATGTCTGTTAGTCTTTCCTTACTGTGCTGTTTCTTTTGTCTTTTTTATCAAATGTTTAGTGTGTAAGAGTTTTTGAAAAGCGCTTATGAATAAAATGTATTATTATTATTATTATTATTATTATTAATATTAGATATAAGAGAGACATTGGCCGATATATCACTCTAGAGTTTTTTTTCCTACCTAATATCAATATCACTACCCAACACTGGCTGTTACACACTGATGTCACTGCATTCACTTTATCTTATCATTTCTGTGTCCAGAGGCTGTCCGTAATGTGTGAAAAAAAATGAATGTCCTGTTAGTGCTGTCATTTTATATGATGCAACCCGAATACTGGATGTTGTCCTGTTTGTTGGGGTAATGTTGAATGTAAGTTGTAAGATATTGAGACACAGTCCCACGGTGATACTGATAAACTCAACTAAATAATTCATGGTAGGATTAGGAGAAGGCCGTTATTTTGTTTCCTCGAGGAACAGGAACACCTCTAATAGCATTCATCAACAATGTCCTCCTGTCTGGGTTTTCTCAGATTAAATTGAGTAGAAGTAAAAACCTGAGCTTGTTGATTTGTAAACGTGACTGAACAAGGACTATCTTTCAATGATAAAATCAAGCTGGTTAAAACACGTTGATGGAAACTGAGACCACAAACTTCCCCAGCAGTATTAGGACGCCTTTCTCAACCGCCAGAAGAGCGGAAACTATGAATTCAGAGATAAACATGTATCTGTTACCACTGTAATAATGTTTTAACGTTCTTGTGTGATTTAGGATATCAGCTCGTCAACACTTTTCTTCAATTTCAAAACATTGGACAGAGCTTTCTTCCCCCGCCCCCTCCCTCCTAGAGCCAATGTGCAAACAGGTTGCTATGTCGTGGACACTGAAGCTTCAGTTTTTAACCAGCTCTGCATCGGTCTAGAGACTTTTCTGCTCTCTAACCTCTCTCCTTTTTTCAGAAGCAACCGCCTACCTTCTCTGCTCAAAATACAATGATTCTGCGCCACAATGGAAAACTAGAAGGAGGACATACCGACTGCTACATTTACAGATAAACCAGCACTTAAACAGATCATGTTTCCTTAATGTCTGATGATATAGTAAGACCATTTCAAGATTTAATTCAGAAGATATCTTACATATTGGACCTTTAAAATGTCCTCCTTAACCTCGTCTTTGATTCAGGGCCATTTAAACCCTGTCCTCTGGAACTGGCCTCACAGGCTTTCTTTAATCTGATTGGAAAACAAGAGCATGCAATGAATGAATCAAAACTTTATTACAGACTCAGGGTCCAAATAAGAAAATCCAAAAGACATAAAATACAATACAAGATACATGAAATACAAAGCACAGTATAAAAACCTGCAACTTAAATGCAATGCATGGTATAAAATCACTAAAAAGATAAAAACAGCGCCCCAGAGGATACAACTGTACCAATGTTTCCATATCTTGGATTGATTCAATGTGCATCTCTTTTGATAAACCATTTACTTTTTCAATAAAAAATAAAATCTTGATTAGCAGAGCTTCAATACAAACAAAAGTGAAAACCATCACCTCAAACTTATCCATAATTCATGATCAATATCTCTCCAGATTTGAACATCAGAGGCTTCATGGAGAAAATATTATGTGAAATTACTGAGAATTTATCATGTATTGTGCCAAACACCCTGCAGAATATTGAAATATCGACACTTATATCGCAAAGTCGATATTTAAAGCAATGCAGGAAGAGCAGAGCGAGAGAGGGAGACAGAGAGAGAGTCTTCAAATAATCAGGTATGATGTTTGGCAATGACATCATAGTCTGGAGATCTGTTAGTGTGATCCAATGCCATGTAAGTGCTGTCCTCTTCTTTTGGCTTCATGCTCTCTCTTTGTTTCCTTTAGTAAAAGAAGAAATGAGGATTAAAAATTGTTTTACAAACAACTCATTTGTCATATCTTCATCAGCACAGTTTATTCTAAAAAGTCCTCCGGTGTAATAACATACCAAAGAAACACCATGCAGAGTGTGAGGACGATGTTCACAGTGAGAGACACTCCAGTAACAGCCCAGAAGAGAACTCCACTGTAGGGTCCACAGTTATCCTCAAGACCTGTCATAAGAAATAACATGATAATATCATAACCCTGTTTAGTGTCGTGTTTATGTAATCAGCAACAAATAACTGGCATGTAATAAATAATTAAGACAGGACAATGTATTACAACCCCATCTCCTTTTGTTCTCACTGACCCCATATTTTTGCTTTAATATAATTGAATTATTTAATTGGATGGCACTGATCTTCAGTGAGAAGCACAATTAATTTTAGTCAGTCTAAAGGCTGATTACAGTGTGTATCTAATAACATGTGCTTATTATTTGCTCAGTATGTTTTATTTCAAAATTATTTCATTGTTAATTTAAACTAAAGTTGAGGAAAATTAAATTGACTATTGTGTCATTAATTTTAAGTTAAGTGTATTTATCTGTACATAAATTCTGATAGTTCTTCACTGATTAAAAAACTTGGGGAGGGGGGGGACACTTTTTCAACTTGATGGTTTTTACCACTAAAGTCTACTTCATTGTCAGTTTGACAGTGAAGGAAGTACCAAAGCTGTATCATATTTCCAAATCAAGACCGCAAAGCGAGCAAGAGAGACGAGTGTAGGCTGAGCAACCAAAAGACTAAAAGAAGAGGAGTGGTTTCAGCAGGAACAACACTGAGCCAAAAGAAATTCAATATTCATTTCTGATTGTTTCATGGTGGTTATGTTCAAAAGCATAATTTAAACACATTAAACCCACTGGCACATGAAGGAGTTGATTATGAAAGGGAAACTGAATGATTGATTGGCCCAAATTGGCACACATGGACATTTGGATGAAAAAGACAAATTAGTAATGTTTTATATACTAATACAGAAAGTGCCAAAGATGGAAATCAATCTTGAAAACTGAAACATTAACAACATTTTATAATCAGTAAATCACTGCTCTGGAGGAATTATAGACCTTTAAAGGTTTAAAAACACACAGTTTAACCTTTATACATACGCTGAACATATAAGTCTTTGTTGTCAGATCGTCCACTCCCCAGTTCATTTTCAGCCTTGCAGAAAAAAGGACCGCTGACATCTGAAGCTTTAACAGTTAAAACGCGTCCAGTCCCCATGAAAGTCTCCTGGCCTCCATCAGCTCTGTACCAGGTGTAGTCCTTTACAGCTGGGTTGGTACTGCTACTACAGGTCAGAGTCACAATGTTGTCTTGTCGTATTGGACCGGACAGACTGACCGACACTGTGGTTTTTTTGGGTGAATCTGGGAGGAAAAAAATAAACAGACTTGTTCTTTTGATAATTGAATTGTAAACTGTCACTTTCTTGCTGATTTGGAAGAAAAATCATGAAGAAAATTACTGACTCTGCTTCAGCAACATTTGAAGCCTTTGCTTTTCAGCATGTTTGCACTTACAAGAAAGGTTGCCATTAGTTTCATGTTTTCTGTACATTAAAGGGAATTATGTTAATCCTAAAATGCATCTTAATCAGAATTAGATATATGGCATGCAGATGTAGATGTTCCCTTTTGTCTTTTCTTCTCAGTCTCTGCTTTAGCTTGATTTCAAAGCAGCTTGAAGTTTATGCAATTAACAAGAATTGTGCCTGCAAAGGATATTTTGGATGAGGAAACACTTCAGAGAAATGAAGCAGAGCAAGTTAAAGGCTTGCTGTTGAAGCTCTGTGAGCAAGAAAATACAGAAGCATCTCACACTGAGGTGTTTGATTTATTAAATTGATGTCATGTCAACACTAATTAGAAAATCTAAAGAATTGGGTAAAGATTTACTTTCAAGGACTTATTGTTTCACACCTAATTTAATTTAGTCAAGATTTTAAGGAGATGAGAGAGCATTTAAAAGTTTAAGTTTGAATTCCTTAATCACAAGACAAACATACATTTAATGTCAGCTGTTAAACTGGTGTTCACAGATGACTCAGTGCTGCCATCTTGTTTTCTGTAGACAGCAGTACAGGAGATTTCCTGTCCGTGATGGAGGTGTGATGCGTTGAAGTTCAGCACAGAGATCTTGACTTTAGTTTTGTCCTGATTCTCCTGCAGGGTCTCCTGACCTTCACCCAGGCCGGGGCTCCATGTCAGATTTGGAGGAAGAGACAGACAGGGAGCTGGAGCAGAGCAGTTCAAACTCACTGAGGTTCCCTCTTTCACCTTCAGTGTGGGCGGAGTCAGAGTCGGTCTGGGTGGATCATCTGTTCAGAAGATACATAAACATGTATAAGCAGTCATTTCTCTCGACTATCAAAGGTTTGTTTTATCTTTATTTTAAAGTACGGTTATCAATGACAAGGTCAGAGAAGTACTACATGAATGAACTACATTTAATTTGAAACCTACCTGTGACTGAAATTTTCACGCCATCAAAATTATATTTCAGTCTATTGTCACATTCCAATCTAAAAAAATACTCTTTGTTGTTTTGAGGTTGCATGTCATTCAGGGTTGTGGTGCAGTCTTTTTTTGTTAGGTCACCGATCAATTGTCCTTTCTGTTGTGGATTACTGCTATCAAACACATCAGGTCCAAAAGTACTTTCTCTCCATAATGCTTTACATGTGTTATCTAAGTTGACATTATATTGATCCTGTACGTCAAAGGAGCAGGGGATTGTCACACAGGATCCCTTCAGAACCTCTATAGTCTGTGGTATAATGCTCTCAAACTGTCCACACAGGGCACCTGAAACACAAGAAAGAACATTTAAATAAAGAAGAATGTGTTAATCATTTGTGAATTTTTGGACTAGCTATGTGTAACGCTAAGTTTTTGAGGTATTATTTCAAATTACTTTTTGTTTTTTACAGTGGTGGGCTTAATGTGAGTGAATATCTCACCTGGGAGCAGACAGCCAACAAGAAGGAGAGTGAGAGCTACAGCCATCTTTGTGTTTCAGAATAGGCAGAAAGTCTGGAGAGTACACATGGGTACACATCAGTTTCATACTAAGTATATTTGAGTTATTTCATACTTCTGAAGTTGCTTATTGCAGCATCATGTTGTAGATGATAAAATGATTAGAAAAAAACAGGAAGCTTTGTGGTCTGTGAAGGCAAAAGTGACACATAATGCTACTTTTCATTCATGTATTTTCAGTCTATAGTTAAAATGAACGCTATAATCTGTTTATAGGCAGCTCCTTTAATCACCAGCAATATACAAAAACACAACGACAGCTTTATTACGTCCAAGATCAAAGAGAAAATGCTTCTCCTTTTACAGTGTCTGTTTTTCCTTAACCTATGGTATTAGTTTATTGATCTAAATCCAAGTTGAGAAAAAGTACACATTTTTAGAATTATGTATCAAGTGCTGATTTTCATATTTTTCAAATCAAAATCATGTAAACTTACATTCTTGTCAGGTCCTCTGGAGCAGTGAGGTGAAGATGTTCAGAGGAGGGACGTTTCCTTCAAAGTGTGTGCTGCTTTTTCAAACAGCCTTCTTCAGTAAATTACACGAGGAAGTCACAGTAGTGAACATGCGTGTTACAATCATTTTACAGTCATTTCTATCATGGCTCATAACAGTGCCACAACTCTTCTCAATTACATGTATTCTTCTGTTCTCTTCTATTTTTCATCTTTGGAACTAAATTAACATGTTTGTAATACTCACCTATTAGTCTCCACCCGCCTGTTTTATGAGATTTAAAGAAATAACACATTGTTCAGGTGCAGGTTACTGTATTTGTACACCTAGCGAGCTATGAGAGAAATGACAAAACAGATGTAAGAAGATAAAACACATTCGAGAAGGATCAATCTATTTATAACCTACGGAAACATTATTTTAAAAAATGAATAAATTATAACAATGATAAAAGTCGCTTTGGATAAAAGTGTCTGCTATGTGAATTGTAGAATTGTAGAAAAGTGCTCAAGGTTCCACCAATGAATGAAAAAAACAATAAAATTAATCACAAAATTAAGCCAGGATATTTGCAAATATGGCTACAGCTTTTTCAGTTCAGTGATAGCAGCAGAAAGATAGTTATTTTTGTTCGGCTTTGTTCTGCCCCTTGGGACTGAAAAACCTCCATCCAGAGGGAAGATGCTGAAAATCACGGTGCAAAGGGTGGGAGTCAATGTTTAAGACATACTATAGGTAGCTATCCGCTCTAACGGTCTGGATTACAGGGACGCTTGGTAGAGCCGTGACTCACCAACCAGCTGATTAGACCATTTAACAATGTATTTACTTTTAAATGAAGTACAATACTTCCTCCCATTAGTAAAATAGATGATTACTATTTGAACTCCACAGACAGACAGTGGTGACTGTGGCTCAGTTGGTATAGTTAGTTGTCTCTCAACCGGAAGGTCGGGGGTTCGATACCCAGCACATGTATGATGTGTCCTGCTGCTTCGTCGGTGGAGTCTGAATGTGTATGAATGGGATGAGTTACTTCTGATGGTCACTTTTCATAGCAGCCTCTGCCTTAACTGTGTGAATGTGTTGGTGTGACCTGTGGAGTAAAATCTTTGAGGACTCTTCTCGATCACACATGTTCTCTTCTATTTTTCATCTTTGGAACTAAATTAACATGTTTGTAATATTCACCTTTATTATGAATTTTTAAAACACATTAATTTCAATGTAGACCACAAACTTCCCCCATAGCATGCAGCAATAGGAAGCCTCCTCAACCGCCAGAAGAGCGGAAAACTACAAATTCAGAGATAAACATGTATTTGTTACTACTCTGTTGCATCATCACCGCCTCTTTTAACTCCAACTGTTAGCGTTCAGTCTGCCGAGATCTACCAGTCCTCACAGGGAGCCGTAGCCATTACAGACAGCCTACAAACCCATTTAATATGCACATAACAAACAGTTATAATTCCAGATTAATTTTTTACTCTTATTTTAGGGTACATTTTAATATTAAGTTTGTATTTATATCAAATATTTTTTCCCCTCTAAATTAATGTAGTTTGCAACAAACAACTTTAATCTGCGTTAATCTGTGTGGAGATGTTCACAAACTACAGCAGACTGCTGTGAGATGACGTTGCTATTGTTAAATTAGCTGCAGATACGGTGAGAGTGAATGGAGTAAAGTCGTACCTAACCTTTGACCAGATCACATGTGTTCTCGACTCGGTCCTTACAGATAAACTATGTGCTGTAGCACTAAAAGTAAAAAGGTTCAGGTGGTGGCTGGAGTTTAACTTAATCCTGCTTCATTGGGTAGACAATAGACCACACCATTAGGCCGTCTCAGGTCAGTGTCCGCCATCATAGTGACGACAAGTGATCACGTCACCATCTTACAGTTTGAACGTGATCACTTGTGATTACGTCGCCATCTTCTAGTTTTTAGTGACCACACGTGATCACGCCGCCATCTCAGTTTGAACCTGATCACACGTGATTATCTTCATCATCTTGTCCCTCTCTCTCTATCTCTTCCTCTTTCTCTCTCTCTCTCTCTCTCTCTCTCCCGTACATACACAACCACATACACACACACACGCACACACACACACACACACACAGACACACACGCACAGTCTCACACACACACACGCACACACACACACACACCCACACACACACACACACAGACACACACACACACACACACACACACACACACACACGCACACACACGCACAGGCTCACACACACACACACACGCACACACACCCACACACCCACACACAGACATACACACACACACATACACACACACACACACACACCACACACACACACACACACACACACACACACACACACACACACACACACACACACAGACATACACACACACACACACACACACACACACACACACA
This sequence comes from Labrus bergylta, assembly GCF_963930695.1. Lineage (NCBI taxonomy): Eukaryota > Metazoa > Chordata > Actinopteri > Labriformes > Labridae > Labrus > Labrus bergylta. Next base: position 19,278,261 of record NC_089202.1, read on the forward strand.
CACACACACACACACACACACACACACACACACACATACACACACACACACACAGACATACACACACACCCACACACCCACACACACACACACACACACACACACACACACACACACACGCACATACACACACACACACACACACACACACATACACACACACACACACACAGACACACGCACGCACACACACACACGCACCCACACACACACACACACACAAACACACACGCACCCACACACACACATACACACACACACACAGACACACACACACGCACACACACACACGCACCCACACACACACATACACACACACACACACACACACACACACACACACTCACACACACACACACACACACACACACACACACACACACAACTACATAACTACAACCTTACACCCCATTCACAAGCTTTGCTTCATAATGTTTGGCTTGCTTCAGATTAGCTTGTAATGGTTGTTGATTGACTGTTACACTCTGATGTCACTGCATTCACTTTATCTTATCATTTCTGTGTCCAGAGGCTGTCCGTAATGTGTGAAAAAAAATGAATGTCCTGTTAGTGCTGTCATTTTATATGATGCAACCCGAATACTGGATGTTGTCCTGTTTGTTGGGGTAATGTTGAATGTAAGTTGTAAGATATTGAGACACAGTCCCACGGTGATACTGATAAACTCAACTAAATAATTCATGGCAGGATTAGGAGAAGGCCGTTATTTTGTTTCCTCGAGGAACAGGAACACCTCTAATAGCATTCATCAACAATGTCCTCCTGTCTGGGTTTTCTCAGATTAAATTGAGTAGAAGTAAAAACCTGAGCTTGTTGATTTGTAAACGTGACTGAACAAGGACTATCTTTCAATGATAAAATCAAGCTGGTTAAAACACGTTGATGGAAACTGAGACCACGAACTTCCCCAGCAGTATTAGGACGCCTTTCTCAACCGCCAGAAGAGCGGAAACTATAAATTCAGAGATAAACATGTATCTGTTACCACTGTAATAATGTTTTAACGTTCTTGTGTGATTTAGGATATCAGCTCGTCAACACTTTTCTTCAATTTCAAAACATTGGACAGAGCTTTCTTTCCCCGCCCCCTCCCTCCTAGAGCCAATGTGCAAACAGGTTGCTATGTCGTGGACACTGAAGCTTCAGTTTTTAACCAGCTCTGCATCGGTCTAGAGACTTTTCTGCTCTCTAACCTCTCTCCTTTTTTCAGAAGCAACCGCCTACCTTCTCTGCTCAAAATACAATGATTCTGCGCCACAATGGAAAACTAGAAGGAGGACATACCGACTGCTACATTTACAGATAAACCAGCACTTAAACAGATCATGTTTAATGTCTGATGATATAGAAAGACCATTTCAAGATTTAATTCAGAAGATATCTTACATATTGGACCTTTAAACTGTCCTCCTTAACCTCGTCTTTGATTCAGGGCCATTTAAACCCTGTCCTCTGGAACTGGCCTCACAGGCTTTCTTTAATCTGATTGGAAAACAAGAGCATGCAATGAATGAATCAAAACTTTATTACAGACTCAGGGTCCAAATAATAAAATCCAAAAGACATAAAATACAATACAAGATACATGAAATACAAAGCACAGTATAAAAATCTGCAACTTGCACTTGCAATGCATGGTATAAAATCACTAAATAGATAAAAACCCCCAGAGGATACAACTGTACCAATGTTACCATATCTTGGATTGATTCAATGTGCATCTCTTTTGATAAACCATTTACTTTTTCAATAAATAATAAAAATCTTGATTAGCAGAGCTTCAATACAAACAAAAGTGAAAACCATCACCTCAAACTTATCCACAATTAATGATCAATATCTCTCCAGATTTGAACATCAGAGGCTTCATGGAGAAAATATTATGTGAAATTACTGAGAATGAATCATGTATTGTGCCAAACACCCCGCAGAATATTGAAATATCACATTCATATCTCAAAGTCGATATTTAAAGCAATGCAGGAAGAGCAGAGAGGGAGACAGAGAGAGAGTCTTCAAATAATCAGGTATGACGTTTGGCAATGACATCATAGTCTGGAGATCTGTTAGTGTGATCCAGATTCATGTAAGTGCTGTCCTCTTCTTTTGGCTTCATGCTCTCTCTTTGTTTCCTTTAGTAAAAGAAGAAATGAGGATTAAAAATTGTTTTATACACAAGTCTGCTCCATTTGTCATATCTTCATCAGCACAGTTTATTCTAAAAAGTCCTCCGGTGTAATAACATACCAAAGAAACACCATGCAGAGTGTGAGGACGATGTTCACAGTGAGAGACACTCCAGTAACAGCCCAGAAGAGAACTCCACCGTAGGGTCCACAGTTATCCTCAAGACCTGTCAAAAGAAATAACATGATAATATCATAACCCTGTTTGGGGGGGGGGGACACTTTTTCAACTTGATGGTTTTTACCACTAAAGTCTACTTCATTGTCAGTTTGACAGTGAAGGAAGTACCAAAGCTGTATCATATTTCCAAATCAAGACCGCAAAGCGAGCGAGAGAGACGAGTGTAGGCTGAGCAACCAAAAGACTAAAAGAAGAGGAGAGGTTTCAGCAGGAACAACGCTGAGCCAGAAGAAATTCAATATTCATTTTTGATTGTTTCATGGTGGTTATGTTCAAAAGCACAATTTAAACACACTAAACCCACTGGCACATGAAGGAGTTGATTATGAAAGGGAAACTGAACTGATTGATTGGCCCAAATTGGCACACATGGACATTTGGATGAAAAAGACAAATTAGTAATGTTTTATATACTAATACAGAAAGTGCCAAAGATGGAAATCAATCTTGAAAACTGAAACATTAACAACATTTTATAATCAGTAAATCACTGCTCTGGATGAATTATAGACCTTTAAAGGTTTAAAAACACACAGTTTAACTTTTATACATACGCTGAATATCTATGTGTTTGTTGTTGGATCGTCCACTCCCCAGTTCATTTTCAGCCTTGCAGAAAAAAGGACCGCTGACATCTGAAGCTTTGACAGTTAAAACACGTCCAGTCCCGATAAAAGTTAATGGTTATGGGTTGATGACATAGCCCTACCCTCGCGTGCAAACTGCGGTTTTTAATGTCAGGCATTTATCTGAATCCTGTAACACAATTGTAGTTTTGTGTTTGTGTGGCATTTTTCTTGTTAATACTTAGTAATTATGAGAACAAATTGTGAAATGTGCCGCTTACCAATAAAAGTTATACTCAGTTCAGAGACAAACCTTGACTTTCTGCAGATGTTGGAAGGCTGTAGAAAATAAATCGCTGAGAAGCAGATCCCAGAGAGTTTGAGCTGCGACAAAGCACAATGAAGTGATCCTTCCTTTGGGCTTGACTCATGGTGATGAAGCTCACGCCTGTACCATTTCGATGCTCATAACTGACTGCAAACTCTTCTGAACGATTGACCAGTGATTCATCCAAACTCCATTGTAAAGTGGGAGGAGGATTTCCCGTAGACTCACAGGAACAGTTGACCTGGTTAGCAGTTTTGGTGCAATCAGATGAGGACATGATCTGTGGAGCATCTGTAATGGATGTAGGGAAGAGAGACAAGTAGAGAGTCAAGTAAAGCCATGCTGTATCAAATTTGCAAAAGTAAAAGAGAAGGCTTATGGCGATAAAAATAAAAAAATAAAAGTTGACCAGCTGTGCGTGTGAATGAAGTGAATGAGGCAAAGAAAAATTCTAGTTCCTCCATGTCAATTAGTTTTCATTCTGGGCCTGTGTCCACAGAGGGCGCTTTTAACGCTGGCAGCGCCTATTTTCAATACAAAACCAATGTAGTTCAGTGTTTTCAGCTCTCAGCTTCATACGTTTCTTGAGGCCGCATTCACTCAGCTCTCAGTTGAAAACAATTCCACTTATGGAACAGCACTACGCTCTTCTATGTCACATCTCCATCCCCAACCTATGGCGTTTTATCCCAGCCAATAAAATTGTGCGCGCACAGGAGATCTGTGCAACTCAAACAGCCACACGCATATTATTTTTGCAAGCGTTTCCACAGCATTCTCCTGCAGAATTCATCTGCTCGCACGAGCAATATTGTATCCTGCAAGGAGAAAACCATACCTTTGAGCACGAGCAAAATCTCACACTGAGCGCGTAACTACAGTGCTCTCTCCTGCTCGCTCGCGAGGGGATTTTTCTTTTTGCGCTCAAAGCATGGTTTTGTCCTCTCAGGATACAATATTGCTCGCGCAAGCAATTTCATTTGAATGATTGTAATTTTACTTGATATGCACATTCTTACTAAGCAGACCTTTTTGGGGGTAAAGTTAACATTTGCTCGTCTCTAATTTAATTATAGAAACTCATATATAACACAGTGTTTCCCCTGCCATTCAGGTCGTTCAGGGTGGATTACCCAAAGTGATCTCCCACCACCCTAAAAGAAAGGCACTAAATACTTTATCTATGTAAATTATCCATCCATCCATTATCTATAACTCTTTTCTCCCTTTATTTAGAACAAAGTTAATCCTCTACAAAAGAAAGATTTTATGGATATGAAGTTTCCAATCAAAGCAAATTAAAGATAAACAAAGAGACTTTCATACATTTTGAAAAATGTAACTGATGAATGACACCTACAATGTACATCTATTTGCCTTGTGTTTGATTGAAAACTTCCCAGTTTATTTTCAGCCTTGCAGAAAAACGGGCCTCTCTTTCTCGAAGCTTATTAACAAAGATTATTTACATTCCTCATTTGTAAAACGCTGCACAAAAGAAGCCTGACCTACCTGCATTTATGCAAATGTTTCAAACAATACCTACACTGAACATCCATCTGTGTGTTGTTCGATCTTCCACTTCCCTCTTCATTTGCTGCACGGCAGAAAAAAGGTCCTCTCTCCCTAGAAGCTTTGATGTTTAAAACACGTCCAGTCCCCATGAAAGTCTCCTGGCCTCCATCAGCTCTGTACCAGGTGTAGTTCTTTACAGCTGGGTTTGCATTAGCACTGCAAGTCAGTGTCACATTTGTGTCTTCTTGCACTGGACCAGAGGGACTGACTGACACTGTGGTCCCTTTGGGTGAATCTGAAAAGAGAAAAAATAAAGTTGTATTTTTTGAATATGTAGTTTATTTGTGATGAGGGATAGAGAATGTTATGCCTTTATCCTGAACAAGCCCTGCTAAACATCAATAGAAACATCTAGTAGGACCAGTGTTGGTCTGTAACGTATCACTAGTAACGCGTTACAGTAATGATATTACTTTTACAAGGAACGAGTAGAGTAACGAATTACTAATGAAATTCCAGTAATAATATTACAGTTACCCACACAAAAATAACTTGTTACTACATTACTGTTGTTGTTATTACCCCACTTCAGATTTATGAAACAAACCCCAGATTAGTTTTGTTGCGCACCTCAGACAAGCAGGAAAGTAATGAGCTTCATGGTTGCCAGATATACGGATTTGGGCTTCTTTTTAGGTGCCCCAGAGGGTAGTTTTTGTTTGGCCATTGGGCTTGTTTTGTCATTTGTTGTCACACATACCTGGCAACCCTGGCTAGCTTGAAAGCATACATGTTTACTTTCAGCGGCTGGAAATATTCCCATTACTTAAGTTTTGTCGACAAGAAAGATAACAAGAACATCATTGTCAGATGTAAATTGTGTCCCAGTACCAGGACTCTTTATACTGCAAAACACAAGACTTCAAAACTCCTTAAGCACTTACAACATCTGACGACAGCACAACAACATGAAGCTCGTGTAAATAAACCCACCAATGAGCTGTGGAGGACAGCTGTAGCCCTACAATGTCTACAAATCAACCAAGACTGGATTTTAATTTTTTTAAAAGCGAAAAAGAACTAATGAAAGTTGTGGCTTATTACGAAAAGTAATATAACAAGTAGTGTAACATATTACTGATGGCAGGGAGTAATAAGTAAAGTAATTAAATTACTTAAAGGGTAATGAGTAATATATTCCTTTTTTTCAATAACGAGCCCAACACTGAGTAGGACTATAACAGTATGTGTACTCATGCAGAGCCATCACGGTTTGGTCTTCACCGTTCAGTGCATTCATTTTTATTTATTTTTATTAATAAAATGTAAAGTTATAAAGACAATGCACATTCATAACATTTCTGTAATGCACAAGTTTAGCCATCATAGACAGCAGCAATATGTAAAACAGACTAAAGTGGGACAACAAAATTGTAATTCTAGAAGCATATGAAACACTTAAAAGAGAGATGTGCATTAAAACAGGACAGTAATACTGTTCTCCTGGTAAAACAAATAAGATACCTAAAAGCAGGACATCAACGCAGGAGACGTAGGCCTACATGAGACAGCATACCAATTAGAGGTGGGGGAAAATAGATACAGCATAGAATCACAATATTCTGCTAGCGATATGTTTTTATTTTTAATTGCTGGAGGGGTTGCACAATTCATTTTGAGCAAGTTGCATTGTTAAAAATGGCTGCAGTTGTTCAGTCATCCGTACATGTTTGTGTTCAGTAAAGTTTGATCAGACTGAAACACCATCAGTTCAGATTGTGAGGTGCTTGCAGCCTTTTACTTTTATCACAGTGTTGGTCAGTCTGTGGGCTCGACTCCCATTGTGTAGAAATGAACAGACAGAAGTGAGACAAAAAGACTGAGAATTTTTTCTTATTTGACAAAACAGTTCTTGATTTAGTTTAATTTTGTGTACATAATATGCAGTTAAAAATATGAAATTCAATATATTATATCACAATTCTCAGCTTGTCGCAAAATGTTTAAAATCGCAATAATATCGTATCGTGACTCAAGCATCGTTATAATATCGTATCGAAGGGCCTCTGGTGATTCCCACCTCTCATTACAGTGTAGACCTACAGTACAGTGTTGCTTCCTCAGTGGATAAACAGTTGGTGGAAATATGTAAATATGAACTTTACTATGTTTGTTATCATCTTACTTTGTTTTTGAAATGGGAGATTAAAGTCCAGTGTTACATTCATTTATAATCAGATACAACTGTGACCTTTAACCCTGTGATGAAAACACTGAGTGTGAAATGATCTGTTGACCTCTTTGTGAAAAACATGCAGCTTGTTTTCTTTATGTTTAAGTTTTGACAGGAGTTATTAAACCACTGTGTGACATTAGTCATCACTGCTGTTAGCTTACGTGCAGCTTGCTGGTTTGTTGTTGCAAGTTCAAAAATGATAGTATCATCAGCGTACATTAGGATGTCTGACCTAATAGCATTCATTTATTAGATCATTTATGTAGAGGCTAAACAACAAACCCTGTTCATACAATGAATACATCTACAATCAAACATCTGAGTGGAGAGAAAAAAAGGTAATCACACATGGCAGTATGCACACCCCAGGTGACGGCCATGCTCGTAACTGTTTGCTAAATGATTACAAAACAACAAACAAAGAAGAAGAAGCATGTATTTTATGTAATCAATTTAATCACAAGACAAACATACTCACATGTAATGTCAGCTGTTAAACTGGTGTTCACAGATGACTCAGTGCTGCCATCTTGTTTTCTGTAGACAGCAGTACAGGAGATTTCCTGTCTGTGATGGAGGTGTGATGCTTTGAAGTTCAGCACAGAGATCTTGACTTTAGTTTTGTCCTGATTCTCCTGCAGGGTCTCCTGACCTTCACCCAGGCCGGGGCTCCATGTCAGATTTGGAGGAAGAGACAGACAGGGAGCTGGAGCAGAGCAGTTCAAACTCACTGAAGTTCCCTCTTTCACCTTCAGTGTGGGCGGAGTCAGAGTCGGTCTGGGTGGATCATCTGTTCAGAAGATACATAAACATGTATAAGCAGTCATTTCTCTCTACTATCAAAGGTTTGATTTATCTTTATTTTAAAGTAATCAATGATAAGGTCAGAGAACTACTACATGACTGAACTGTTAATAAGTTTAATTTGAAACCTACCTTTGACTGAAATTTTCACGCCAGCAAAAAAGTATTTCAGATCATTGTCACATTGCAATCTAAAATTATGCACTTTGTTGTTTTGAGGTTGCATGTCATTCAGGGTTGTGGTGCAGTCTTTTTTTATTAGGTCACCGATCAATTGTCCCTTTTGTTTGTGTTGTGGATTACTGCTATCAAACACAACAGGTCCCTTATAATAATCTTTCCATAATGCTTTACAAGTGTTATCTAAGTTTACATTATATTGATCCTGTATGTCAAAGGAGCAGGGGATTGTCACACAGGATCCCTTCAGAACCTCTATAGTCTGTGGTATAATGATCTTAAACTGTCCACACAGGGCACCTGAAACACAAGAAACAAATCCTTATTACAATTATACATTTACAATACAATCCTTATTCATATTGAGTTTATAATGTCTATATTACTAAAAACAGCAATGTTCATTGCATGTGTCTCTGTTAAATAAACAAACAAAAAAATAAAGTCATGATACATTTTATTGTTGGCTCTGTTTCTAAAAATCTTATCAGTATGCTTTCAAAGATAAAATAGTCTTCACATAAAACTCAGGATTCATCATTTTCACAGTTATTTTTTACATTAAAGTTGTAAATTTAACACCAAATCTCTACATTATGATATCAATAAAAGAAAGCAGAACACATTCGTAGCTAATTTCTTTGACAAATATAAGTGAGCATCTCACCTTGCAGCAGACAGCCAATGAGGAGGAGAGTCAGAGCTGCAGCCATCTTTGTGTTTCAGAAGAGGCAGAAAGTCTGGAGAGAATACATGTAGATTTACACTTTAGTGTATTTCGCTCCAAATAAACTTAGATTTCATTTTGTGGCTGTTGTTGAATGTGATCTTTGCAGAAGTTGCAGATGGAGAAATATCTTCATCAATGTGGAAAAGGTTGGATCCAGAGTTTAGTTAACTAAATTGATCCCAACAAAACTAACAGACTTCAAGGTGTGCAGCTTCTCATTTTAAGGTTTAAATTGAAATATTTCTGCATTTCATTCAATTCAAGTAAAGATGCTCATTATTAAAACATAGAAGATGAAATGATAATAAAATAAAAAAACAAGAAGTTTGACTGCCTGCCTCAAGGAAAAGAAACAAAATTGAAAAATATATTTTTTTTCTTGAGTTAATTTTGTTTACAACCTCTTAAAGGAAACTATTTGATCAGTAATAACGCCCAGAAGAAAAACTGCATGAGAGCTTCAAGATGTTCAAAACTTGATCAAAGTGAATGTTTTTTTCTTTCCCCTGTAACAAAGTTTGTTTGATCATAAAGTAACCTTTATGATAATAGACATGTTGATTTGTTATATCTCCTGAAAAAAGTTATTTAAAAGTGATATAAAAGTTTTATAAACTTACGTTTTTGTCAGGTAGTTTTGAGCAGAGAGGTGAAGGATGTTTAGAGAAGTGAAGCTCCTCATCATTTGGTCACCTTCATAAACAGCATTGAAAATTTGACTTGAAATTTAGGAAGTCAAAAAAAAAAGGAACTATCATGTTCACATTGAATGTTCAGCACTTTTTACATATAGTTTTCATAGAGTGCCACATCATTCCTCACCATAAATTAATGTATTGAGTAAAGTTGTGAGTAATTATGTAAGTGTGAGTGTGTGAACAAGTATGTGAATAAGTGTGTGAGCCAATGAACACGAGTGTATAAGTGTGAGAGTCTGAGTCAGTGAGTGAATGAGTGTGATTTTGTGAGGCATGGTCCAGGTTGCTAGTGTAAGTGTATGTGTCTGAATGAATGTGGGAGTGATTACGTGAGTGAATGAATGAGTGAGAGAATTAGGGCTACCTTTCTCTTTCTTTTCTCCTATACTCCTGTAGAAGTTCTGTGTTGTTGTAAATCTTCTGTCTTTGTTTTTCCACCCTAGCTTTTGATGCAGCCTTCTTAGGATTACTTTCATTTGCTCTTCATAAGGAATGTGAGTTAACATAAATTCATATAAAAATTCAATATCATGCCAATATGGCATTAAATTAAAAAATATAGTATATCAATAAAGTTTATTAACACAATATGCCTCTACATTACATGGTAGTAAAAGCTATTCATTACGGTTATGAATGACATTTAGCTAAACTAGCAGGACTACCAGGAACTACTTTTTTTAACTTGATTTAAGAGAAGTCCTTATTTCTTGGTTTTTAATAATAATACATTACAAACATTATTGTTATAGCACCTTTAGAAATAGATGTTTACAATCGGGAGAATAACATGATGAACTTCAACAGTCAGGTGACAGAGACATAGAAACAGCAAAATCCCCCTAAACTTAAAGAGAAACTTGTTAGGTTGTACAATGATATGAAGTCTCAATATCTGTAGTAAATAGGCAACTTCCAAACCTACAGCCTCTCCTAATCAGCCCCTTTTTTAAATTATAAATTATTTTCCCATTTGAACTTTTTGTCTTTGTTATTATCGGTTCTTCTGATGTTAAGTTGAGTTTCTTTGCCTTTTGGCTGTCTGATTTAGATACAGTACTGTGCAAAAGTTTTAGGCAGGTGTGAAAAAATGCTGTAAAATAAGAATGCTTTCACAAATAGAAGTAATTATTTTTGATCAATTAACAAAAAGCATTTTTTGAATGAACAGAAGAAACATCTAAATCAAATCAATATTTGGCGTGACCACCCTTTGCCTTCAAAACAGCATCAATGCTTGTAGGTACACTTGCACACAGTTTTTGAAATATTTCGGCAGGTGGGTTGTTCTTCATGCAATCTCAGACACACTCGATAATGTTGAGATCAGGACTCTGTGCAGGCCATACCATCACTCCCAGGACTCCTTGTTCTTCTTTACGCTGAAGATCGCCCTTAATGACATTGGCTGTATGTTTTGGGTCATTGTCCTGCTACAGAATAGATTTGGCACCAATCAGACGCTTCCCTGATGGTATTACCCTGATGGTATTACATGATGGATAAGTACCTGCTTGTATTTCTCAGCATTGAGGACACCATTAATTCTGACCAAATCCCCAACTCCATTTGCAGAGAGGCCCAAACTTGAAAGGAACCTCCACCATGCTTCACTAATGCCTGCAGACACTTGTTATCTAACGCTCCAGCTTAAAAAACATCGATTTCAAATCATCAATCAAGTTTGGTGTGGTAAGAAATCAAAATTTTATTTTTAGGCCATATCACCCAGCCCTAGTTTCAACATTTATTTTGAAAGAAAATATACATTCAAGAGACCACAGCATTCTTAAAAGTTCTAAAATCAGCAATAGAACTGTAATCTAATTATGCATCACACTCTAGTCTCTAAATTTAACCTGGGCATATTCACATTCAGAGTCCTTCTTCACATTTCTAGGCTTCACTTCATTGTATAGATTTACACTCTCTACTGCATTGCTCGCAACATTTCTGCCCAATTCTCCATCCAAGCGCTTCTCCTCCAGATAGGAGCGACCTGACTGATTTGTGTCCCCAGAGCTTCCTCCCTCCTTCTCGCCTTTGCTCCTCCAAGTCACACTAGTGTAAATCACATCTTTGCTTTCCTCGTTTTTCTTCTCTGAACTTGTCCTGGCATCTTCTGTGTTGTTTTGGCCTGAGCTTGGTAAGTTGGTGCTGATTGGCTCAGAGGTAGTTGCAGGTTGGGTGACACCTGGTTTCTTCAGCTGAGTGGTGTTAGCATAAATGCCCTCATTTGTTTTGTTGAGTTCCTACAAATCAAAAGGAAATGTTGGTTGTAAGGTTATTCTGCTTATTTAAGTGACACTAAGTAGAAAACTGCTGGATTCCAAGGTAAAGTACCTCATCTCCTTTTCCACTTGGTAGATGTTGGCTCATAGCAACTGTGCTGGCGTTACCTGACCCCTGACTCTTAAGCAGGTTGTGTTGAGTCCTCTGAGCCCTGAAAAAACCAGCAGAGTATAAACCTACAAGAATATACTGAAAATATCTTTGTTTTTCCCTAGTCTAAAGTTGAGAAAAAACTCAGGGAACAGTCCATATTTAGTTATTTTAACACTGGTAACAGATCACAGGATCACAGCGTCTGCAGGAAAAATGATGTCAACATGTTGTGCCGAGTGTGGCGAACATTAGCAGTACTAGCATTAGCAGTACTAGCACTGCCAGCCTTTGGTCCTCCTTGCAGGTTTACTTCCACATGTCTGTGCTTTTTACGCATTGCTCTGGTCAAGATACACCACTTTAACACGAGACAGCCTACATACAACTTTTACTCCATTTTCTAGATCAAAATACAGTCAAACCTCTTTGTGCTATGACATGCCACTTGTCTACTATGCTGGTTTACATCTAGGTAGTAGAGCATTAGTGCCTGTCTATAGCTTTGGCTGGTGGCGGGCAGCATTTCAGCATCAACATTCTTATGTGTGCATGTGCAAAGGTCACAGTACAGGACATACTCTGTCAAGTAGAGGAAATATTCATGATTACTTCATGCCATAACTTTTTTGTTGCAACATACTGGAGCAAAACTCGCAGGTTTTCCACTCGGACTTCGCTACAGCTGCCTACAAACATGGGGCTTATTGAGAAGCTGCAAACTGTATCACAGCACACCAATCAGTAAAGAACAGTAAAACACCACATAATTAACCACCTGTGGGCATCCTCTCTTCAGAGTAAGGTTATCAACATTTTTTTTCATAATTTGATACTTTCGACCTCTTTTAAAACAATACTTTTCCAAATCTCCTTTATTCTAATGATCAATAGTACCCAAAAGTACACAAAGCTTTAAATAACTACATATCTTCAGTCATATTTAATCCCAAAGTTGCTTTGAGCAAAAAAGAGAGTAAGAGATCAGCGGTACATCTGAAATTCACATATCAGCAAATACTGATGTTTCTCCAGTCCTTTAGGTGTCTCATAAAGCTGCATATTCATGTTTATGTCTCACAAACAGACGCAGAGCAGAGGACACTATAAATAACACAAATACATTGGCAACATTTTCGATCCACAACATTTGATTGAAATTGTGGGCCTCAATTGAAAAATATTAATTACCTGGATAAGACTTTGCTCATAATACCAAAAAATATTAAACATTTCAAAGATTTTAAATTGAAGACCAGAGGAACAAAACATAGAATCAGTATCTTCACTCAAATAAAGAATATAAAATTCCAAGTTGGAGGTTTTTAAACATTTTGCATAGTGGTATTCTGTACGGTTTGGCTTGATTTGCTGTTACCCTACCTGATAACAAAGAGTAGAGCACATACTAGCACCAGGAAGGCGACAATGGTGGCGATGAAGACTGGCAAAATCACTGAAACATACAAAGGACAATAAGGGATTATGGTTCAAGCTCTTATTCAGAAGAGATTATTATTTGAATAAATTCGGACATCACGTATTAATTATTCATTTTGTAAATTGTTAAATCAGGACATATTAAAGCTTTCAAGAGGAATTTATGTTCACCACTTACCCATTCATAAAGCTTTCTTGTTAATACTTAGTAATTATGAGAACAAATGATGAAATGTGCCGCTTACCAATAAGTTATACTCAGTTCAGAGACAAACCTTGACTTTCTGCAGATGTTGGAAGGCTGTAGAAAATAAATCGCTGAGCAACAGATCCCAGAGAGTTTGAGCTGCGACAAAGCACAATGAAGTGATCCTTCCTTTGGGCTTGACTCATGGTGATGAAGCTCACGCCTGTACCATTTCGATGCTCATAACTGACTGCAAACTCTTCTGAGTGATTGACAGCTAACCCATCCAAACTCCATTGTAAAGTGGGAGGAGGATTTCCCGTAGACTCACAGGAACAGTTGACCTGGTTAGCAGTTTTGGTGCAATCAGATGAGGACATGATCTGTGGAGCATCTGTAATGGATGTAGGGAAGAGAGACAAGTAGAGAGTCAAGTAAAGCCATGCTGTATCAAATTTGAAAAAGTAAAAGATAAGGCTTATGGCTGTAAAAAAAAAGAAAAAAAGTTGACCAGCTGTGCGTGTCCAAGTGAATGAGGCAAAGAAAAATTCTAGTTCCTCCATGTCAATCGGTTTTCATTCTGGGCCTGTGTCCACAGAGGGCGCTTTTAACGCTGGCAGCGCCTATTTTCAATACAAAACCAGTGTAGTTCAGTGTTTTCAGCACTCATAAGTTTCTTGAGGCCGCATTCACTCAGCTCTCAGTTGAAAACAATTCCACTTATGGAACAGCACTACGCTCTTCTATGTCACATCTCCATCACCAACCTATGGCGTTTTATCCCAGCCAATAAAATTGCGTGCGGACGAGATCCATGTGCGAATTTAAAGGAGCTGTGCGTGCAACTCAAACAGCCACGCGCATATTATTTTTGTGAGCACTTGCACAGCATTCACTTGCAGAATTTATCTGCTCGCGCGAGCAATATTGTATCCTGCAAGGAGAAAACCATGCTTTGAGCACGAGCAAAATCTCACCCTGAGCGCGTAACTACAGTGCTCTCTCCTGATTTTTCTTTTTGCGCTCAAAGCATGGTTTTGTCCTCTCAGGATACAATATTGCTCGCGCAAGCAATTTCATTTGAATGATTGTAATTTTACTTGATATGCACATTCTTACTAAGCAGACCTTTTTGGGGGTAAAGTTAACATTTGCTCGTCTCTAATTTAATTATAGAACCTCATATATAACACAGTGTTTCCCCTACCATTCAGGTCATTAAGGGTGGATTACCCAAAGTGATCTCCCACCACCCTAAAAGAAAGGCACTAAATACTTTATCTATGTAAATTATCCATCCATCCATTATCTATAACTCTTTTCTCCCTTTATTTAGAACAAAGTTAATCCTCTACAAAAGAAAGATTTTATGGATTTGAAGTTTCCAATCAAAGGAAATTAAAGTTAAACAAAGAGATTTTCATACATTTTGAAAAATGTAACTGATGAATGACACCTACAATGTACATCTATTTGTCTTGTGTTTGATTGAAAACTTCCCAGTTCATTTTCAGCCTTGCAGAAAAACGGGCCTCTCTTTCTCGAAGCTTATTAACAAAGATTATTTACATTCCTCATTTGTAAAACGCTGCACAAAAGAAGCCTGACCTACCTGCATTTATGCAAATGTTTCAAACGATACCTACACTGAACATCCATCTGTGTGTTGTTCGATCGTCCACTTCCCTCTTCATTTTCAGCCTTGCAGAAAAAAGGTCCTCTCTCCCTAGAAGCTTTGATGTTTAAAACACGTCCAGTCCCCATGAAAGTCTCCTGGCCTCCATCAGCTCTGTACCAGGTGTAGTTCTTTACAGCTGGGTTTGCATTAGCACTGCAAGTCAGTGTCACATTTGTGTCTTCTTGCACTGGACCAGAGGGACTGACTGACACTGTGGTCCCTTTGGGTGAATCTGAAAAGAGAAAAAAAAAAGTTGTATTTTTTGAATATGTAGTTTATTTTGTAGTTTTGTGTTTGTGTGGCATTTTGAATATAAAGTCAGAACTTTGATCTGCTACATGAAGTCTGCTCGGTGTATAGTAGGCTTTTATTGTGGTAGAGAACATCAGCGTGCACTGCCCATCATATCAGGATTTGTTTTTAGGCTTCGGTGCGCAACTTTATTTACCTGACCAAAGTGAAATACAGGAGAATGATAATCCGTAACATTACCTGCAGGCAGGGCTAACACTCTGTTAGGAACGCACATCAAGACAACAGGTGATACAAAACAGTACTCACAGAGCAACGCGCGACATGAGTCACCGTTAAACTGGACCGTTTGACAACACAACTCTAACATGTCTTATTATCTTAACAAGCTATCACTAGTTTTCTCTGATACATTTAACGACTGAGTGGGTGAAAGTTATGAAGTACAGTACTACATTAGTGCTGTACACATTTTAAAAAGAAAAAAACTTCTTACTCCACTGAATTTATAGAAAATGTTCAGTTTTTTTGCTAGTTGCTTCTCAGATTCAGATTTATGATGTCAAAATATCTTTATGTGCCCTGCTGGCTATATATGTAAATAAATAAATATGCCTATATATTTTTTATTACTCTTTACTTTAACTTAACTTAGTAACTTAACTTTATCTAGGCATACAATGCATTTGACATTGGTCATATTTGTCAAAAAGAAGCAAGGCCTTATCTGTCAGTCTAGATTTTGAGCTTTTTATACCTAGATCAAAAACACCAATTGAAATTGGTTATTTGTTGTTTTATACGTTGAGAATTTTCAGACAAAACGTGTTTTGCTTTAATCCCTGTTATTAACACAACATGAATATTAGGCTGTCCCAGACGATGTGCTTATCTCCTGATTTCATATTACCCTTTATTTGGTTACTGATTTTTTTCATGTAATTCTAAAACATGTGAGGCAATCCTTGATGACATTGCCCCTTTCAGAATAAATCAAGCCAAACAAAACGCTCTTCCCTTGCTTCCCTTCCAAATCTCCACCAATGCCCACTTGTTATCTGCAGGGTCATCAGCTGGGGTCTACCGCTCGTAGATGATTTGCACCTTAACCCAGAACATCTCCAGTTGAGTTCTTGTTCAATTTGAATTCTCCTGGACTTTAGCTTTGCTTTTAATACGAAAGACTATGATATCCTCCTGAATTTCCTGAAAGAGTACATTGGCATTAAAAACACTGCTCTGTACTGGTTTCAATCTTATTTATCTGGCAGATCTTTCTGTTTCGGCGATACAATTTTCCCCATCCCCTTTCCACCTCACATTTGGTGTTCCCCAAGGGTCAATTCTCAGTCTATTATTTGCTCTGGTAATGGGCACCTCTGGGAAAATGTTCAATATGTTCAAATACACTGCAAACCCAAAGTTTCCCCCACAACTGATTTTAAAAACTAGCTCTAGGTCTTCTACCTTTGCTGTGTACAATATTACTTTTTATTTTTTCTTGTGTTTTCTTGTGTCTGCTACTTCCTTTTGTTTGTTAAGGAAAAAATCAATAGCTTATAGTCTGGAGCATTACTGGAAAGTGGATTAGGGTGTGAATACGACCATGAGGGATTGCCTTTTTTCTCCACTCAGTCGTCTTTGTCTTATCACTGCATGTACTGAACCATGAGGTGGTACAAATACCATTTCAGGCCTTCTAACTATCATAAAATCCAAACTGGTGAGTAATGAGAAAATTCACTCCGCTTACAATGTGAGTCGATGAAGACAATAACTTATCAGAACAAAATATATTTTTTACCAGGCCATAAACATGTCCATTTCTGCTGTCACAATGGACATTATAATACGGGGTGTGTATGGGACTTCTGGTTCTTTTTTCTTCTGCATCAGTTCCATTTTTTTTACCTGTGTTCATGCAAATATTTCAAACAATACCTACACTGAACATCCATCTGTGTGTTGTTCGATTGTCCACTTCCCTCTTCATTTGCTGCACGGCAGAAAAAAGGTCCTCTCTCCCTAGAAGCTTTGATGTTTAAAACACGTCCAGTCCCCATGAAAGTCTCCTGGCCTCCATCAGCTCTGTACCAGGTGTAGTTCTTTACAGCTGGGTTTGCATTAGCACTGCAAGTCAGTGTCACATTTGTGTCTTCTTGCACTGGACCAGAGGGACTGACTGACACTGTGGTCCCTTTGGGTGAATCTGAAAAGAGAAAAAATAAAGTTGTATTTTTTGAATATATAGTTTATTTGTGATGAGGGATAGAGAATGTTATGCCTTTATCCTGAACAAGCCCTGCTAAACATCAATAGAAACAGCTAGTAGGACCAGTGTTGGGCTGTAACGTATCACTAGTAACGCGTTACAGTAATGATATTACTTTTACAAGTAACGAGTAGTGTAACGAATTACTAATGAAATTCCAGTAATAATATTACAGTTATCCACACAAAAAAAAAAACTTGTTACTACATTACTGTTGTTGTTATTACCCCACTTCAGATTTATGCAACAAACCCCAGATTAATTTTGTTGCGCACCTCAGACAAGCAGGAAGGTAGCAAGCTTCATGGTTGCCAGATATGCAGATTTGGGCTTTTTTTTAGGTGCCGCCGAGAGTAGTTTTTTTTTGGCCATTGGGCTTGTTTTGTCATTTGTTGTCACACATACCTGGCAACCTTGGCTAGCTTGAAAGATGGAAGTTTACATTCAGCGGCTGGAAATATTCCCATTACTTAAGTTTTGTCGACAAGAAAGATAACAAGAACATCATTGTCATATGTAAATTGTGTCCCAGTACCAGGACTCTTTATACTGCAAAAAACAAGACTTCAAAACTCCTTAAGCACTTACAACATCTGACGACAACACAACAACATGAAGCTCGTGTAAATAAACCCACCAATGAGCTGTGGAGGACAGCTGTAGCCCTACAATGTCTACAAATCAACCAAGACTGGATTTTAATCGAGCACAGCTAAAAGCGAAAAAGAACTAATGAAAGTTGTGGCTTATTACGAAAAGTAATATAACAAGTAGTGTAACATATTACTGATGGCAGGGAGTAATATGTAAAGTAATTAAAGTACTTAAAGAGTAATGAGTAAAAGATTCCTTTTTTTCAGTAATGAGCCCAACACTGAGTAGGACTACAACAGTATGTGTACTCGTGCAGAGCCATCACGGTTTGGTCTTCACCGTTCAGTGCATTCATTTTTATTTATTTTTATTAATAAAATGTAAAGTTATAAAGACAATGCACATTCATAACATTTCTGTAATGCACAAGTTTAGCCATCATAGACAGCAGCAATATGTAAAACAGACTAAAGTGGGACAACAAAATTGTAATTCTAGAAGCATATGAAACACTTAAAAGAGAGATGTGCATTAAAACAGGACAGTAATCCTGTTCTCCTGGTAAAACAAACAAGATACCTAAAAGCAGGACATCAAAGCAGGAGACGTAGGCCTACATGAGACAGCATACCAATTAGAGGTGGGGGAAAATAGATACAGCATAGAATCACAATATTCTGCTAGCGATATGTTTTTATTTTTAATTGCTGAGGGGTTGCACAATTCATTTTGAGCAAGTTGCATTGTTAAAAATGGCTGCAGTTGTTCAGTCATCCGTACATGTTTGTGTTCAGTAAAGTTTGATCAGACTGAAACACCATCAGTTCAGATTGTGAGGTGCTTGCAGCCTTTTACTTTTATCACAGTGTTGGTCAGTCTGTGGGCTCGACTCCCATTGTGTAGAAATGAACAGACAGAAGTGAGACAAAAAGACTGAGAATTTTTCCTCATTTGACAAAACACTTCTTGATTTAGTTTAATTTTGTGTACATAATATGCAGTTAAAAAAATTGAAATTCAATATATTATATCACAATTCTCAGCTTGTCGCAAAATGTTTAAAATCGCAATAATATCGTAACGTGACTCAAGCATCGTTATAATATCGTATCGAAGGGCCTCTGGTGATTCCCACCTCTCATTACAGTGTAGACCTACAGTACAGTGTTGCTTCCTCAGTGGATAAACAGTTGGTGGAAATATGTAAATATAAACTTTACTATGTTTGTTATCATCTTAATTTGTTTTTGAAATGGGAGATTAAAGTCCAGTGTTACATTCATTTATAATCAGATACAACTGTGACCTTTAACCCTGTGATGAAAACACTGAGTGTGAAATGATCTGTTGACCTCTTTGTGAAAAACATGCAGATTGTTTTCTTTATGTTTAAGTATTGACAGGAGTTATTAAACCACTGTGTGACATTAGTCATCACTGCTGTTAGCTTACGTGCAGCTTGCTGGTTTGTTGTTGCATGTTCAAAAATGATAGTATCATCAGCGTACATTAGGATGTCTGACCTAATAGCATTCATTTATTAGATCATTTATGTAGAGGCTAAACAACAAACCCTGTTCATACAATGAATACATCTACAATCAAACATCTGAGTGGAGAGAAAAAAAGGTAATCACACATGGCAGTATGCACACCCCAGGTGACGGCCATGCTCGTAACTGTTTGCTAAATGATTACAAAACAACAAACAAAGAAGAAGAAGCATGTATTTTATGTAATCAATTTATTCACAAGACACACATACTCACATGTAATGTCAGCTGTTAAACTGGTTTTCACAGATGACTCAGTGCTGCCATCTTGTTTTCTGTAGACAGCAGTACAGGAGATTTCCTGTCCGTGATGGAGGTGTGATGCTTTGAAGTTCAGCACAGAGATCTTGACTTTAGTTTTGTCCTGATTCTCCTGCAGGGTCTCCTGACCTTCACCCAGGCCGGGGCTCCATGTCAGATTTGGAGGAAGAGACAGACAGGGAGCTGGAGCAGAGCAGTTCAAACTCACTGAGGTTCCCTCTTTCACCTTCAGTGTGGGCGGAGTCAGAGTCGGTCTGGGTGGATCATCTGTTCAGAAGATACATAAACATGTATAAGCAGTCATTTCTCTCTCCTATCAAAGGTTTGATTTATCTTTATTTTAAAGTAATCAATAATAAGGTCAGAGAACTACTACATGACTGAACTGTAAATAAGTTTAATTTGAAACCTACCTTTGACTGAAATTTTCCATTCTTTTTTGTAAAAATTATACTTCAGTCTATTGTCACATTCCAATCTAAACAAATACTCTTTGTTGTTTTGCATGTCATTCAGGGTTGTGGTGCAGTCTTTTTTTGTTAGGTCACCGATCAATTGTCCTTTCTGTTGTGGATTACTGCTATCAAACACAACAGGTCCTTTAGTACTTTCTTGCCATAATGCTTTACAAGTGTTATCTAAGTTTACATTATATTGATCATCTACGTCAAAGGAGCAGGGGATTGTCACACAGGATCCCTTCAGAACCTCTATAGTCTTTGGCATAATGATCTCAAACTGTCCACACAGGTCACCTGAAACACAAGAAACAAATCCTTATTACAATTATACATTTAAAATACATATTCATATGTATATGTATAGTTTTCATATTGAGTTTATAATGACTATATTACTAAAATCATTGACAGGGATAGAGGTTTCAAATGAGCCGTGGCTAGAAACCTGACTGCATGTTATCTACTTTGTATTTACATGAAGCAATGTTCATTGCACGTGTCTCTGTTAAATAAACAAACAAATAAATAAATAAAGTCATAATACAATTTATTGTTGGCTCTGTTTCTAAAAACCTGAGGAGTCACAGATAAAATAATCTTCATATAAAACTCAGGATTCATCATTTTCACAGTTATTTTTTACATTAAAGTTGTAAATTTAACACCAAATCTCTAGATTATGATATCAATAAAAGAAAGCAGAACACATTAGTCGCTAATTTCTTTGACAAATATAAGTGAGCATCTCACCTTGCAGCAGACAGCCAATGAGGAGGAGAGTCAGAGCTGCAGCCATCTTTGTGTTTCAGAAGAGGCAGAAAGTCTGGAGAGAATACATGTAGATTTACAGTTTAGTGTATTTCGCTCCAAATAAACTTAGATTTCATTTTGAGGCTGTTGTTGAATGTGATCTTTGCAGAAGTTGCAGATGGAGAAATATCTTGAAATGTTTAAATCTTCATCAATGTGGAAAAGGTTGGATCCAGAGTTTAGTTAACTAAATTGATCCCAACAAAACTAAAAGACTTCAAGGTGTGCAGCTTCTCATTTTAAGGTTTAAATTGAAATCTTTCTGCATTTCATTCATTTCAAGTAAAGTAGCTCATTATCAAAACAGAGATGAAATTATTATAAAATAAAAAAACAGGAAGTTTGACTGCCTGTCTCAAAGAAAAGAGACAAGTGTTTTATGTTTTTTACTTGAGTTCAGTTTGTTTAGAACCTCTTTAAGGAAACTATTCAATAATTAATAATCAGTAATAATGCCCAAAAGAAAAACTGCATGAGAACTTTAAAATGTTCAAAACTTGATCAGAGTGAATGTTTTTTTTCTTTCCCCTGTAACAAAGTTTGTTTGATCAACCTGCAAGTGCAAAAAAGATGCACCTGTTAAAAAGTAGCTTAATGACATCAAACATGTTGATTTGTTTTATTTCCCGAAAAAGGATAAAGTTATTTAAAAGCTACTTAAAAGTTATATAAAAGTTTTATAAACTTACGTTTTAGTCAGGTCTTTTTGAGCAGAGAGGTGAAGGATGTTTAGAGAAGTGAAGTTCCTCATCATTTGGCCACCTTCATAAACAGCGTGCAATAATTGACTTAAAAATGAGGAAGTTGGGGTGCAGTGGTTTGTGCGCGCGCCCCATGTATGGAGATTGTCGTCTCAAGCGGGTGGCCCAGGTTCACATCCCACCTGTGGCTTCTTTCCCGCATGTCGTTCCCCACTCTCTCTCCCTGATTTCCGACTCTATCCACTGTCTATTTTCCATTTAAAAAAGGCCCAAAAAGCCCAAAAAATAAATCTTAATTTTTTTTTTTTTTAATGAGGAAGTAAAAAAAACAGCACCATTCATGTTAGCACAGAATGTTCTGTACTTTTTATGAGTTATTTTCAATGCAATAACATCTTGGTGTAATTTAATATTTACAACCCATCAGTTTGACTAGAAAGTTACTATTTGAGATCCACATACAGAAGGTGACAACTCAAACTTTTCTGTCAAAGCGTCCTGCCTAATCATGAAGCATGAAATAAGCAGGCGACTCTATAAATTACATTTTTAATCATAACACAATTGTGAAAAAAGCACTTTAATTCTTACTCAAAGTCAGCAATTGTATTTTTTTTTCAAGTGAAACTGAAGGACAGTAAATATAAAATTATTTAAAGGTGTTTTCACATTAGGTACAATTGTTTTCTTACAGTGTACAAATGTATTTCATAAGTGACATATTCAAATTTGTGGTGTTTATAGGATCAGCATCTTTGTAGCCTTTAGTTGTAGTCTGCAACATTAGGAATATTATTTGCAAAAATAAACAAACAACAATGGCAACTGTGTTCCACATAAACCATGGCAGTAAATACTGCAAGGTTGCCAAGCCAATCCCCATCTTCTTTTGCTTAAGGTTTCAGAGTCAAGTGCTCTATTTATTGATCGTAACAGTTTGATCAAAGAATGTCTGACTTGTTATTGAGTCTGGATTGATCCACACATAGACTTTAAGGTTGTTGTCTGTTCTTCTTAAAGTTTTAATCTTCAGGGTGCAGCTACCCTCTGTGGCTGTTCCCTTTACTGAGATGCGTCCTCTGAACTGTTGTTCCACTGTAGGAGGATATCTGTCATACACCACAGGATTATACATCTTATTGTATTGATAGCAGGTGACCTGGACATGAGCTTTTGTCTGACATGGTACCACAGCACAGCTCCCCTCCACTGCAGTCACTGTTTTAGGTACAGTGATGTTCCAGCTTCTCACCTGCTGCAGCACAGAGAAGCCTTTGTGTGGGGCAGAGGAGGAAGAGGAAGGGAGGGTGAAAAGGTCAGCAAAGTTGACAACAAATGTTTATTGTTCAGTGAAGTAAGGCTGATGTCAAAGAAAAGTATGTGTCATGCAACAGGAAATGAACAACAGTGAAAGCTGCTTTTGAAAGCAGAGTTTACTGTACAGCCATTTGTCATACAAAGTAACATTATGAGAGCTGTCACTCACACTCGTTTCCTTTGGTGAGGTTATGTTTCAGAATAAAAACATCTTTGACAAACCCTTTTATTATTAGGGATGATGACCAATCGAAAACATTCTGAAGTATTTGCAGCTTTTCTGATATTGATTATATAAACTTCTTGTAGTGCAGCACCTGTGTGTCCAATAGGCTTAAAGTTGTTCGTTTGAACTTACTGACGTTGTTTCCTAGTTCTAGATCTTTTATGGCTGTATGATTTATTCACAGAATGAGTTAAGAGAGAGAGAGAGAGAGAGAGAGAGAGAGAGAGAGAGAGAGATATATATATATAATGTATAATATATATATGTGCACGTGATCTGCAGATAGATGGAAAATGCATAAATATGGTGTAACAACTACCGCTAAGTCTCAGTGAAAAGAAGGCAGCATTTAAAGCCTGGCTCACACTGCAGGAGTTTTAAACTCCTTCCCAATTTTGAATTCGGGCAGCATCAGACAGAGAATCCTAACAGATATTCTTCTCCATAATCTCAAATATGCTCATACTACAAGATATGAAATCTTTTCACATCACAATCTTCAGGATTTTATTAGGATTATCATGCCCGACGGAGGAACGCACCACCTCACCTGGCCTCACGTTAACAATGGAGCCGCGATTATAATGATTTACACAGAGAGTAAAATACAAAAAAATGTTTTTTAAAGTTTTGGTAGAAGAAATTTCTTGGGAAACGCGGAAAACATGGATTGCTTAATCTTCAGTGAGAGCTGGAGGTCAGATTGTACCTGTCAGATGCATACAGGTGTCCTGTGCGGGTTCCCTCCTGCCGCTGGTCACTACTACTACACATATTACTGTCCTCCCTCGTCTCTGTAGTCACACACGACTTCTGCCAGACCCTTTCAATATCAAACATGTTTGAAATAAATCGGGGAGTCCCCGACGATCACCGAGCAGATTGGGGACGTTAAGATTGTAAAGAGCTCGTAAAGTGTTGCTGTTTAATTGGGTATTGTTTCTTTGTTTCAAACACTGCTTCTGAAGATGTAGTTCCTTAACGCACGTCCCTTTCATATTTCAGTCTGATGTTATCAGATTTTAAAAGTACTTTCAAAATAAAAGGGGAGTTCAGGTTTATTTGACTATTTGAAGCTGTAGAAAGACAGAAAGAAAATGGAAAAAAGTTAAACTCCAAGTCTCTTATGACTTGCTGCTTTGACAGAGTCTTGGTATTGAGCAAAGGACTTTTTTTTAGCAAGGACAAAATACTTATGCGATCTCACAACACAAAACTTCAACAGACCCAAGGTTAATAAAAATCGTAAACTCACTGAGGCCACGTCCACACGTATACGGATATTTCTAAAAACCTGTTTCCTCCCCCTCCGGTTGCACAAAAAATCCTGTCAACACCAACAGTTTTTAAAAAATTTCTCAGCCCACATGGCAACGCAAAAACGATGGAAAACGCTCACATAAGCATGCCATAAGCATACCAGGCCAGTAGGTGGCGATAATAGCTGTGTCTCATTCACATCAAACACTGTAAAAGAACATTGCGAGCATGCGTATTAAGCGTAATTTTGACAGCGGCAATTTGGAAAGATGGCGAAACAAGTCAACAAACACAAAGCCGATTCATTCGTTTGGACGGACGACGAAGTGGAGTTGCTGCTTTGAGTTACACTTGAATAAGTGCCAGGAGAATGTCGACTAACAGCAGCGGACAGATGTAAACAAACCGGTAGCCCGCCATCTTGGTTATGACGCATGCTCAACACGCAAGTCGACATAATTACGTCACTATTACAAAAAGCTCCGTTTTAACTGTTTTAACTGTTCACACGAATACAAGTAAACGTGATTTTTAAAAAATCTCCACCTTGGAACGCGTTTTTTCAAAGACTTTGTTTGCAGTGACCAAAAACTCAGTTTTGAATTGTTTTCATGTGGACGGGTCGCCAAAAGGAAGAGAAAATACTACGTTTTCAAAAAAATCGTATACGTGTGGATGGGGCCTGACTCACTGACTACATCTCTCCAGTCTCTTGCACAGAAAATTGCGAGATTTTTTAGAATTCTTTGTGGAAAAAACAATTGATATAAAAAAGCAAATTTTACCACCCTCTGTACCACAGCCAGACCCTCGGTCAGCTGTGCAATTCTTCAATCGATTTGATCCATTATCTCTCTCCTCTCTGCAAGAAATAATCCTTCATTTGAAGCCCACATCATGGACATCTGCTTGTATTCTCCGTTGCCTTTTTAAAGAAACATTTTCAACTATTAGCATCCTCTCCTTCATCAACAGCTGCCTCTCCACGAGATGCTTCCAGACCGATTTTAAACATGCAGTGGTTTAGCCTCTTTAAAAAAACCTAACCTAGATCCTAACATTTGATCAAATTTTAACCCATTTCGAAACTCCCATTACTATCCAAAATTCTCGAAAGAGTAATCAATAAACAAATGAATCAATTTTTAAGCAATAATCAAATATTTAAAGCACTCCAATCAGGTTTTAGAGAAAAGCACAGCACTGAACAGCTCTTTTAAAAGTTCTTGATGATTTGTTTTTAGCAGTAGACAATGGGGACTATGCAATTTTAATACTTTTAGAGTGGAGATCTCAGTGCCGCATTTTAGACGGTTGACCACAAAATAATTATCACCAGGCTTAAAGACTGGGTTGGGATCCAGGCTAAATATGTTCAAATCATACTCGGAAAATAGAAGTTTTAAAGTATGCCTAGGATACAGCTTTTCTCCCTCTGCTGCCCTCACCTGTGGGGTTCCTCAGGGCTCAGTTTTATCACCTTTTTTTTGTTTTTCCCTGTTCATGCTGCCACTGGTCTCCCTAATAAGGAAGCACTTCGATATTGCACTTCCTTCCACTGGTTTGCCGATGACATGTAAATATATACCCCTCTCAAAAGCAATAACCCCCACTCCCTGCAAATACTACTCGAAAGACTGGATGGCACAAAACGTTTTAATACTAAATGAGCAAAAAAATGAGGTAGTTCTGTTTGGCCCCCCTGACTCCAACCAGCTTTATCTGTAAAACACTTGGCCCACTGTCATCTTATGTAAAACCCTCTTCATGTGTGTATATATATTTTATTGTCTTTCTTTGAAGCTGCTGTTGTTTTTACGCCTTGTAAGTAAAGCACATTGGTTAGTTGAGGCTGTTTTTAAACATGCAAACTTGACTTGCCTTTGAATTATCATAATGAAAATTGTAGCAATGTGGGTAAAGTGATGAAATATGAGAATATGATATGTTGTTAAGATGCAGAAGATGTATTGTGATTCATCGGCCATTCTGCAAAGCGATCTGTGACAATCTGACCTGTGAAACTTTAAATTCGATGCACCCTTAGTTCACAAAAGAGGCTATAAAATATCCATGCTACTTAGTCAAATAGCATAAAAAACTAAGAGCTCTCTCATATAAGACATGCCTTAGGCATCAGTATATGAGTAAATATCAATGCTGAAAAAGTCAGCGAACATGCACATCAGTTATTTAGGTGCTGGGTCGAAAAAGTCTCTAGATATTCCCTGTCAGGCTCAAAACAATTTTATTTCATGTACTTATAGCAAATAAATGAGTATATATTTGGGAGCCATAGTATTGTGAGTCTTTGTGCATCATAAATATCAATGGTCACATACGTTACTCTTTTATTTTTTATTTTTGCGCAGTAAATGCGTATATTGTAAAGTAACAGCCAAAGATAGAAAGAGGAATCTAGAGTGAAAAAGAAGCGATGACTTGCATCAAACAGATCAGACTCGAGTCAAACCTTTGTTACTGGGACATTTATTCATTTATTTACACAAGCTGCTTATTAGTCATTTCCTTAGTAACATCTATTCTAAGTTCACACAAAATTAACAACTGAGACCCCGAATTAACTTTTTGTTTTGTTATTATTGGTTAAAAAAAAGTGGAAATTTGAATAATTTTATTCATTAATAAACAAAACCTGTCACTAGCTTAAAGAACATAAACATTAAGGCACTCTAAATTCTAACTTTTTTAACAAGGCTTTGTACCTGGCAGAATGTTAGTTTGCTTTTCTATTTCCTGTTACACTTGTGTTATATGCTATGTGGTAGTCTTGGCAATGGTATAAAGATACACAATTTGAAGATAGCTGAAAGATGTTGCTAAGGGGCTTTCAAAAGCTTCACTTAATTTGGTTGACATATAGAGCATTGTGTTGATTCCCTTCCTGAACTAACGCTACGCTAAATTTCTATTGCTGATTTAAGAACTTTTGATATTGTTTTGCTCTCTTGAATGTATATTTTCTTTTTTCTTGTTTATTTTCCATAAAATAAAATAAAAAATTAAGCAAAAGAAAAGTTGAAACTAGGGTTGGGTGATATGGCCTTCAAATAAAATCTTAGATGTTTTTTCCACACCGAACTTGACTGACGACTTTAACTTGATTTTCATTTAAAATGTGCCTCTGTTTTGTGCTCACAGTTTGGTTAATTCTTTGCATTGAGACCAAGGACAACTAGTCATTCTTCATCACCCTGCAGGTTATGGGTCTGCAGTAGTTGCTGCAAATTCATTGAGGATCAAATGCCTTCAGCGTTGACACAACTTATAAAAAAAAAAAAAATTCAGCTATCCAGCACAAGAGAACTGAAGTCACTATGTTTCTTCGTTTCAGGTTCAGGCAGGGAATGGAGTCACGCTCTACTATCATGCCAGAGTTTTGGTAACAGCTGATCTCACACAAGCCTCATCAGCTGATGGCCAGCTGATTTACTTCAAAGCATTCTATTAGCCAAAAGTTCTTATGCCGCTTATTTAAACTGCTCTAGCCTGCCTACTCTTTGCTGCTCCCTCTGCGAGCCACATTTGCAGCCCTCCTCCACCCCAGCTCCTCCTTTTATGCTGCAATGACTTGCATCAATCAATGTCATGCATGTCATTGATGTCTGCTCTGTTTGGCTTTGCTGCTTATCTCTGCCTAAAGCTTTCCTTGTATGCACAGGAAGGGCAGGTATGTGTGCTGCTCCTGCCTTACGCATTCAACTTAAGAACGTGGAAGGTCAGGGAGATCCCAAAACAGAGCCATACCGCCGAATATAAATAATTGCAATAAAGTACATTTTCTTGACAAAGTGGTCCTGACTGAACTGTAAGCTATGTCTGCATCACACTCTTTTCTCTAAATTTAACCCGAGCATATTCACATTCAGAGTCCTTCCTCACATTTCTAGGCTTCACTTCGTCATATAGATTTACCATCTCTACTGCATTGCTCACAAAATTCAATGCTCCCTCTAAGCGCTTCTCCTCCAGATAGGAGCGACCTGACTGATTTGTGTCCCCAGAGCTTCCTCCCTCCTTCTTCCCTTTGCTCCTCTTAGTCACACTAGTGTAAATCACATCTTTGCTTTCCTCGTTTTTCTTCTCTGAACTTGTACTGGCGTCTTCTGTGTTGTTTCTGCTTGAGCTTGGTAAGTTGGTGCTGATTGGCTCAGAGGTAGTTGCAGGTTGGGTGACACCTGGTTTCTTCAGCTCATAGGTGTTGACATAAATGTCCTCATCTGTTTTGTTGGGTTCCTACAATTGAAAATAAAATGTTGGTTGGTTGTTGTGCTTATGTAAGTCACATTAAGTAGAAAACTGCTGGATTCCAAGATAAAGTACCTCGTTTCCTTCTCCACTTGGTAGATGTTGGCTCATGGCAACTGTGCTGGCATTACCTGACCCCTGACTCTTAACCAGGTTGTGTTGAGTCCTCTGAGCCCTGAAAAAAACAGCATCGTATAAACCTACATGAATATACTGAAAACAGTTTTGTTGTTCCCACTGGTAGTTTAAAGTTGAGAAAAAAATTCAGAAAACTAAATTGAGTTGTTTTAAGATGTCTCACAGCTCTCGAAACACAGGATCACAGCGTCTGCAGAAAAAATTATATCATAATGTTGTGCCAAGTGTGGCTAGCATTCACAGTGCTAGCACTACCAGCCTTTGGTCCTCCATGCAGGTTAAAGGGGCTATATGTAACTTTTCAAAAATACTGCGTTAGTAGTGAGACCGCATGGCCGTCAGGCGAACTGCACCAGTAACCTGTTGCTCGCTCTCCCTTGCGAGCATCATCATCGGCCACGAAACACTGGATATTTACCAGCATAATGTTTACAGAGGAGGTAAGTGGTCATACACATGTGAAAGTCTGTGAAGGAGTCTGTGTGTCTGTATTCATTCTCCATCCTACAAACAACAGTCTCGGCTGAGAGTAGTGCTGGGCGATATGGCCTCAATTTGATATCACAATATTTTTTTGCCTAATGTCGATATTCGATATGATTCGATATTTATCGTATTAAAGTTTATAAATGTAGCCTATAAAACTGAATCTCCAATGTATGAAAAAAAATATCACCCGACCATTGTAATCACTGGCCCAGGAACTTTACTTTTGATCGAAGAATAACAGTCACCAATTTACTCTTGAACCATTGTGATGCAAAAGTCAATTACAACTTTTATTTAATTAATTGAGCTCTAATTATAGAAAATAAAAATATTTTGTATTTTTCTCATATTTATATGCTCCTGTTTATTCACCATGCTGGTAACTGTAAGAGTCTACTTAATCTGATATTAATATGAGACTGTGATAGAGCTGGAATTCTTCTGATCACCTTTCTCTCCTTCTTTCTTCTCTGTGAGAAACTCTTCATCCTTAGATCTTTACTTTCAGAGCTCTCTTAAGAGCTAAGATGCTTTGTGAATAACTTTTATCTTTACCAGGATCTAGTCTTTAACTTTAAGGGGAAATTTAGCTGCAGTGTGTTCCAGCTCCTCCAGCTGTCTGCCACTGTGGCTGAAACTTTTCTCCGTTCAGTTTTCGTCATGCCCTGCTGTCTTTTTTCTGGTGATTTTATTTCTTTGAATGCTGATTTTAGCTCGGCTTTTGTCGGGATATGATGATTTTAAAAACGTTTTACCAAACGTGTGTTTTAGTAGAGAAAATCTGCGCTAAAATCTGTGTGCGAGTGTACAATTTGAGTGTAGCTAGCGCGCTCGCTGAAGTGACAGCAGTGAAGCCGCCAGCTGAACGTGCAATCAGCTGGCCCAGACTCTGTCAATCATTCATCCGGGCCAGCGGGCCAGTTCTAATGTCGAGCCCTGCGTTATGTGCCCTTTTTTTCTAAGTAATTTGGCCTCGCTCGCATCTTTCTCTTTCTCCTCCGTGTTGGCCGCTTACAAGAGCTAGGCTACTCAGGGGAAGGAGTCTCCTCCGCCCTTTCGTCTCCGCGCAACAAGCGCTGCTGCAGAAATCAAAAACTTCGAAGTAGTTTAAAAAATAAAATCAATGTTCCCTTTTCCATATCAAGCATTAATTAAATATCGATCGAATCGAGCTTCATGATATATCGCCCAGCACTAGCTGAGAGCAGGAGTGTGTGATGATTTTGTCCGTCTATGAGAGCTCTTAGGGTGGATAGAAGTGTGTGGAAGGCGGCCTCTGGCTGTGGAGGTGAAGACCTGGAGTGTGTGATGAGTTTGTACTGTTGATCTCTGTAAGCGGAGCAGAGTGAGGAGGACGTTGAGAACGTGCATAAAATGTCACTTCCTGGAGATTTCAAGGAAAATGCGACCCGGGGAAACTTTTATACGGGGAACACAGATAGACAGTGAACATCTACTTTTTCACATCAGTTAACCGTTCACTTATTAATGGGTGATAAAAAACGATTTATACATGTAAAAAGTTACATATAGCCTTTTTAACTTCCACATGCCTGTGCTTTTTACACTTTTGTCAAGATACGCCACTTTAACACAAGATAGCCTACATACAACTTTTATTCAATTTTCAAAATACAGTCAAACCTCTCTGTGCTATGAGATGCCATTTGTCTACTATGCTGATTTACATCTAGGTAGTGGAGAATTAGTCTTTAACTGGAGCTCTAGCTCTCGTTGGTGGCAGGCAGCATTTCAGAAACAACATTGTTATGCGTGCATGTACAACAGTCACTGTACAGGACACACAACAATAAAATGAATTCCAGTAACATTTTGAATTGATTGATTATATTCTGAAACATGAAAAGTGTGTTAAAAATCTAACAAAGTATGAAGTCCAGCAAAGCATGATGGGATATGTCAGCTGTACTACTAGGCTACTACCCACTACAGGAAGGATCACAGATGAGATGAGCAGAGCGGAGGAGTCGCGTGGTGATGGTAAGTTTGTACAAAACATTTCTGGTTAATGGAGTTAATACACACTTACTATGTCATTCCCTTGTTCAACATAATTCTTATATAACTGTACCCATTTGTTGCTCATGCTTATATAACAGACCTTTGTAAATACATTGAGGAGCTAATAATTAGCCAGCTATTGGCTGTGTACTGTCCCTCTGCTGCAGCTGAACGAATGGGAAGTTAAGGGGAATCACTGCTATATAACAGCTGCAGCTCAGGAGAAAGCAGAGTTGTGGTGGTTTGACACTAAAGTGTGTTGAATTATCTCGCAAGCTACGTTAGTCCGTTTATCTTAATGCAAGGCTACTCCCAATAAAGGGAGAGAAAAATCAGTAACTTGTGGGTACTTGACTGAACCCATCGTCTTTTTCAGAGTGTTTAGTGTTTATTCAGCAGCTCTGGGTTCTAACACAGACCAGCTCAGCAGCAGCCTGTGCAGTTCAGCAAGGTGTTGATATGAGCAGTCAATCATATTCTAGATTTTTCGGGATTTTTCCAGGTAACAAAGGAATGAGGCTTGTCAGCTGATGATTATAGAGAAAGGGAATTTGTAGACACAAATGGCCTGGATGTTGCAGCTGAGTGTTTGATAGTGGGAAAAAAAGATTATTTTTCTTCAATATTACTCATGATATTCTTATCTCTTTTCTATTGTATGATTCCACTGAAGTTGAACTTGTATAAGTAAAGAAAATTACAATAATTAATATCATAGAATCACAACATTTTGTTGTAATTCTCACATGTTTTTGTTTAAAGATATAAGGTAGAATGTGGTTGCTAATGTTCACATTAAAATATGTATATGAATTAAATATTGACTAAACCCATGTTTTATATATTTTATTGTTGAGTAATTGCATTATGTCTAATATTTACAACAGTTATCAAAGCCAGAGAAATACGTAATTTTATTGTTTTTAATGTTTTTATTTTTCAGGTTGCTGAGGGTGGAAGAAGTAAGGTGCAGGACTACTTCACAAAGGAAAGGAGCATGTTTTATTTGATACTTTCAACTTAAATTTGATGTTTAGTTTTATATAGTTTCTTATTTTTATATTTTTTAACTTCCAAGTAAAGTGTAGTGTTTCAGTGCACTGTTGTTATTCTGGCCAAT
Source organism: Labrus bergylta (assembly GCF_963930695.1). Lineage (NCBI taxonomy): Eukaryota > Metazoa > Chordata > Actinopteri > Labriformes > Labridae > Labrus > Labrus bergylta. The sequence goes on from NC_089202.1 coordinate 19,311,138, forward strand.
AAAGGCTTTTGTTCAACATAAAAAAATGATTGTCTTCATTATATATCTTTTCCAAAAGTGTTTGAAAGCTGTGTTTGAAGGATCCAGGCAAAAAATGTGTGTATATCTATGTATCTTTAAAGATCAAAGATAGATTGGCCGATATATATCGGTATCAGATTTCTTTTCTCCCTTATATCGGTATTGGATCCAAAAATCCCATATCAGTCGGGCCCTAGATAGTACCTAAAAGTACCAAAAGCTTTAAATACCTACAGACCTTCATTCATATTTAATCCCAAAGTTGCCGTGAGCAAAATAGAAAAAGAGATCAGTGGTACATCGTTAAATCACAGGTCGGACATTTCTCCAGTCATTTTGGCGTATCATAAAGCTGCATAGAGTCATGTTTATGTCTCACAAACAGACGCAGAGCAGAGGACACTATAAATAACACAAATACATTGGCAACATTTTCGATCCACAGCATTTGACATTTGAAAAATAAAAATATCCTGGATAAGACTTGGTCTGCTCATAATCCAAAAAAATACTTAAAATGTTAAAGATTTTAAATTGAAGACCAGAGGAACACCATATAGAATCTGTATCTTCACTCAAATAAAGAATATAAAAGTCCCAGTAGGAGGTTTTTAAATATTTTGCATAGTGGTATTCTGTACGGTTTGGTTTGATTTGCTCTTAACCTACCTGTTCACAAAGAGTAGAGCACATACTAGCACCAGGAAGACGACAATGGTGGCGATGAAGACTGGCAAAATCACTGAAACATACAAAGGACAATATGGGATTATGGTTGAAGCGCCACTTCAAACGAGATTATTATTTTTGGTAAATTCAGGCATAATGTAATAATAATTAATTTTTCACATATTTAAGCTCTCC